>NW_020173706.1:1797-1866 GCF_003031525.2 Neophocaena asiaeorientalis asiaeorientalis | reverse complement strand
GGACGGGGACGGTTTAGGGGACAGGTTAGGGAAAGACAATGGTTTAGGGTTAGCGTAGGTGTTAGGGTA
>NW_020173706.1:904-1262 GCF_003031525.2 Neophocaena asiaeorientalis asiaeorientalis | reverse complement strand
GGGTATGGGTTAGGGTAAGGCTTCGGGTAAGGGTTAGGGTTAGAGTTAGGGTTAGGGTTAGGGTTAGGGGATGGGGACGGTTTATGGGACAGGTTAGGGTATGAAAACAGTTTAGGGTGAGCATACCTGTTAGGTTACGGGTTAGTGTTAGCGTACGGGTTAGGATTAGGGGACGGGTTATGGTAAGGCTTCGGGTTAGGGTTAGGGTTAGGGGACGGGAACGGTTTAGGGGCCAGGTTAGAGTACTACAACGGTTTTGGGTGTGTGTATGTGTTAGGGTACGGGTTAGTGTTAGCGTACGGGTTAGGATTATGTGACGGGTTAGTGTAAGGCTTCGGGTAAGGGTTAAGGTTAGGGT
>NW_020173706.1:0-148 GCF_003031525.2 Neophocaena asiaeorientalis asiaeorientalis | reverse complement strand
GTTAGGATTAGGGGACGGGTTAGGGTAAGGCTTCGGATAAGGGTTAGGGTTAGGGTTAGGGTTAGGGTTAGGGTTAGGGGACGGGGACGTTTTAGGGGACAGTTCACGGTACGACAACGTTTTAGGGTGAGCGTTCGTGTTAGGGTAC
>NW_020173705.1:3276-7680 GCF_003031525.2 Neophocaena asiaeorientalis asiaeorientalis | reverse complement strand
GGCCCGGCAGCGGCTGCCCCTTCCCTGGGGTGGGGGGCATCACTGGCTCACCTTCCCTCCCTTCCAGTTCCTCTCTGTTCTGGCGCTGAGTCAGCTTTTGACCTTCTCGGTCTGTCTCTCTCACCTGCCTGTCTGCCCTCGGGGACCCAGCGGGGAGCCTGGACACATCCCTCGCTCAGGGGCTCCCTGTCAGGTTGTGGGGACAACTGTGTGAACAGACACACAATAAGACAGCGTGCCGGCGGGAGGGAGGGAGACACAAGAGGGAAGAGCTATGGGAACCTATGTATAAGTCTAACTGATTCACTTTCTTATGCAGCAGAAACTAACACATCATTGTAAAGCAATTATACTCCAATAAGATGTAAAAAAAAAATACGCAAGGGGAAAGGGGAAGGGGAAGGGACGAAGCCAGCGAGGATACAGGCTGGATCACGTAGGACTTTTCAGGCCACCGTAAGGCTCTGTTTTCAACTCTGACAGGGAGCCCCTTGGAGGGTTTGGAACCGAGTTGAACAGAAACAATCAAAAATATCCACATTGGCTTAAGCCAAAGGGAGAATTTCTGGGTCTGTGTAACTGAAATGTACAGAGGTAGTTCCTGTCTTCGAGCATGGCTGGATCCAGGACTCGGTTCTCTGAGATCTGTCTTCTTGCTCTAGCTTCCCCTCTGTCCATTGCCAGCCTGCCTCCCCTGCAGCCCCAAAAGTGTCACTGGTTGGATGGGATCACCGCGGCCGGAGGAAAGCAGTGCTCCGATTGGCCAGGCCTGAGCCACATGCCCACCCTTGGAATCAGAGGTGACGTCAACTCTATCAGAAGCATAATGGCCGAGAGAAAAAGAAAGGGGAGATTTTCGAGGGTGACATGAGGATACCAGTACCAAGACAAGGGACACGGATGCTGGGTGACAAAACCCATAGATGTCCTCTACAGTGGTGCAGACTTTTCATCAAATTGAAAATCCATTTCTAATGGTTTTTTTTTTAAAAAAAAAAACCAAGACTAGGAAAGATTCTTCTCGTAATAGACCATGTGCCCTGTTACTGGCCCTCCCATCAGCTCCCATCCCCTGACTCTGGGCTTCCACATCCACTTCAGGGGGGTGTCCTCTGCCTAATCCTCCCACACAGAACTTTGCTGAATTTAAGTTTGTTAAGTAAGTGCTTTTAAAGGGACAAGACTGGAGCAGACTATTGTTTTCCAAAGGAAAAACATTTCAAAACTAATAATTCCTTAGGAAAATACTTAAAGAACATGGAAATCTAAAATCTAAATAGTGAAAGCTTTCTTCCCTAATGCCCAGTGATGACATGGAAAGCAGGGTGGCTCATTCCAGGTGGTGACTCTGCCTTTCCCCACATGGTCATATGGTCAGAATGTATTCAAAAACAGGAATATGCCATACCCAGAATTCTGCAATTTGCTTTCATCTCTTTCCATATTAGTTCCCAGCTATCTACTTTGCTCTGACTGCCGTATGGTACTCCACCAGGATGGACTTGCTGTGATTTACTGAAAGTTTCCCCTGTTGATGTACATTCTACCAGATTTTCACAATGACAAACAATGCTGTAATTAACACTGTGGTCAATGCTGCCTTGTTCACATACACAAGAGTTTTTCTGTGATAGATTCCCAAAGGTGGGTCAAAGGATATGCATATTTTAACATTTAAGAGGAAATGCCAATCAAGTGTCCAAACAGATTTTACCGCCACTCTGATAGTGTATGAGTCTTTGTTTCTAACTATAGCCTTCTCAAACACAGAAGATTTCAGTTAATTAAATTAATCCAGAAAAGTTGTGGCACATATATACAATGGAATATTACTCAGCCATAAAAAGAAACGAAACTGAGTTATTTGTAGTGAGGTGGATGGACCTAGACTCTGTCATACAGAGTGAAGTAAGGCAAAAAGAGAAAAACAAACACGGTATGCTAAGACATATATATGGAATCTAAGAAAAAAAACAGGTCATAAAGGACCTAGAGGTAAGGCAGGAATAAAGACACAGACCTACTAGAGAATAGACTTGAGGATATGGGGAGGGGGAAGGATAAGCTGTGACAAAGTGAGAGAGTGGCATGCACATATATACACTACCAAACGTAAAACAGATACCTAGTGGGAAGCAGCCGCATAGCACAAGGACATCAGCTCAGTGCATTGTGACCACCTAGAGGGGTGGGATAGGGAGAGTGGTAGGGAGGGGGACGCAAGAGGGAAGAGATATGGGAACATATGTATATGTATAACTGATTCACTTGGTTATAAAGCAGAAACTAACACACCATTGTAAAGCAATTATACTTCAAAAAAGATGTTAAAATGTATTAATCCTACAGTGAGACCTGCTCTGGTCCCAAAAAACAAATCTTATAAAACTAAGACTCAGGGGCTTCCCTGGTGGTGCAGTGGTTGAGAGTCCGCCTGCTGATGCAGGGGATATGGGTTTGGGCACCGGTACGGGAAGTTCACACATGCCGCGGAGCGGCTCGCCCCGTGAGCCATGGCCGCAGAGCCTGCGCGTCCGGAGCGTGTGCTCCACAACAGGAGAGGGCACAACAGTGAGAGGCCCGCGTAACGCAAAACAAACAAACAAACAAAAAAACTAAGACTCAAGAGGTTCAAACTGTTTCCAAGTCACTTAATAGGATCCCAGAACAAAGCTTAAGAATAAGTTCAGGAATAGAAACACATCCAGCACCCAAGGGAAATCTTATAATGCCTAGCACCCAATCTAAACTTACCGATCATACAAAGAATCAGGAACATCCAAACCGGTATGACAGAAATCAGTTAAAATGCACGATTGGGAAGGAAGAAGTGAATGTGCCTTTATTTACAGAAAAAATGACTGTATATGTAGAAAGGCCCATGGGATTCATAGAAAGAGCTATTACTATCAACTAGTGAGTTTAGCAAGGTTGCAGAATACAAGCTGTTTTAGAGGGAGCTTACCACCTCACCCCAAACACTTAAACAACTGCCCCAGCACTTTTCTTTGCAGACCTGAAACAAGGTCGGTAAGCCACAATCTCTTACTTAGTATTCTGGCGTTATACGTTAATATAAATATGTAACTATAGAACTAAGAAAATATTCCAAAATTAACACTGAATGGCAGGACATAATTTTCTTTTTGTTCCACTTCTGACATTGTCTTCAATTAGGCGTGCTACTTGAATAGCTGAATCCCAGACCTCCCCTCCAACCTGAGCACAAATGCAAGAATATTAGGAGGTGCAGAAGCAAAAGCTAAACTCAGACACAGAACAGCAGCTCAGTTGTATTTTCTGCAGTTACCATTTAATCACCAAATAAAATACGTGGACCCTGAGCGCCCAAGGGCCAGTACAGGCAAAAGACGAGGCCGCAACAAGTGGTGACCACTGAATAAAGCAATGCCCTAGGAAAGGACGCCAAGGACACGACACATAACTTAGGGTTAGTGCCCTGGGGCCTGCTGACGCTAAACGAAAAACGGTAAAAATGTACTGCAAGATGAGAACCACCCAGGAAATCTAGTTCACACAGAACATGATGTAACTTCGGAGTTGGCCAAAGTCTTCAGCAGTGAATCAGCTAAAAGGGTCTCAGACTCCATCTAGAACCGCTTCCACCCTCCCTACGAGCGGGGGAAAGAAAAAACGGTCCCTCACAAAACCAACCGTCTAATGGCCCTTGAGGTGGGGATTCCCAGAGCGCCTGCGCAAACAGACACTTGGTAACGCCTCCTGACTCGTGATTGGTTCCCACCGACAGAGCCTGCAGGCTCTCCAGCAAATGGTTGCGCCCTTATGAAGCTCCTCACCACAGAGCGCTGTGTAACATCCATGAGCCTGTGGAAACAGACAACCGCATCTTCTGGTCCCTCTAAACGGTGTACCTCGGGCCCAGGCTCCCCGTAAGCGGCTTAGCCATGAGGCCTCTAGGTGACGCTACTCCTCTTAGGGTGGCTGGAGCTCCCCAGTGCGCATGTGCAAACAGAGCCCCGCCCCACCTCCTGAGGCCTCTGGGCAGTTAAGTTTCCCTGCCAAGCTTGCAAACCCCAGGCGAACCCCGTGCACTTCGAAGTCTGTGTCAGTGACAGCCTGGCCAACTTCACGTGTGACCAGCCTGCAGAGCGCAGGTCCCTGTCATCGAGTTTTGCAAGGGAGTCGGGCACTTCTGGGCCATGCCCGGCCAGCCCTCTGGTCTCCCACACGTAGCTCGAGTCTGCATGTGTGTTCTTGTGCATGCGTGAGTGTGTCGGGGCCCAGCCCTGCGGGAATGAGGCCAGGGTTGCAGAGCGGGCGGTGCCTGCTCGCCTGGCGAGGGAAGCGGGGGTCTGTTGCTGGGCCCGCTGGGGACGGCATGGGGCCGGGCTGCCAGGGGCTCCAAGGCTCCGGGGACACAGA
>NW_020173705.1:0-3235 GCF_003031525.2 Neophocaena asiaeorientalis asiaeorientalis | reverse complement strand
CCCCCACCGCAGGACCACCCCCAGTCTCCTGGCCGTTTGGTGGCACAGACCTCGTGGGCTTTCCCTCCCCCAGGAACAAAGTCTTGTGGCTCTCCGGGGGCCTGGAGGTTCCGGGGGCCCTCAGCTGGGAGGTGACCCTGTGTCTGCTGAGTGCTGGTCTACTTCTGTGTCTGGAAGGGGGTCAAGTCAACGGAAAAGATACAGCAAGGGTGACGGCAGGCCTGGGGGCAGCACTGCCTGGGGCGGTGTGGGTGTCTGCCAGCAACCACTGCTGCCACGGGAGGAGACGGCACCAGGGCCAGAACCCGAGGAGGGGCAGAGACTTCAGTCCGGACCACTTGATCCCCACACCCTGGCTAGAGAGTCCTCTCCACCCTGCGCCTCCAGGCCCGGCAGCCTTCCCTCCAGAGTGGAGGTGGAGTGGCCCCGGCAGCGGCTGCCCCTTCCCTGGGGTGAGGGGCATCCCTCGCCTGCCTTCCCTGGCTCGCCTTCCCTCCCTCAGTGTCCCTCGCCCTGCCAAGGCTCTCCCGGCCCTTACCATGCACACCAGCATGGTGAAGAAAGACCGGCACCATTTCATCCAGGGGCAAGCTCGGTACCCGATCATGCAGGCCACGTCGTCCATGAAGCGGTCGGCTCCTAGGGTCACGTGAGTCCAGAGGGGCAGAGCTAGAGACGCACCACCCCTGACTGCGCCGCACCCCGGTGTTGCCTATCGTCCCAGACCTACTGTACACCCAGGCGATCACCGCGCACTCCCAGAAGGCCTGCCAGAGCAGCGTGGTGGCACTGGCTGAGTAGTAGTCAAACAGCTGGAAGACATACATCCCGCCCTGGGGATGGAGCCAGGTCAGGGAAGGTGGCAGCCGGCAGCCTGAGGCCAGGGGCATCCCTCACTCTGTCCCCACTCACATCGGTCACCACGGAGAGATCAATGACAAAGCAAAGGGTACAGCAGAGGACCACGGAGATCTCTCTTTGGAAACGGATGTAATAGGAGGCCGGGAGGAGGTCAAGCAGGCCGGTGATGAAGACGTCCACACCTACAAACTGTGGCCGGGCAACTCAGGCTGTGCCCCTCCCCACCCACCTGCCATCTCCCGTCGCCCAGTGTGCCCTCTGCTCACCAGCACCCCTCCGCCCCCCCTCCCAGCCCCCTCTCTTGCGTCCCCCCTCTCAAACCTGGCTGTCAAGGCCAAGCAGCAGCAGCATGAAGAAGAACAGAGCAGCCCAGAGCAGGGCCACAGGCATCAGCGTGATGGCTTGGGGATAGGCGATGAAAGCCAGGTCAGGCCCTGAGGGGGAAGGGGCAAGGTGTGGACACCTGGAGCCCCCCCACCCACGTCCTGTCCCCCTCCACCCTGCACCACGGTACCAGAGGATTGGACAATGCCAGGGCACCCTGTGGCCAAGGGCCTTTCGACTTCTGTCAAGACACTGCCGGGCCACTCGAGCCCTCGTGTGTGTGTGTGTGTGTGTGTGTGTGCGCGCACGCGCCATACCAGGGGCTGGAAGGTTCCCGCGAGCCCTTGGTAGACCTGTACCCATGAGAGTGGCGTGTCTGGCTCAGCCTTCTGTACCTGGGTTCCGGCAGCTACTGTGGTCGCAGATCACCACTGACCCAGAAAAGGCCGACCTTTCCCTCTACAACACTCAGGCAAGTGTGAGGGCCTACCCCGAGGCCCCTGGATACAGACGGATGGGGGCTCGGGGCTCCACGTGGCCTGGCCTGAGGTGGCTGGACAGCTGTGCCTCGCAGCTGCTCAGCCAGGCCTCCTGGCCCAGAGTGATGGGACAAATTGAGTTTGAATTGTTCTCATTTCTCAGAACGTCATTCTGTGTGCGTTCGCGTACACGGTCCGTTACGACAACAGCTGCCGCTGCTCCGGAGGCCGGGCTGGGGCTTGGGGCGTCTTTACCTGATTCCGCCACCTTGGAGATGTGCACGCCCTGCTCTGTGGCCATGAAGCCCAGGATGGAGAAGACCACGAAGCCAGCAAAGAAGCTGGTCCCGCTGTTGATGAGTGCGAGGATGATGGCATCCCTGGGGGCAGAGGGGACCGTGTGGGCTGGTGAGACTGCCTGCTGCCCACGGGCAGGCAGGGCAGGGGTGGCAGGGCTGTAGTGCCTACTTGTAGCAGTTGTTGTTGAAGCGATTGTAGCCGCCCAGGGCCGTGAGGGCCCCCAGGCCAATGGCGTAAGCAAAGAAAATCTGGGTCCCGGCATCTATCCATACCTGGAGATGAGCGAGGGGAGAGCAGGTGTGAGGAGCCACGGCGAGCACAGGTCAGCTGCAGAGGGAGGGAGAGGCAGGGCCCTCCCCTGGCAGGGAGCGAGGCCGCAGCCCGCAGGCAGGTCCCACGCCTCCCGTGCCGACTCCAGGTCCTGGTCTGCAGAGAGGCGGGGGTCCTTGGTGCCGGGGATTAGAACTCAGCTAGCCAGAGACAGAGGCAAGATCAAGACGACAGCAAAGGCCTCTGCCTCCCACGCAAGCAGCGCCAAGCGGCTGCTCTGCGGACCCTGCTGGAACGCTCCCGCCCTCCAGAGACCTGGCCGTGTCCCGCGTGTCCCGCAACCACCGGCAGGCTGTCGTATTGTGTGTCTGTTCACACAGTTGTCCCCACAACCTGACAGGGAGCCCCTGAGGGAGGGATGGGTCCACGCTCCCCGCTGGGTCCCCGAGGGCAGACAGGCAGGTGAGAGAGACAGACCGAGAAGGTCAAAAGCTGATGCAGAACCAGAACCGAGAGGAACTGGAAGGGAGGGAAGGCGAGCCAGGGATGCCCCCCACCCCAGGGAAGGGGCAGCCGCTGCCGGGCCCACTCCACCTCCACTCGGGAGGGAAGGCTGCCGGGCCTGGAGGCGCAGGGTGGAGAGGACTCTCCAGCCAGGGGGTGGGGATCAAGTGGTCCGGACTGAAGTCCCTGCCCCTCCTCGGGCTCTGGCCCTGGTGCCGTCTCCTCCCGTGGCAGCAGTGGTTGCTGGCAGACACCCACACCCCACAGGCAGTGCTGACCCCGGGCTTGCCGTCACCCCGGCTGTACCTTTTCTGTTGACTTGACTCCTCTCAAGACAAAGACGTAGACCAGCACTCAGCAGGCCAGCAGACACAGGGTCACCTCCCAGCTGAGGGTCCGCGGAACCTCCAGGCCCCTGGAGACCCTCAAGACTTTGTTCCTGGGGGAGGGAATATGAATGAGGGCTGTGCCAGCAAAGGGCCAGGAGACTGCCGGTG
>NW_020173704.1:0-439 GCF_003031525.2 Neophocaena asiaeorientalis asiaeorientalis | reverse complement strand
CCTAACCCTGACTCAAACCCTTACCCGTCCCCTAATGCTAACGTATAGGCTAACAAAAAATTTTAACGTAACAAATGCACTCAACCTAAACAATTATCGTACATTAACCTGTACCCTAAACCATCCCCGTCCCCATCCCCTAACCCTAACCAAAACCCTAACACTTACCCGAAGCCTTACACTAACCTGATCCCAAATACTATCCCGTACGCTAACACTTACCCGTGTACACGCACTCTCACCCTAATACTTTGTCGTACCCTAAACTGTACTCTAAACCGTCCCCGTCCTCTAACACTAACCCTAACCCTAACACTAACCCGAAGCCTTACCCTAAACCGTCCCCTAATCCTAAACCGTATGCTTACACTAACCCATACCTTAACACGTACGCTCACACTAAACGATTTTTGTACACTAAACTGTACCCTAAACTGTC
>NW_020173703.1:4139-4352 GCF_003031525.2 Neophocaena asiaeorientalis asiaeorientalis | reverse complement strand
ACCTGCCGGCCTACCTCATCTCCTGCCTCCTGCCCATCAGATGTTTTGCCCTCCTCCTCTCACATTTTCCAGGCTCCCTATCTGCTTATCTCTCCATCTGTCTCTGACCCACCTGTGTCTCTGACTGTCCACCTGGGTATTAGGACACGGACACCATGGGCAGCCGTTACTGTAGCTGCTAAGTCCTGCGTGACTACCATCGCCTTGGGCCCC
>NW_020173703.1:0-2807 GCF_003031525.2 Neophocaena asiaeorientalis asiaeorientalis | reverse complement strand
GCTAACCCGTGGCCCCTCCAAGAAGCCTCCCGGTTGCCATCCTGACTTCCTGACACAACTCTGTCCTGTCCTGTCTGGGAACTGGGGCCCCTGCTTGTCTGCCATGGGTGGTGAGGGCCCGAGAGTTGCCCACATCCCCCTACAGTGCCCTGGCCTGGCCTAAAACCAGAAGCTGCCTGTGGACGAGTGAACAAAGTACTAATTCACATTTACTGATTCACGTGACTTGACCCTGTGGCTTGGAGCACCGACGCTCCCCAACAGGACTTGCGACTGCTGAGAGCAGAAGTAGGAGTTAGGAGCTAGTCCTGGAGAGAGGTGGCCTTTGTGAAGGTCAGGGGGAGAGGGTGGACCGAGGCTTGGGCAGCACGTTCAGTGTGACCCGTAAGGAAGGGATCGGGGCTGGGCCACGTGGAGGAGAGCCCTGAATGCCCTGTGCCCGACAGGGGTTAGAAGCCTCTGCTCACTTCCTTTTCCCTCCCTGACCCAGGAACTGCATCGGGAAGCAGTTTGCCATGAATGAGATGAAGGTGGCCGTGGCCCTGACCTTGCTTCGCTTTGAGCTGGCACCGGATCCCTCCAGGGTCCCTGTTCCCATTCCAAGAGTTGTGTTGAAGTCCAAGAATGGGATCCACTTGCAGCTCAGGAAGCTCCTGTAATGCTTGTTGGAGACAAAGACGAGTTCTGAGGGCCCCTGCCTGCCATCCTGTCTTGCTGTCACTCTCTCCCGTCCTTGCCTCTGTGCCCACTTCCTGCTTCTATCTGCCCACCTGCCGGCCTACCTCATCTCCTGCCTCCTGCCCATCAGACGTTTTGCCCTCCTCCTCTCACATTTTCCAGGCTCCCTATCTGCTTATCTCTCCATCTGTCTCTGACCCACCTGTGTCTCTGACTGTCCACCTGGGTATTAGGACACGGACACCCTGGGCAGCCGTTACTGTAGCTGCTAAGTCCTGCGTGACTACCATCGCCTTGGGCCCCTGATCACTCCCGTGTGTTCCGGGTCTGCCCATTTGTCACTCACCTGGCTTCCCCTCTTTCCCACTCCCTGGATAAATTCACAATGTCATATGGAGCGTGTGTGTTTTCCCTTGCAAGGAGCTGGATGGAATGAAAGAGAGAGAGAAGGGGAGGGAAGGCAGAGGAGACGAGGAGGGGACATGACCCCTGGTCTGTGGGCCCAGAACCCCAGCAGGACAAGCGTGTCCCAGCGCCCCTGCAGCCTTACACTCTGGGGTACCTCACGCCCCACGACCCGCCTGTCACCTGAGACTCCCATGGCAGCTGAGTCAGGAGAAAGGGCTCGTCTCCAAAGGCTCAGAGGGAAGAAACTCACCCTGGGCACCTGCCAGGGAAGGAGCCTCCCTGCTGTTGTGTGGTAGCTTCCTCGCTACATCCTTAGAGGGGCCCAGCCAGAGCCCATCCTGCCCTGAGCAAAGAAGCCTTACAGACTTGGCTCAGCGCGAGGGCCTCAGGAACCAATCCTTCACCCCAAATGAGATTTGAGAAGAGCCCAGCCCAGATTTGAGAAGCGCTGGCCATGTCACCAGCTCCCGGCAGCCCTTCCTCAAACGCAGGGCCTGGAGGCTCCTCAGAGGCCCAAGCGGGCGGCTGTGCAGGAGGCTCTGGGAGGACCAGCTGGGCACGAGGCTTGGCTGCTGGGAGAGGATGTCAGACCCGAAGCAGAGGACCAGCCGGTGCACCTCCCCCACAGGACAGCCCCTTGCAGTCTCCAGCGTGTCTTCCCAGCCCCTGAGCAAGGACGGGCTTCTTCAACCCTGACACTCCTGGAGACCTCAGGGGGGCTGGTCCTCCTGACCCTGACCAGCGCCAGGCCCCTCGCACTCCTCCAGCAGCCTCTCTGCACCAGCCCTTCTCTCTTGCTGTTTCTGCACACAGGTTCTCCTCCCGCCCACCCCTGCCCTTCCTAACCCAGGGCCCCAGATGCCAGAGGAGACCCCCCTGCAGCCTGTGCTCTGCTGTGATGCCGCCGTGTGCCTCCTGAAGGGGCCGTCTTCCCCCAGCCGCTGCCTGCAGCTGGAACCTTCGGCCCAGTCCCCTCCCCATTCCTAGGTCACAGGGCTAGTTCACTCTGCTCCAACATGGGGCCAGGAGGACTCTCTGTGCCTGACCGGGGGTGGGGCAGGAGAGTTAGCCGGGAACGACCTGGACGGGAAGCTTGGCAGGTCCCCTGGCGTTAGGTGGTGCAGAAGGACTCGGGCTGGTCACTCTCAGCGCATGGGACGATGGGAACTTTGTCTTCTGGGTGCCAGCCATGGACGTGAGCTCTAATCTCAGGATTTTACAGGAGCTAAAGAGAGTGACTAAGAAGAGACCCTGCTCGCTCCACCCAGTGGGAAAAACCCCAGCTGTGTCCACACTCCTATGCACGCCCCCCAGGACACGTACATAGACAGCCACCCCTGTGCAGCCTCACCTATATGTGCCCCTCGTACACTCCACGCTCGGCTCACACACATGCACACGGTCTCTGGATCCCAGGAGGCAGCAGGGTTTGTTTTGCGAGCGGGTAGGATTACGTGGAATTCATCTTTGGTGCCCCCATCTCCCAGTCCTCCTCCTTCCCTCTGGCTCCAGAGCTCCCACAGACACGTGTCCTCAGAGAGAAAGGCAATTCTACCCATGGAGTCTTAGTCAAAAGAGGCCAGAGTCAGAAGGCCTCCGCTCAAACTCCTCCCTGATGAGCATCTTGGCAGGTTCCTTCCTTTAATATTTAAGTGGGATAACAGCCTCCTCGGTCCTGCCTCACTGGCCTCCTGAGGACCCAGAGATCAGGGAAGGAGACA
>NW_020173702.1:26098-36067 GCF_003031525.2 Neophocaena asiaeorientalis asiaeorientalis | reverse complement strand
AAAAAAAAAAAAAAAAACAGGCCTGGACTCGAGCAGATGGTTTTATTCCCAAGCACCTGGGTCTCATGAAATATATTTACTGATAGAGTCGGGACTGACCCCTTGCTGTTCAGCAAACTTAAAAATACTGTTTTATGGGAATGACTAAGGGAAAGACTTTTTAAAAAATACCATGCTGTGTAATAGAATACACAAACCCGTTTCATAAGTGATTATGTTTTAAGGAAAGAAAGTTTTTAATTCTCCCACTGACAGCTGTCATGCCATCTCATGGTTTAAGGAGATTCTAGGAGACTTTGTCCCTCATTCTGTCTCAACAGGAGACCAGAGGCCTTTCTGCCATTTTCCCCCCTAAATCCTCCCAGAAAATCCGGGTTGTCTGGAATAAGCAATTTGCTTAATCTAACACAATGAAATTGGGGAACGTGAGCCAGGAAAGAAGCATAAACAATTCCACTGCTAAACATACTGACTACAGTTAAACCATCCAGATCTGGATGAAGGCCAACTGGAAAAAAATTGAACAAAAACCAAAAAAACTTTAGGGAACAGGATATTTTATCAAACCTGTAATTTGAGAAACAGGGATCGAATCATCCCCGTTAGGAGGAATTAAGATCCAAGGTTGAAGAGCTCACTTTAGAAGCACAGCCTCTGTCCAGCTCCAACTTGTATGCCTATCAGGCCATAGGCTGTGTGACATCAACTCTCTGGACACCAGCTCTTTCATGGAGTTCCGAATTCTGTTCCATGTGTAGGTATATTTTAGCTCCCATGAAACAGATATACTATTTTGAATCACTTAATTCTAAGTCTTTAACTTTGCAGGTCTTATTTCCCTCACGATAATTTTAAGGATTTAAAATTTCAATTTAAAAAATAAAGGAAAAAGATAGAAATGGGGAGATTAAAAATAGTCTTACACTTAGGAGTTCAATTATAGACGACTTTATGTTAGCTACACAATGAAATAATACAGAGCCATTTACTAGGATTCAAGCATATATGCTCATCGACATTGCAAGATTTTCATACTTTATAGTTAAAAGGGTTACAAAAATGAAAGTTGAATAGGATACCTGTTCTAAGTCAAGTATATATGATTTAAGGTACTCATACCCAGCCAATCTAGTAACATTAAATGAAGAGACTCCAGATACAGACAAGAAAGCTTAGATTTGTTTCTCCCTGCTCCTCTCTGCAAAGAATAACTAATACCTGAGGTAAGAAACAAAAGAACACACAACAAAGGTCAAACGAAGGAGAACTGTGAAAGTTGGAAAGAGGAAAGCAAACTGGTTAGGGACCCTAGGCCTGGATGAGCAGTATAGCATCAGGACAGAAGAAGGTAGCCCAGGCCCGATGTTCTCCAACTCTGAATCCAGCACAGAGGGTGGCTCTGGAGGGTTGATTCTCCCTGGATTTAATGCGAGTCCTGCTGACAAGCCCAGGCTAGCCCAGTGGCAAGGCGGACAGTGTGGGAGCCTCCTGACAGTCAGTGGCTAGTGGAAGTGGGCCAGAGATTCCCTCTCACACCTAGATGCACCAAATGGCTGTAGCCTGGGGAATCTCCTGCTCCTTCAGGCAGCACTGCTGGAGGCTGGGGAGCCCCAGTGGCACCAAAAAAACTAAGCAGATCAAAGTAGCACTGAAAAGCCTCTGAACATTAAATTGTCATTGGAACCTCATCCCACGAAAATAGGCCAGGATCTGCATTCTAAACCTAAGCCAGGTGACTACCTGACAAAATTAAAGATTTAAATAGGACCTAGAGTCTCCTACCATAATAGCCCAAATATTCAGGATTCAATGGAAAATCACCTGGCAGACCAAGAACCAGAGAGGTAACACCTGAATGAGAAGAGACCACGAATTGATGCTAACAGCAAGATGAATCAAATGTCAGAATTATCCAGAAAGAATTGAAGACAGAATCCTACAAAGCCTTCGGTAATCAATACCAAATCTTCTTGAAATAATGACAATATTGAAATTTCAGCAAAGAAAGGGAAGTTACAACAGAAAAACCAAATAGATATTATACAACTAAAAAGTACATTAACAGAAATTAAAAAACAAAACAAAAACACCTCACTGGAAGGGTTCAGTAGCAGATGGAAATGACAGGACCAAATCAGCGAACTTGAGGACAGAACAAGAGAATTTAATAATCTGAACAAATATTAACAAAGCCTCAGGGACCTTTGGGACCATAACAAAAGTTCCAACATTTATGTTATCAGAGTCTTAGAAAAGAAGAGAGAGAATGGGGATGAGGTTTTGAAGAAATAATAGCTAAAAACTTCCCAAATTTGGCAAAAGACAGATTCAAGAAGCTGAGAAAATCCTGAACAGGATAAAGCCAAGAAAATCCACGGCAAGACACATTCTAAATTCAACTTCTGAAAACTAAAGACAAAGAAACAAACTTGAAAGCAGCTAGAAACAACACCTTACAGAGGAACACCAATTCACATGACAACGCACTTCTTTCTTGTTTGTAACCATGGAGGCCAGAAGAAAGTAGTACATGACATTTTTCCAAGTGCTGAATGAAAACAACTGTTAAATTCTGTATCTGGCAAAACTATCGTTCAGGAATGGAGGAAAAAGGACATTCTCGGATGAAGAAAAACTAATAGAATTTGTCCTGAAAAGATCTACCCCTTAAAGGACAGTTAAAGGAAAAGAAAGTAAAAATAGCTGACATAACTTTCTGAATAGGTGACATTCCAGCAGAGGCCTAGAAAAACGGGGGAGCAAAGTGAGGAGGTGTATTCCAGGCAAAGAAAATAGTAACTGAATCCCAAGGCTGCAGTGGGTTTGGTGTGTTCAAGGGACAAGAAGAGGGCCATTGTGGCTAGTGGGATGCATCCAGGGGAGAGTGGTGGTAGGAGACGGAGTTGGAAAAATTAGCCAAGGACAAAATCTTATGGGGGTTTAGAGCTCTTAGTAAAAAGTCTAGATTTTTTTTCTGTCTGTTATAGAACACCTTTGGAGGGTGTCAGTGGGGTTTTCGCAAGGAACCCATGCAATCTGGCTGCAGAGCCTGTGCTTTTAAACGTAGACCAGCGGTTCTCAAACTGAGCATGCATCTACATCAGCTGGAGGGCTTGATGAACCATGGATAGCTGGGCCCAGCCCCAGAGCTTCTGAGTCAGTATTGTGAGGTAGGGCCTGAAAATCTGCATTTCAAGTAGGTTCCCGGGGTATGCTGCTGCTGCTGCTTCCGGAACCAGACTCAAGAACGACTGCTCAATGTAATTGACTTTGAATGTGACTTCCCTGTAGCACCTAAGATGGAAGAGAGGAGGGACTTTCAAACATACTGGAATAGTAATGATATTAAGAACCACGTGTCACTCTTGCTATGTATTAAATATTTATTTATTTATTGGCTGTGTCAGGTCTTAGTTGCGGCACACGGGATCTTTCGTTGCAGTGGGCAAGCTTCTCTCTAGTTGTGGCCAATGGGCTCCAGAGTGCACGGGCTCAGTAGTTGCAGCACCTGGGCTTAGTTGCCCTGCGGCATGTGGGATCTTAGTTCCCCAACCAGGGATCAAACGGGCGTCCCCTGCATTGCAAGACGGATTCTTAACCACTGGGCCACCAGGGAAGTCCCACTCTTGCTACTTAAGAAGACAGAGAACAGAAGAGTAGAAAGAGGGAGGGAAAAATTTAACATTTACTGGATATCTCCTATATACTAGGCCTGTGCTAGGCAAGTCATATAAACTTCATACAAGAGAATGAGTAAGCTGTGATATCTCCAATCTTACAGAAGAGAAAACTGAGGCCAAGAAAGGTAAAGCCACTCATCCAAGGTTACACAGCAGGAATAACTAAGATGGAAAGAGAATTCAGGTTTTTCTATCCTTGTGATTTTTTCTCTAAGTCATCTTGGAAATATGGTCTCTGAGGGCATTTGGAGAGAAAATGTCAAAATGGTAGAAAACTGAAATCCTGGGCTGCTGTCCAATGCAGGGCATGGGACTGTCCTGAAGGAGAAAGTAGTGGGACTTCCCTGGTGGTCCAGTGGTTAAGATTTCACACTTCCACTGCAGGGGGGCATGGGTTCAATCCCTGGTCAGGGAACTAAGATCCCACAAGCTGCACATGCTGTGCATGGCGCAGCCAAAAAAAAAGGAGGAGGAAGTAGTGATGTGAGGAAAGGAAGGGACAACTAGGAAGATGCTGTACTTGCTTTACCTTGAGAGAGGTGGCCATGGAAGAGGAGTCACTTCTCCTTTCAACAGCCTTGGATTTCAAATGTCAAAGGGGATCAGTTCCAAGTAAGAAGGTTCTATACCAAAACCCACATGGGCACAGGGAACAGAGAATGGAAGCAAGAGAAGGAAAGGAGTCCTGGATTCCAGGCCCATCTTCCCCACTTACCTGATAGAATGGTTGGCAAAGCGGTTCAGCTCCCCAAGCCTGTTGCTTCTTCTCGAAAGTGAAAAGATAATGAATAATGTGTGGTTTGACAATGGCGGTGGTGGCTATTAAAGTCTCAGAGGTTTCAGTGAGAACAGAGGTGTCACCACTTTGTAAACTGTGATGCCAACGTGAGCAGTTGATCCCTTTGATGGTGGCTCTTCTCCAACCACAGATGTGTTCTGTTCACAGGCTTGATCCAGATGGAAAGTGTGATAGTGAAAACATTAAGTTTTTGATGGAACCTTCACCGAAGGGTCTCTGCTG
Organism: Neophocaena asiaeorientalis asiaeorientalis; assembly: GCF_003031525.2. Taxonomy (NCBI): domain Eukaryota; kingdom Metazoa; phylum Chordata; class Mammalia; order Artiodactyla; family Phocoenidae; genus Neophocaena; species Neophocaena asiaeorientalis. The sequence goes on along the minus strand of NW_020173702.1, from coordinate 31,366 downwards.
GGCCCCACCAGAGATTCTGATACATTGGTTTTGGGGTAAAGCTCATGAGTTTGCCTTTCTAACCAGCTCCCAGGTAAGGCAGATGGGAGGGGCTGATCAGATGGCTCTGTGCCGTGTGCTATGATAGAGACCAAAGCAGCCTCCCCAAGCTCAGCCTGTTATCTAAATAATAATAACCCTGAGATCTTTTGAAATGCCTGTTCAGGGACCGCTTCTCCCTCCGGTGCGATTTGTTAAACCTTCATGTTTAACAACTTCCCCAGGTGATTCTGACAGAGATTGGAGAGCAAATGAAGAGCAACACTGACTTACCTTTGTCAGGCAATCAGATGTTACATGGTTGTACATTCATAGCACCCAAAGCAGAATGCCAAGAAATTCTGCACGTGAGGTCACAAGCAAAGCTCCACTCCTTTCTGAGGCCCAGAGCAATCATGTCACCCTCCTGCTTGAGCCACTGATTATTTGGTGCTAACAAATCCCGAGTGGAGCAGTGATGGTTTTCCCAGGCCAGACCCAGGCTGCCTTTTCAAGCCTTTCCTCTACCTAGCATGCGTCACATGCTTGAGCCAATCTAACCTGTTTTACTTACCCCTAAAAAGAGCCTTCTGTGTTGTTTTCTCATGTTTCACGTGTCCAGTCGCTTGCTGAGGAACGGAGAGACCAAGGGCAGCTCATGAAGGCTGCACCTCAGCTAAGCTTTGAACAGTAGTGTGATTTAGGGCAGGAAGAGGTGGGGATCAGTGCACGAGGACTCTCATCTGCCGGAAGCAACAGCTTGAGGAGACTTGGGAAGAAAGGGCGGGCTGCGACGCAGGTCATGTGGTGGTGGCCAGTGAGCCCGGAAAGCCAGGCTGGGGCTAAGTGAGGAGGAGCCTCCCGTGGTCGTCTGTTTATGAGCCACGTGGCAGCAGCACACAAAGCACTCCTTGCCCTGAACCTAAAAGGATCAAAGTCCACTGATGACAGAGGGATGAAAAACTTAATATGCTACCACAGGAAAGAAAGAGATGAATTAATACTCAAAGGGGAGGCAATGTGGAAATTAAAATACGTAACCTGTATCTTTTTTTATTTTTATAAATTTATTTATTTTTGGCTGCACTGCGTCTTCGTTGCTGTGCGCGGGCTTTCTCTAGTTGCAGGGAGTGGGGGGCTACTCTTCATTGCAGTGCGTGGGCTTCTCATTGCGGTGGCTTCTTGTTGTGGAGCACGGGCTGTAGGCGTGCGGGCTCAGTAGTTGTGGCTCACGGGCTCTAGAGCGCAGGATCAGTAGTTACACCGCACGGGCTTAGTTGTCCACGGCACGTGGGATCTTCCCGGACCAGGGCTGGAACCCGTGTCCCCTGCACTGGCAGGCGGATTCTTTACTACTGCACCACCAGGGAAGTTCCCCGTAACCTGTATCTTGATTTAATTTTTGATCACCCACACACCCCTTGCAGCCACCTCAAACTGCAGTGGTTACCCTGACACCTCTGAAGGTGCATTTGCCAGCCCTGATTTCCCAGACTTGACTTACTGGGGGTGCCACATACAAGGGCAGAAAAGTTACAAGAAAAAAAAAGACTTAATAGAGATTTTGTACATACTGTGGTCTGCTCCTCCTATCTGAGCAAATTCAGGCAGTATTTTCTTAGGTGATAATAATTTTAATAAAGCAATTACATATACATACGTATAGCAATTTGTACGTATAAGAAAATCAATACCTATGAATCTCTAATATATATAATATGTAATTTAGGTTTTTATTAACATGGAGAAATTAAGAAATGGATGATCAGGAATTAAAGCTCATCTGAATTATTTCTACTACTATAATCATGAATATTGTATTTATTTTAATTACTTTAGAAAACATAGCATATGTGTTCTAGTTATAATTATATTAAAGCAATTTGTGAATCAAAGAACAGACCACAATAATCAGAAATTGTATAAACTATTTTTTTTTTTAGAAATTGTATAAACTATTAATGAAAGGGTTCAGCTTTAAATGAGACACATTTCTCCTGAGTGCTGAAAGAAATGCTACCTAATGGCTACATATGTTGTTAATAATTTAGGAAAAGACTGATAAAAGTAATATACAAGTCCTCATGTCCCTAAGGTCAGAGTGATTAATAAATGACCACACTTTATATTAGTTTTCACTTCAAAGAACTAAATTCATCAAAATACAACATACTAAATGAGTGTAAACCATCCTTTTTCATCTTAAATATTAGATGAAAAAAATATATTTTTATTTGTTTAAGACAAGTACTTTCCAGAGTGGATGCATTTATTTTTCAGATGCAAATATATCACCTTACAACACATATACAATAAGTATAATTTCTGAAAATCATGTCTGCCAGAGAGAACTGCAGTCTCCTTGATTCATATGCCTTAATCCTTCAATGCAGAACCTCAGCATTTCACACTTTAATCAGAAAAGGGCTCTGGAAAGAAGAACCTGTATCAGCTCAGAAAAGGAGAGAATTCCTTCTACTTTCTGAGTTGATGGAGATCAAACAAGATGACTTCTCTCATTTTACATCAAACATAAAATCTAAAGTAATAATCCTAACAAAGAATAGGTCAGTTCTAATTTTTACTTTTCTATCCATAACTACAGTGTGACAACACAAAATTAATGGCCCCAATGTAAACCAATTTTACACATGCCAAATATCACATCTGATTTTTTATCTGAAATAAACAATAAAAAAGGTAATATGGTGATCTGAAATTAAAGGTTGCAAGTCTCAAGTACCCAGTTTTCTAAGATCAATTAGAAAAAGAAACAATATCAATCAAGTAGTCTAAGCATTTTGTATACCCGTAAAACATAAGGTCTTTCTAAAAATTAAGAGTATTCCAATCAAACACATATAAACTACCAACTAATGAAAAGCATTAGAAATCCTTAAAAAATTTGAACACTTTAAGCAACCCAGAGGTATATGTGAATTTCTTATAAAAGTGAAAAATATGGAAAACAAAAATAATTTTTGACCCTATCATGTTAACTCTTAGTGTACAGGATGAGATTTACAGTAACAGTCAGTTAAAATGAACACTGAGATTGCTTTACGTAAGTAAACGGTGATCCTCAACTGACATTAAATAGTTGCTTTGACTTTTTGGGGTTTGGATTTGTAATAAATATGTAATAAATATCTGTAGTACTTTGAACATGTTCAGTGCTATCTTTCTCCATTTGAAAGTCTTTCTCCAGAGTCATAATGTCTTAGAGGCATGCCAGAGGGTGGGGAGTTGGGACTTTGCAGCAAGTCCACTAACAAAGCAATCTTATTATCTATGTGCTCCTGGAGTTTATATATTCGCTGATCAATGTAGTCCATAAGTTTCTTTTCCATCAGTTCCATATTTTTAGAAAGAATCTTTTCCAAGTAGGAACAAATGGATTGCTCTTCCATTCTAAAAGTAAATTTAAAAAATAATAATGTAACAATTTTCCCTAATATTATAACAAAAACAACCAAACTGTAGTAAGATAAAGCAGCCAACACACATTGCTGAAATTTGTCTCCACAACTATACTGTCTCCATACAACACATTTCCAGGTTCTAAAATACACACTCAACAGGTGACCACAATCCTGAATGCCCAAAGCATTCTATTTCTTCAATTCTTTAAACATTTAAGAATATGAAAATGAAGATGATGGAATTTCTACCCTCAGAGAATGGCTCTTTAGAAAGGGTCCTTTTGATTTTGAGCTCCAAATCTAAAGTAATCTTGCAAGATTTTGTTAAGGTTTTCCAAGTACTTCCCCAAGCAACTGTACAATATAAATCGTTTTTTTTCTTTTTTAATCCACACAACTTTATTAAATTACTGGAAGCTTCTATGAACAACTGTGTACAGGCTTTTGTGTGGACAGACGTTTTCATTTCTCTGGATGAGTGCCCAGGAGCACAACTGTACGTTCACTTATTAGAAACTCTGCCAACTTTTTTTTTTTTCTTTTTTTTTTGCGGTACGCGGGTCTCTCACCGCTGCGGCCCCTCCCGTTGAGGAGCGCAGGCTCCGGACGCGCAGGCTCAGCGGCCATGGCTCACGGGCCCAGCCGCTCCGCGGCATGTGGGATCTTCCCGTGTCCCCTGCACCGGCAGGCGGACTCTCAACCACGGCGCCACCAGGGAAGCCCCAAAATATTTTTTAGAGTGGCTGTACCATTCTAAAACCTCCCAGGATTTAAAATGAGATCCAGTTTCTCCACATCCTCATCAGTACTCGCTGTCGTTACCACTTTTAAACTTTTTATTTTAGCCATTTAAACAACTGTATAGTGGTATATTGTCGTTTTAATATGCGTTTCCTTAATAGCCATGAGGTCAGTCACACATCTTTTCATTTGCTTGTTTGCTTTTTGTACATCCTCTCTGATAAAATGTCTATGTCTTCTGCCCATGTTCTAATTGGATTTTTTTAATGTTGAGTTTTGACAGTTCTTTCTATATTTTAGATATGTCATTTGTTGGATACGTAATTTGCCAATATTTTTCCCCACTTTGTAATTCATATTTTATTCCACTTAACAGAGTCGTTCACAGGGCAAAAGTATTACATTTTCATGGCATCCAATATATCAAATTTTCTATTACCTTGCTTTTGGTGTCATATCTAAGAAGTCTTGTCTTAGGTCCCCAAAGTTTGTCCCCTATGTATTATTAGAAAAGTTTTATAGCTTTATGTTTTACATTTAAGTCTACGATCCATTTTTTTTTTTTTTTTTTTTTTGGTACCCGGGCCTCTCACTGTTGTGGCCTCTCCCGTTGCGGAGCACAGGCTCCGGACGCGCAGGCTCAGCGGCCATGGCTCAGCTCACGGGCCCAGCCACTCCGTGGCATGTGGGATCTTCCCGGACCAGGGCACGAACCCGTGTCCCCTGCATCGGCAGGCGGACTCTCAACCACTGCGCCACCAGGGAAGCCCTACGATCCATTTTGACTTAATTTTTGTATAAGGTATGAGGTTTGGGTCATGATTCACTTTTTGCCCTTCGGATATCCAATTGCTCCATCACCATGTGTTAAAAAGACTATTCTTTTTTTTTTTTCCTTTGGGATTTATTGTTCATTTGCTTTGTTTTGCTATATCACAAGTTAACATTGATTAGACTATCAACAACTAAAGATTGGAACGTCCCTGGTGGTCCAGCGGTTAAGACTCCGCACTTCCAGTGCAGGGGCACGGGTTCAATACCTGGTCGGGAGACTAAGAACTAAGATCCCGCATGCCACGCAGCACGG
>NW_020173702.1:0-26058 GCF_003031525.2 Neophocaena asiaeorientalis asiaeorientalis | reverse complement strand
GTGCTTTGTGACCAGCTAGAAGGGAGGGATAGGGAGGGCGGGAGGGAGGCGCAACAGGGAGGAGATATGGGTATATATGTATATGTATAGCTGATTCACACTGTTATAAAGCAGAAACTAACACACCATTGTAAAGCAATTATACTCCAATAAAGATGTTAAAAGAGAAAAAAATACACAGGAAAAAAAAATCATCTGCCCAGCGTCACATATGGTAAGCCAACCTAAGGATATGCAACTTATTTTCACTGGAAGACAGACCAGATAGTTACATATTTAAAGTATGATGTTATATGAGTACTTCTGTGACATTTTCAATGACTAAAATGACCTACCTTTTGGCTAAGTCTGCCTTAATAATTTGTAGGGTAATGATTATGTTTTGTGGCCTCAACTCAACCGGCTATGCTATATTATTTCCTGAGAAGACTCAGGCTCACCTTTGAGAGCAGGTTACACTGTCTCCTACACAGGGCCATGTTCTTGCTATGCTCTTCGATTTTTCCACAAGAGAAAAGCAAAAGTACCTCTAGCCTATCTAACTGTTAAGTTATACACCTCCATCCTAAATTCTAAACACAGAACTCTACTAGGGATTCTTATAGGGGATATCATCTCATACTTAATGTTGCTCAGTATCTAGTGAGAGAGACTGAGAAAATTACACAAGATTAGGTGAAGACCCTCAGTCCGTATATTTTCTGGATATTCTAAAAAATGATTCTTGGATTAAGCCAGCCCCAAACTCATTCATTCAACAAATATTCACCACAAATCTACTCTGTGTTAGGTACTGTCTCAGTCACTGGTAATAAGCCAGTGAACAAAACAAATGAAAATTGCTGATCTGTGGACACTACAATCTAGGGAGCAGGGAGAGACAAACAACAAAGAAAAAAAGAAAGAAAGACAATACATCCTGTGAATAGAGATGGTGATAAATACTTTAGGGAAAATATAGCAGGATAGGGGAATGACGGGAGCAGGGTCGTTGGTAGGGTGGGAACAACAAAGGTCCCACGGAACTTCTACTGAACTGCCTGTTGGAGAAACTCTCTTTATAAAGAAATCTTACCTTCTTCTATTGAATGCAAGTTTTGAAAAAATCTGAAATTATTCCTAAAAACGAGGATTACATACAACTATATTTACAAAATGTAAAAATTAGACAACTCTCCTTAGGTGAAAAGGGGCTTTGCTCAGTCATAAAGGAAAAACTCAAATATTTTTGGTAGTGGCAAAATTCTGGTACTGCAAAAAAACTTTATGATAGAAAATTGAAAATTCTACAAAACAGCAATCACATAAATAATGGAATCAATGTCAAAATCGTACACGAAAATTAATTTGGCAGAAATTATAATTTAAAAATCCAAATGCAATTAAGACATATGCTTTATGAGTTTTTCTATTTTGATATACAGTAATATTTTATTATAATAAATTCACTGATTATAAAAATTAGTCATAGTTTTCTCAGATAAAAGCTCTCACAGTGATTATTTTTCACTTTGAATTAAATGTTAAGGAATTCACAGGTTAATCTCAATGGCAGTGCAGTAAGTGACCCAACCTTAGTTGCTGATGACTATTCTTCTGCTCCTTTTGTTTGACTTTATTCAATTCTTAATTTTCTTGAGCTGTCGTATGTTGTCTTGCAAGGCACCTCAAACCCTTTTAAAAGTAGGCAGAAGAATATGTATAAAATAATTCATACGTACTTACTGTTTAGGGTCCGTGTCATATTTTATGTGAAAAAAAAAATTACAGAGCAGCCTAAAAAAACATGAAAACATTTATGTAGAACTGTGTCCACATACTTGTCCATGTGTATACTTAATTTCATATATGTACACATAGACCCCCGGATTTTTGAAAAACTGTTTATCTCTGAACATCTTGTAGGATTTCTCAAGACACTGTCTTTAACTTTTTTAATTATAAAGAATTTGAACAAGTATCACCTTGAAAATGCAAGAAAAAAGATCTTTTTACTTTTTTAAGATGAAAAAGGTAAACAGTGAAAACCTTGAATAACTGAATATATTTTTGTTGAGAAAATGGGGCACAGCTTTCCCTCAGATAACATTAAATGACAACTATGCCAGGCACTTTGATTCAGAATTCCTACTCAATTATTCTAAATTGCTAAAGCAAAAACAAATGAAAGTCAGCACATGTGAACTTCAAACACAAGGAAATAAGAAATCACTTTAAGAAACTTTCCAGGAAACAAGGAACCACAAGGCAAAGGTGAAGCAGGGAGTCTAGAAAGCTGCTCCCCAGGTCCTTTCTTTCCTCATCAGGACAGGCCCTGCCCCAATTAACATATGAAGGTTCCAAACAGTGTGGGTTTACACCCCTTCCATAGAAGGAGAGGTTCTGATCATGAAACATCCCTACTTTATACTCAACAGATAGTTACAGAGCTTATATGACACTTTCCAGGAAGACGTCCCATGGATTCCTTGTTTGTGGACAAAAGCAATCCTAGAGAACCAGGTATATCCTGTGAGAATCATTCATAAATATAGCCTCCCCACGAGAAAGAAGACTTTTATTAGCATGTTTAAAAGACGATTTAACAGGATCACCTTCTTTCTTCCCCAGGGGGTTTCCCAAATGTCCCCATAGATAATGATTTAGCACGTGTGTTGGGGTGTTACAACACACGTGCTGTTGGTTGGAGGACTTGTGTTTCTATATGATAGAAAATGCGACAAGGACACACACCAAGCTTGGGAATAGGATGAGAGTTGGGAGAGCCCTCTTACAATTAAGTTTTTAAACTCATATTATTGGTTTTAACTTTCATCCTATGATCTTACCAGTATTATCGTTTAGATTGTAAACACGAAGAAATTTATCCTCAAAAAGAGGAAGCGATGCCAAATAACACAGAACTAAGAGCTTTGAATTCAGGTCTCCTGACATCAGATCTCTTGCGACTCTTAAGCACTGCTGTGTCCTGCTCTCCTGGTTCCCTTTTCCTCTCCCCGTATTCTTAGCAAACGCACCTACTCTCCCAGCGTCTTCCTTCCTGGCTCCGGTCTCTCCCCTCACCCCCTTCCCCATCATCTACTAGGCATGCTCCTCCCAAACCTCCCTCCACTCCACCAGCCCCACCTGTGTTTCCATAGCCTCACATCATCATCCCAGGCCATGTGTTATTCACATCTAAAACTCAACACTCCCAAATTAAACTCCTTTCCCCCAAGTCGCTTCCCCCCTTGGGTTCCATGTATATTATGGTAACACCATTTTCAAAACTTTAGTTTCACGTTTGATTCTGTTTTTCTCCCACAGAACCCATCTTAAGTTAGTTGTCAAGTCCCAATGGCCCCACTGTTGTAGCATCTCACAATCCAGCATCAGGTTACTCCTTCCAAGTTCAGACTCTCATTAACTGTCCTCTGGATGATGGAAATAACACAGAGCTGCTTTCCTTCCTGTAGCCTCACTTTCTGTTGACGCATCTTTCCTACTGACTCATCTTACACATAATAGCGGATTAAATTTATTAAAACAGAGCTAAAAAACACCCACAAACTCTATAACATCATTCAAAATCCTCTAAGATCCAGCCCCAGTCTACCTGAAACTTCCCCTCTCACTTATTCACTCCAGAGAAATGAACTTGTATTCATTTCCTAGCTACATCCTATTCCTCTAGCACTGAAGATTTAATCCATACTGTTCTCTACCTCTTAAGTTGCATCCCTCCAAGTTTACTTGCCTAATCCCACTCTACCTCTTTAAAGGCCTAGACAAAACGCTACTTCCTTTAATAAGCCTCTCTTAGCATTCCTCATCATTCCCCACTTAGATACCCTGACTCTCCTAATAAGACTACAAATAAAGATCCTTAAAGACAGGCTGATCTTTGAATCTTCGAAAGTTAACCAAAACAGTGTCTTATACTTCAAGAAGGAGCTTAATAAATGCTTGCTGAATGAATGAGCAAAGAGAATTCATAGAAAACTGTGAAGTCTGTACCAAAAACACTTTTTTTTTGCAAGATGCTATTTTTACCTAAGTCAGTAAAGGTAACAGTCAAATCAATAATAAAAGTTGAGGGACTTCCCTAGTGGTGCAGTGGTTAAGAATCCGCCTGCCGATGCTAGGGACACAGGTTCAAGCTCTGGTCCGGGAAGATCCCACATGCCACGGAGCAACTAAGCCCTTGTGCCAGAACTACTGAGCCTACACTCTACAGCCCACAAACCACAACTATTGAGCCCGCATGCCACAACTACTGAAGCCCCCACGCCTAGAGCCCGCACTCTGCAACAAGAGAGGCCACCACAATGAGAGGCTGAGCACCGCAATAAAGAGTGGCCCGTGCTTGCTGCAACTAGAGAAAGCCCACGCACACTAACGAAGACCCAACACAGCCACAATTAATTAATTAAATAACTTATTTAAAAAAATACAAAATTTAAAAACTAAAAAAAAAAAAAGAATTCTGAACCAAAATAAATTGTTAAAAAAAATAATAAAAGTTGAAAGGAAAAAATTTATGTCACCACAAGTCTTTGTAAGAATCCATTGTTTAAAGAATGTTAATGGTATTTGGAAAGAAATCCATTTCTACTCACCTGCTGTTGGAATCTAACCATATTCATCAGTTGCTGAGCTCCAGGTGACAACTTTGACCCCATGGACTCCATGATGGTTTGGACCCTCTCCAGGTCTATCCTTGATCCTAGAGCAGGACAGCCTGCTGAAGAATTTGCTGAAAGTGGCCTCATGTGTACCACAACTTTACTGATGAACACACACTGCTTTTCACCAAAGGAGAGCAGCTATTATAATACAAAAGTTCAGGAAAATTAATAATGCTAATAAAAACAATCATGATTTAAGGTCACTTCTTGTTAATACTGCGGTAAGACTGAAGCATTCAAGAATCTGAAAATTAACTTCAAGTACATTTTTAAGTTTTCTCTAGTCATAGTCAGAAAAAGGCTAAAAAGTACTACATGAATTTAAAAAGTCTTACTGCAACTAAAAAATTAAGTGTAAATAATGTTTTACTTAATAATTTAAGGAATTAAGGATAAACTATACCAATCTGAAACCTTAACATACTGAAACTTGCTATAATACTATTTAATACAAAATAAGACTCTCTAGAAACCCATGCAAGTATTTGCTGAAATACTAAACATAAGTCAGTATTTTAGAACTTAAAATGAATTCTAAAGGAATTCTAAGAGAAAGTCCAGATGACTTAAGAGAGCGCAATGGTTTACGTATAGAAAAGATGAGTTCACGATGATTTTCTAACTTGTGGAAAGAGTAAATAAAGGTCAAGCTTTGACCCTAGCTCATCTGGCTTCTATCCCAGTAGCTTTTCCAATACTTTATGCTTCTTCACGTTGTCCATGCTTCTAAACCAAAAGACATTTCATGTTTGGTGCAGGACAACAAAGCAGCAAAGTGGAACAAACACAGCATTTAGAATCAGAGAGACCTGTGTTCAGTGATGGCTCTGCCCGGGTGACCACGGGCAAATGCCAAACTTGAGTCAGGAGTAACATGAGTTCACATGGTTGTTATGAGGATTATGTGTTAACATTTCCAGTATATATCATTGAGTAAGTGCTCAAACATATGCATCAGTTACTATTACTTTTAACTTACATATACTATTGGCCCAGAAGAAGCCTTCATACAAACCCAAGGATTTCCCTAAATGAAACACTCTTTTACTCCCTGGTACTTCCACAGCACAGTTTCAAATACCATTCACCTTCACAGACATAACAAACCCATATATCACACAAAGACACAGGCGAACACAGACCCATGATCTAAAAACTCAGTGTGGCACCAAAGATGTGACTGTCATCAACAAGTAAGTAAATACCTCATGAAATGTAAACACCCACATTCCAACCTCCATATTATCCCTGTTCTGCTTTTTAACCCCCAAGCCCTTCTCACTAGCGAATGTAGTACCTATTTTACACACTGAGTCAACCTATTATCTGTCTTGCCCACTATAATATTAGCAATGTGAGGGCTCCATTCCAATATATTTCATAACTGCCAATTCCTGAATGCCAAGTACAGTATCTGGCATCAATAGGCACTCCAGTATTTGTTGGATGAATGAATCACCTTATTTAAATGACTTCAGAAGCTATTAGTATATACACCTAAAACAACATCTTGGGATAATCAGTTCTGTGCTCTTCTGTAAGTAATAATCAGCATAGAATTTTAGAGATAAAAATAATCCAAGATTTATTTTCCTTAGTCCCCTAATATTACCCATGAAGTAGGTCCAAACAGGTGAAGAAACTTGCCCAAGGTTATTCTGCTAGTCAGCAAAAGAGCTCACTTAATAGTCAGGGCTTATGATTTCCAGCTCCGTACCCTTTCCCTAGATCTGATAACATCAGGAAAGTTCACCTTAACAATATTTTTCATGCTGAAGACAGCAGTCCAAATCCCTTTAACTTTGTGGTGCCCTTGTCCGAAACTTCTCTAACTATATTCTATCTTTCTCCATATTTTGGGACCAAAACTGCTTGTGCTTTTTTTTTGGCACCTAAGTTTTATATAAAGACAAAAAATCTTTTAAACGTATGTATTATTGTAAATAAACTATACCTCGATTTAAAAATATTTTTTATCACAGTTTTTCAAGGCTTAAAAGTACAATACCACTGTATTATCAATCGTACATGTAATGACATTGCTGTAAATAATAAATGTTCAAATTTTGAAAGAGGTAGACAATTATTTAGAAAAGAATTTCTTTTTACATGTTTACTAAGTATTTCTGAACTAAAACCAGGGACCAAGTTGGACTAACTACATTACCAAACCTACAGATAATAAGTATATATAGTAGAAAAATAACTGTAGTTTTCAAATTAGTTAAAATTTAGCAATGACTTACCTTTATTTTACAAGCATGTGTGGAAGACTCCAATTTTAGATATTTTTTGTACAAAATAATCTTTTCATGTTCACTAAAAATAAAAAAGATATAATTTATTAAAAAAATTCACATATTATCACTTTTAACGGTTACATTTAAAATTAAAAGTTTCCAGGACAATATTTAAATCCTTGGATTCAGTTTTCCTGGTGAGGCATAAATAGCTGGGACTTCCTACTGAAGTGCACTGACTACAAAGAAAACATCTGCCACTTACTAGCTGTATAAGAAAATGAAATTAGATATCAAATGTATACTTACGTGGCACAGAGCACACTGTAAAGCTCAATAACATACCCATTATGTCCAACATGCACGGTATATAAAACACTTCGTATTTTGATTCATATTAAGGAGAGATTAGGTCAGAATCTTTGTAAGAAATCAGAAAAAAAAATCAAGAAGTATAAAAATGGGTTAAATAACTATACGGGTATGGCACAGTGTTGGGCTCACGCACTATGTGTAAAGAGTTTCCTACAGGAAAATGTTCAAAGTTCCAGACTGATAGACAACTTAATTTTTGGAAAACAGATCGCTGTGAGTTAAAGAAAACAGACAAGAAACACTTACCAGAACTTCATCTGATCATAGTCTTCCACTAACTAGCTATGATCTTTTACCAAGTACTCTCTTCCACTAGCTTCAATTTTCACATTTATAAAAACAACTAGGCTGATCTAGACTGTCTTTAAGATCCCTAAAGGTCTAAACATTTATGTCTGCTGGTATGTTTTTATCTTCTCTCCCCTAGTATCTGGCACCAATGTCAGATACAATGTCAGAGAATCAATAAATTTCACAAAAGCTCAAGAAAATAAAACACTACTTCAGAAGAACACTTCCACATGCATACGTCACAAACCTGTTATCCAGAACATTACAAACATTCTTGCCCCTACTGGTTCCACAGTACTCCTCTCCTGAGTATACTTCCATATTTCTTGCTGAACTTAAAATGCCAATAGAAACGATTTCTTCACCTCCAGGAGGGTCACATCTCAGGTAAAGGAAGCAGGGGTTTTCATCTTGGCTGTTCACGTTCCTTTTCAAAATCACCAGATCCTGGCTGAAAAGAAAATGAAGAATATTATACAGTTCTCTGAACACTGTCATTCCCACTTAATGGGCCACAGGGGTTGACATGTTATCCTATTCATTTACATTTGCATTTGGAGTCCAAGCGCCTTGCAAAGCACTGACGAAATGCTCAATACAGAATTTTCAAGGAAATGATGCTTTAGAGGTGAGGGCTCTCCACTCTCTTTTCCCTTGACTTCTGTAATACATTCTAAGCGACCTCCTATAATTGCCTGTCCAGTTAATGAAATATATGTACTGGGCAGCTAGTGTAAATTAAAAAACAGTTCAGAAGTGGGGGTGGGGCGGAGTGCAGAATGGAATAAAGGACCAAAGTGTGCCATTTTCAAAACTAAGCTGAGGAAGATTTTCGACATCTGGATTTTTTTTTAATGCCTCTTTTGGTGGACAGGAGATTTTTGTTTCGGGACAGAAAGGCGGTTCTGATCCCGACAGGGGGCCTCAGGAGCCGACGTGACGGACGCAAGGGGGAAGGGGGTGAAACGCCGAGTCTTCAGGTCACCTGCCCCCCGTCCCCTGCGCCCGACGCCCACGCCAGAGTCGCCTCCTCTTTCCCGCGGGCCCGCCACCCGGGACCTGCCCCCTCGCCCTCGCCGCCCGCACAGACCCGTCACCGGCTCGGCTCCGGGCCCAAACCCTCTCCCCTCACGGCCCCCGCCTCCCCTCCAGGCTCCCCCAGGAGCGTGGCTGGCACCGAGCACAATCCCAGTCCCCGCCGGCCCGGCGCACCCGGTGGCAGGCGGCGCCAGCAGCTCCTCCCAGTCGGCGTCCCGGGCGCCGAGATCAGACCGGGTGAGATGGAGACTCTGGGCCAGGGCTCCGCACGCGGCATCCCAGGAAGAGGCCAGCGGCGGAGGGCGGGTCAGTGGCGGGTGTGCGGTCTCGGTCTCCATCTGGCCACCTACACGCCAGGCCAGCTCCGGAACCTCTCTTACAGCTCTTTAATTTCCGCCAGACTGAGGGACTGTAAAGGAACGGAGCGACTTCCCCCTCGTCCGGCTGCAAACCCCAGAGCCGCAGCTTCTCGCCGGGGTGGGGAGAGACCAGCTACCGTAAACGCGCATGCGCGCGACGGCCCGTTTGGGCAGATGATGCAAAATCTGCGGCGGGGTGCGGGAGAGCTGTAGTCAGGCGCATGCGCACTGACAGCCTGGTCCAGCTGCTGGGCTGTGCGCAGGCGCCATGCGGTTAGCGTGGGAACCCAGTGATGGTTTGACGTTGGCCCCGGAGATGTCGTGTGGATGCCGGTGTCTGGACCTACCCGCAGGGTCGGTCCGGTGAGGAGAGTACGTCGTGAGGTAGGTGTGATGTCGTGGCTCTCGAGACCTGAAGGACCTCGTCCCGACCCTTGCTGTCTGTGTCGCGGACGCCGAGCCTTTCCGCGGACTGCCGAGCCTTTCCGCGGACTGCGGTGGGGTGCGGGGGGCTGGGGACGCGGCGGCCGGGCAGTGGCGTCGCCTTTTCAGAAAGTCCTCAGCCCGCTCCGCACACGCGCTCTCTCCTCCGAGGGTGTCAGGTGGGTGCCGGTCGTTCGGCTTTAGCTGAGGAGGAGGTTGGGACGGTGTCGCCCTTGGTGTGGGGCCAGGGCGGGTGGCGTCTGAGGAAGGTCTGTGGCCCTGGCGCTTCGCCGTGTCAGGTGGCCCGGGCCGCCCTCGTGTCCCCCGGGCTGGGTGGAAGGTGGAGAAAGGCCTGGGCCCGAAGGGGGTTGGGGTCTGCTCTCCCGGCCCCGGGAAGAGCGAGCAGGACGGCGGCCTCGGGTCTGCGGTGGAGCAGAATGCGAGCTGGAGCTGAAAGACCCTGAAGCTTTGGATCCGGGGAAGTGGGAGCGGGTGGCTCTTCCCAGATGCCCCCTGGATAGGAAGGTAGATGGTCCCTCCCCACCACCACTATCTGTCCCCTTCCTGAAGAGGCCTGTGCAGGTGAGTTTTCCACCTTTTGAAAGAAAAAAGGGAGTTAGAATATAGAAAAGTGGAATGTCAGAGTTCCAAAGGCCTTGAGTGTAAAGGGCCTAATTTGCAAAGGTGTTTTAATACTGCCGATGCATTCTCGGTTGTCTACATCAGTATTTTTGTCTTATAGTTCCTGCTTCCTATATATTAACTTTAATTCATAGGACCAGCTTTGGACAGCCCAAAGAAAATAGGCTCTTTATCAGAAACACCCATCTCCACTTTAAGGAGCCAGGTCAGTACTATCACCTGGACTTTGACTTTCTTGAATAAGGCTGAAGGACCAAGAGTCAGGAAACTACACTCCTATTGTCTCCCCTTTTTTTTCCGCACAGCCAGTAAATCACCAAATCTTGGTTTTCTTAGGGGAAACCTGTTCTATCTTTCTTCATCTCTGCTTCTTCTGTTTTCAAGCACTAGCTTTCATTTGAACAGTTCCGGGAGCTTCTTTACTGTCATCAGCCTTCGTTCTCAACCACTTCCACTCCATCCTCTGCACTGCCCTCTTCTCCTTCCGGTGCTTGCTGCTCCCACCTGCCTCCCTGCCCTCCCATCTCCCCCACCTTTGCACAGCCATTTCCCTCTGGAACGCCTGTTCTTTTGGAACGGGGAAAATCCTGTGCATCGTTCAAAATGAAGCAGATCCCCACTCTGCTATAGAATTAAACCCATTCCTCTGTACTACTCTTATACTTTTAATTTATGTCAAAGAAAAACCCAAACTGGACAGTAAAAGCAGATTTTATTCAGAACTATATAATAGGGGAAAAGACCTCAGTGTAGGACCAGGATCAATTCTGAACACAGCATGGACAAGTGAGAATTTAAAGCCAAGGAGCAGGGTAGGGAGGTCAGTGGATAGAAAATTACTAATGAGAAACCTCAAGGGTCAAGATGATTGTGCCTGAACCTAACAGAATTCTTGCTGGTGAGAGGCCAGGGTTATTAGACATCACCCAGGGGATGATGGAAGATGAGGAACCTGATTAGCTATCAAGGGTGGTCAGATATGGAGGATGGGGGATTTGGAATTAAAATAAGTTGACTAAATTGACTTAGCAGTGTTCTTGCTAAAACTAGATTTTACAAGG
The DNA here is from genome assembly GCF_003031525.2 of Neophocaena asiaeorientalis asiaeorientalis. Lineage (NCBI taxonomy): Eukaryota > Metazoa > Chordata > Mammalia > Artiodactyla > Phocoenidae > Neophocaena > Neophocaena asiaeorientalis. The sequence goes on along the minus strand of NW_020173702.1, from coordinate 14,962 downwards.
AAATGCCCAGATGAGCCTAGGAGAAGGTTCAGGAGCCTGAATAAAGTTTGGCCAGGCAAGAATCTTTGTCAGGTACTATGATTCTCTTATGGTTTCCGACTTTATCAGTTTACATATTTGTGTTCCCTACCATGTAGGCTTGCTGAGGTTAGTAATTATTTTATGCCTGGTAAAGGGGCTGAGTACAGGTTTGTTGTATGGAATTGATAGATTGGTGAGAGTTGGCTGGCAGCTTTATCACAAAATAAGAGATGCAGAAAAAGGCAAAAATAGTAAATTCAAGCTTATGCTTTTTTCTTCACAGCCAGGGTGGTGGTTGTTCAGAACTGACCTCACTCTTATACGATAAATTGCTCTCATCATGAATTGCAACTGATTTTTTGGCCCTATTTTTCCCCTTGAAATAAATCATAAAATAGATGTTGGAAACTTACCACCAATATCACTAGCATGTACTATGCAATTCTTTCACTCACTTATTTTAAAGTTTATTACAGCTTAATGTGTAAGAACTCAATATGCTCTTTAGAGGCATATTTCCAATCTGTTTTCAGAATATGAACCAATGCATATTTGAAAGGTACATTTTAGAAAGAAGTGACTTGTGGTATTAATTTTCTTGGGCCCATTCATTTAGTAATATGACGGTTGAGGTATTGACCATCTTAATTTTAAGTAGAGTGAGTTCTTACTGTATTTGCCCTGCCTTTTACCCAGGAGTATACTTCCCAGCAAGGTGGTTATAGGAACTTAACTTTCCTCCCAGCTGGTACCACTTGAGTTGTACCTCTTCTCCGCCCTTCCTGTTATTTCTGGTCCCTGCAGGCCCTATGGTTGCCTGGAGTTCCTTCTTCTCACCCTGCCTCAATGCTGGACCTGCAATTAAGTTAGAAGCGGGAAAGAAAGAGTAACCTTCCTACCCCTTTTTCCCCAACTTCATTTATAGCTGCTCGCCACCGCCACATCATTTATAACCTCTGTCCTGGTTAGTCCAACATTGCTGGACTGTATACAGTTTTCAGTACAGCCTGGCTTCAGCCTTTCTGAAGACATGTAGAAATTATGGGGAAGCTCTTGATGTGTAGCTAAATCTGCCTACATCCATGATTATCACCTGTGTGGCACCTTCTTATCCTAAAGCTGTTTTTGTAGTAAAGGGTTAACTTGTGAAGCGTGGGATGGTCAAAACTTGCCTACATTCCAAAGAAAGACCTGGTTCCTGACCAACTCCTGTCTTATTCTCTAAGCTGCTGGAATATCTGCTTAATAAAATTGTCTTTTTAACTATGGGCCTCAGCCCCACCAGCTAGGTTGTGCTAACAGCGTGATGTGTGGTGAGGGCTATACTCTTTTTTTTTAAATATAAATTTATTTACTTATTTTTGGCTGCTTTGGGTCTTTGTTGCTGGGCACGGGCTTTCTCTAGTTGCAGCAAGTGGGGGCTACTCTTCGTTGTGGCATGTGGGCTTCTCATTGTGGTGGCTTCTCTTGTTGGGAAGCATGGGGTCTTGGGCACATGGGCTTCAGTAGTTGTGGCACGTGGGCTCAGTAGTTGTGGCACACGGGCTTAGTTGCTCCGCAGCATGTGGCAACTTCCCGGACCTAGGCTTGAACCTGTGTCCCCTGCCTGGGCAGGTGGATTCTTAGCCACTGCACCATCAGAGAAGCCCCCAGGGCTATACTCTTTTAGTTTGGCCTCTGAAGAGGGTAAAGACTGAGAAACTAATGTCAGCACATTGATGCTCCATGCCTACCTGATTGACCCCCAATAAAAACCTTGAACACCAAGACTCAGGTGAGCTTCCTTGGTTGGCAATACTCTGCTCGTGCTGTCACACATCATTGCTGGATGTTTGCACCTGGTTTCTCTTGGACTCTGCTCCATGTGCCTTTGCTTTGCTAATTTTAGTCTGTATCCTTTCCTGTTTAAGAATCTGTTATAAGGCACAAACAACAAGACATGAAGAATTGTGCATTCTTCCATTAGTAACAGCAGTTAATTATAAGTGGGGAAAGTAGTAGAGTTTTATTTGGAGATAGTGTGTGCAGCTTTAAAAAAGAACCCTGCACTACTGTTACATGCTTTTCTTGCTTCACTGTCTGTGCCCACTGTCACTACCCTAGAGTCTTAGTAAAGAGAAGGATTAAAATTGGGGAAAAGATTTCTTTAAAGATACAAATATAGGTATTGGGGGTAAGGTAGGTAGTAATCACATAACCATGTTTTACTGCTAACTGTACATGCCTTATAACAGATTCTTAAACACTCTGGGTTTCAGAACCTCTTTATATCCTTAAACTGTTGAAAACTGCAAAGAGCTTTTGTTTAAGTTGGTTTTATCTTCTACATTAAAAAATATTAACAACCTTATTCTGCTTGGATCTACAGCAATGTACACTAATGTGAACGAATCCAGAAAAAAGAGTGGCTTGAAAAGTAACCAGCATGAATAACATGGTATCATCTACGGAAAAATCCGCTCCAGCTTCAGAATACCTGGCTTAAAAAGAACTTTCATAATGAACCCATTTCATGGGATTGTTTTATCCTGCATTCTTGGGGTCTTAGACTGCTTACCTAGAGTTTTAAGATCTATGTGAACTAACTCTTCTTTTGGTAAGTTAATAATGAAACAAAATAGTATCCAAGCTAAATCAACTATTGGATGTGTTTTATTATTTTTTTATTTTATTTTATTTTTTTTTTGTGGTACACGGGCCTCTCACTGTTGTTGGCCTCTCCCGTCGCGGAGCACAGGCTCCAGACACGCAGGCTCAGCGGCCATGGCTCACGGGCCCAGCCGCTCTGCAGCATGTGGGATCCTCCCGGACCGGGGCACAAACCCGTGTCCCGTGCACCGGCAGGCGGACTCTCAACCACTGCACCACCAGGGAAGCCCTGGATGTGTTTTATTATTTTTTGTTATGTTTTTGTGACACTTGTACATTGTGAAGAAGTAACTGAGCAAAAATTCTACATAGTATGTTCACAACTCATTTTGAATATTGTGTATTTTTTATAAAAATTACCTGTCTTTATGTATAATTGTAGAATTTTGAGGTATGTTTATTAAAGTCCTTCCAGGGATATGTTGTACTATTAGATTGCAGGTTAAGGGGAAGCTATAGAATCCTTTTTACCAGTTTTACCTTTGAGAGTTGTGCTTTTATATACAACGTAATGTGAACAGCCAATGTAAATTTTTAAAATTTGTAGTTACGTTTATCTCTGTGCTGTGCACATTTTTTCTCACTTTCTCTCCTCAAATAAATTATGAGCTTTGTTTTTAACACCAGACGATGTCTTTATTTATGTGTGAATCCCCAGCATTTAAGGCAGTATTTGGTACACAAATATCAAGTGAACGATGAATGGTTAACTTTTGCAGTGTTAAAATACGAGGCTCATTTATTAGGCTTTCGAGGGGGCTGATTGTTTTAAACATCTTTATAATAATTTTAAACATATGACACCATGATGGAAGTAAGGAAACAGTGAAAATCTCTGTTGGAAATCTCTAGGAATTGCTTTCTTCTGTGACAATTGTTTTGGAAGCTTAAGAAACCAAGGAATTGACATCTGTTTCATCTGTGAGCCAGAGGTTGGTAGCATTCAGATTCTTCTTAGCAGAACTGCTTCTTGTGCCTTTGATCTTTTCTCAGACACTTTGGTGGTTCGTAGCGTTAGTGAGATTGATGATTATTCTGGGTCTAAGTACCCACTTTCAGCATATTAGGTCATTTACTTTGCTTTCATCCTAACAATACCAGGAGCAAAGTGGTCTTTGGGAAATCAGAAAAACGCTAGATACTGTAAAATTAGTTCAAGATTTGGTAACATTTGAGTATCTGGCCCACACTTTAGGCCATCTTTGTTAGGCTTTTTTAAAGAAGCTAAGAAGGAAGATAAGACTGGTGACATGATTCAACTGGAAATGACATTGATGGTGATTATAGAAAAGGAGCAAATAAGCTTATAATTTTACTTTGGCATAAACTTCAGAGGAGGAGTTGTTGAAATGGGTATGAGTAATACCTCATTGGAGAGTAAAGTAAGGAAGTTCATTTTCACGGACCTATAAGCGGGTGGCAGCCAAGGAGACCAGCATTTACTAAGTGTCTCCTAGGCCACAAAGTAAACACGTATTAGTTAATCTTCTCAGCAACTACAAGTGAGATTTTGGAGAGTTTGTGAACGATGCCATGCTATCAGAGTCATTTTGAGGTTCAGGTAAAGCAGTTCAAGGTCTTTTTAATAGTAAAAATCTGTTTGTGACTAGAAAGGGGTTCCAGAAGGCTTAGCTCTAAGGATCAGTAAAGAAAAGAGAAGATGGACAAAAGTGGTGAGGGATGAGGTCTTATGGCTCTTGCTATGTTTAAATAAACCTGGGCTTTGGCAGTTAGACTGTTAGCAATTTCTGTTAGTGATTAAAGAACTTGAGTGCTGAGTTGGTAGGAAACAGTGTTAAAAGTAACCAGAGGAGAAAATCTGCTTCTGAAGATACTGGGGATGTCAGAAGGTGGAATCTCAGATTTTCTAAGTCCCCTTAAGAGGACTTCATTCATTATACAGATCGGAAACTTAAACCCAGAGTCGTCACACATTTGCTTTTTCTGCTCAATTTCCCTCAGACGAATACACTTCCCCTTAAGGTCAACTAACATGTTTGGAACAGGCAGCTGGCTCACAGCGAAGTGAAAGCTCTCATGAGAAGAACAGAGTGAACACCCCCAACATGGGAAGATTTAGCTAAAGCTAAAACTGGAACTGGGTGCTGGGTACCTCCTATAGCCCATGTGGTCGTCTAGGTGAGGCAAGAGTCCCATGCAGTGCCTGTGGCTGTGAGTGGCAGAACTGATAGAAGAGAACCAGCAAAGTAAGGTCAGTCAAGCAGTCTCACCCCAGGTTCAAAGCAGAGTGACTGCTCCAGCAGGAAGGATTACTGACCAGCCTCCATTCTCTTCGGAGGATCAGAAGAAACAGGATGATGACAGCTAACACTACCCATGTGACATAACCAATCTAACAGTGATTTAAATCAAGTTTAACAATAAATCCTAAACAGGAGTGACCTGTGTGCCTTCACGTTATGTGTTTATATGTGAGGGAAAATGGGTCACAGATGTCTCTTGAGGATGGGCCACTTGACTATATAAATTCTGGAGGAAAGGCAGCAACTCTGAGTTAGATATATGTGAGTTATCACTTGCTTTCTTTGATAAGGAGATACTACATTCTTAAGATCATTCTCAAGAAGAGAATGGTTTTACGGCACACCTTTACACTCTCAGAGGTGTGTAGTATTTCCTCCACTGAAGTACAGCCAAGAGTAGCTCCCTTCCCTAGAGCAAAGTGGTCAGTCCTGGGGCTGAGGGAAGAAGGGAGTATGTGAAGCAGGACATAGTTCACATACCCAAGTGGTCTGGGCCCCATTATTTGACCCAAAAATTCACCCACCCAGACTCTCAAATATTCTGTCTCTGGTACTAAATGCAATGTTACCGTGCTGGCACCCTGCTAATTTAGGAGACCACATATTCAGTAAGTATCTCATCACATGATTGTCCTTTTCTGGGTCTCAGGTGGGAGTGAAGTCTGTGAAGAAAGCTTTACAAATTCAGGGTTGTACTCTAATTATGGCTCTATGCCAACATCACATGCTTATTTTTGAACCTGTCCTTGAAAAGCATGTCTTTTTAGATAGTGGACACCTAAACTTGAAGTCATAATAGTTCATTTTGATGTTCTGGAATATAAAACAATTTTTATAAAAATTTTAAAAAATCATTTTGTTCCAAAACAGGTTGTTAAAAAAGATAACTGATCCAAAGTAACTGGTGAATTCTACCAAACATTCAAAGAGGAAATTATAGCGGTTCTTTTCAATCTCTGAGAAGATAGAAACCGAGGGAATACTTCCTAACTCATTCTATGAGACCAGCATTACCCTAATACCAAAACCAGACATTACAAGATATTACAAGAAAAAAACACCAACGACCAATATCTCTCATAAATACATATGCAAAAATCCTCAACCAAATATTAGCAAATTAAATCCAGCGATGTATAGAAAGGATTAGACACCATAACCAAGTGGGGTTTATTCTAGGCATGCAAAGCTGGCTGAACATTTGAAAATTGATTAATGTAATATATCAACAGGTTAAAGAAGAAAAGTCACAATCATATCAATAGATGCAGAAAAAGCATTTGACAAAATCCAACATTTTCATCATGATAAAAAAAAAAAACCTCTCAGCAACTAGGAATAGAGGGGAACTACAGCTTGCTAAAGAACATCTACAGGGACTTCCCTGGTGGAGCAGTGGTTAAGAATCCACCTGCCAATGCAGGGGACGTGGGTTCGAGCCCTGGTCCAGGAAGATCCCACATTCCACAGAGCAACTAAGCCGGTGGGCCACAACTACTGAGCCCACGTGCCACAACTACTGAAGCCTGCGTGCCTAGAGCCTGTGCTCTGCAACAAGAGAAGCCACCACAGTGAGAAGCCCGTGCACCGCAACGAGTAGCCCCCGCTCGCTGCAACTAAAGAAAGCCCATGGGCAGCAACGAAGACCCAACGCAGCCAAAAATAAATAAATAAAATTTCAAAAAAGAACATCTACAAAAAAACCTACAGCTAACATCATACTTAATGGTGAGAAACAAGATGCTTTCCCACAAAGATCAGGAGCGAAGCAAGAATGTCTCACCACTCCTATTCAACATCATACTGGAAGCTCTAGCTAATGTAATAAGAAAAAGGAAATGAAAAGTATACAGATTGAGAAGGAAGAAAGAAAACTGTCTTTGATGACCTGACTGTCTATGTAGAAAATCCCGAAGAATCAACCAAAAACTCCTGGAACTAATAAGTGATTATGGAAAGGTTGCAGGACACAAGATTAACATACAAAAGTCAACTGCTTTCATAACATTAGCAACGAACAAGTGGAATTTCAAATTTAAAACAACATGATTTACATTACACCCTAAAAATGAAATACTTGGTATAACCTAACAACATTTGTGCAAGGTCTATGTGAGGAAAACTGCAAAACTCTGATGACAGAAACCAAAGAAGGATTAAATGAAAGGAGATATTCCATGTTCATGGATAGAAAGCCTTAATATTGTCAAGAGGTCAGTTCTTCCCAGTTTGATCTATAGATTCAACACAATCTCAGTCAAAAGTCCAGTAAGTTCTTTTGTGGATATCAACAAAATTATTCTAAAGTTTATATGGAGAGGCAAAAGACCCAGAATAGCCAACACAGTATTGAAGGAGAAGAACAAAGTCAGAGGACTGACACTACCCAACTTTACTGCTATAGTAATCAAGACAGTGTGGTATTGGCAAAAAGAACAGACAGATCAGTGGGCAGAATACAGAGCCCAGAAACAGACTCACACAAGTATAGTCAATTGATCTTTGACAAAGAAGCAAAGACAATGCAATGGAGGAAAAAAAGTCTTCAACAAAATGGAGGTAGAACAAACAGATAACCACATGTAAAAAAAAAAATGTGATACAGGACTTTTATCTTTCACAAAAATTAATTCAAATGTAATCATAGACCTAAATGCTAAATGCAAAACTATAAAACTTATAGAAGATAACATAGAAAAAAGATCTAGATGACTTTGGGTTTGGTGATGACATTTTAGATACAACTTTAAAGACACGATCCATGAAAGAAGTAATTGGTAAGCTGGAATTCATTAAAATGAAAAACTTCCACTCTGCCAAAGATAGTGTCAAGAGAACAAGAAGACAAGCCACAGACTGGGAGAAAATATTTGCAAAGACATATAAAGGACTGTTATCCGAAAGATACAAACAGCACTTACAACTCAACAGTAAGAAAATGAACAACCCAGTTTAAAAATGGGTAAAAGATATGAACAAAAACCTCACCGGAGAAGATAGTCATCCGTCAGTGTCTGCTGGAGATTGCTTCCAGGACCCCCATGCATACGTGCTTGTTAGCAGCATAGAGTTAACTTCTTCCACCTGGTGGGGATTTCAGTATCTGCAAAACAGCTCAAAGGACTTGGCTCAGAATATTATCTATAACCCTTGAGGAGGAACTAAAGGTCCTTGACTTTGTTTAATGACTAAACTATTATTATTTTGTCTTGCTTGACTGTTTTCCTTTCTTTCTGCATTTTCTCACTTCTCTGATTAAATTTACTGTTTGGAACCTGGGGAAGGCCTAGGAGGCTAAAGTGTTTCTACAGACAAGAGGCAGGCGGAGGACATGGGTGGGGGCGGGGTCTGTTCTGGGAAGGCCCCATAGGGTCCTGTTTGGTTACACTACCCACCTATTAGAATATTTTAAACCCTGACAACACCAAGTGCTGACAAAGATATGAAGCAACAAGAACTCTCATTCATTGCAGTGGGAATGCAAAATGATACAGCCACTTTGGAAGACAGTCTGTCACTTTCTTACAAAACTAACATACTCTTACCACAAGATCCAGTAATCACGCTCCTTGGTATTTACCCAGATACCATAAGTTGAAAATTTATGTCCATGCAAAAATCTGCACACAGATGTTTATAGTAGCTTTACTCACAACTGCCAAAACTTGGAAGCAACCAAGGTAACCTTTGTAGGTGAATGGATAAACCGTGATTCATCCGGACAGTGGAATATCATTCAGTGCTTAAAAAGATACAAGCAATCAAGCCATGAAAGATGTGAAAGAAGCAAATATGAAAAGGCTGTATGATTCCAACTATATAACTTTCTGGAAAAGGCAAAACTATGCAGGCAGCAAAAAGATAACCAGCTGCTGAGGTAGGGAGAGATGAATAAGTAGAGCACAGAGGATTTTTAGGGCAGTGAACCTATTCTGTATGACACTATAATAATGGATACATATCATCATACATTTGCCAAAACTCATAGAATGTATAACACCAAGAGTAAACCCTGTCTAAACTGTGGACTTTGGGCGATAGTATGTGTAGGTTCATCGATTGTAACAACTGTACCACACTGGATGTTGATAGCCAGAGAGACTGGGGGCGGCGGGAGGTATATGTGAACTCTCTGTACTTTCTGCTCAATTTTGCTATGAACCTAAAACTGCTCTTTAAAAAGTCTACCTTAAGTAAACAAACAATAACCATGTTTAAACGAGAAAAAAAAAGGTTGCCTAGGAAAAGGGGAGGAAATGAGTGTGAGTGTGGGTAAGTGATGAAAAATAATAAATTAAGGAGAGGGATCTTGCACTGGGCCTATGACAATAAAATGTCATGAAATGAAAAGTATGTTTAATTCAATGCTCACCTTCGATCCAAGAGAAAGAAAATGAGATAATGTATGTGTACGTGCTCTGTAATCACAAATATATCAGATTTAGCATTGGGTTACTGATTATATTTTGTCCCAGTATACACTGATTTTCACTCACTTGTTCACATTTTAAACATAACTTCATATGACTAAAGTAATCTCCTAAAATGAGGTGAAAGCTAGAATATGAATTCAATTTTTCTACACCACATCCCCACAGAGGGAATTTGTTGTATGCTTCTTCACAGCTTAGCATGTCTTTTTTAACACTAAAATACCTAGTGCGCTCTGCATGAATGCACTGGACTTGAAGTCTGGGGATGTTCCTTTCCTGCCTTTATTTCCTCACACTTGCTGCCGACTGGCGGCGTTAGGATGCAATGACTACTATTTACTTCGCCCTTCCACCTATCACATCTGTGAGGGGCAGCGGAGCACAGTCGTCGGACCCAGATTCGACTCCTATTTTTTGATTTCCAGTAATTGACCTTCCAAAGACTGCTGGAGGAAAAGACTCGAAGTCCCTTCAGCGATTTTCCTAGACAAGGGACTTCATCGTAAAAGCCAACAAACAAAAACCCGAGGCGCAGATCCTAATGGTTTGCAAGTTTCCGGAAGGAAGGATGATTCTAACTGAAGTTTGTCTAACTTTATGACCCTTTAGGAAACGTCCAGGTTTTACGAAACGCATCCCCGTGGACTTACCAGACTAGAGGACTCGCCTCACAGAAAGCTCAGTACCAGGGGTTCAGGCGACCAAGGGGACGACCTCAGATACAACCGCCACCACGCATGGTGTTTGGAGCCGAAGGCTCGCCCATTCCTCCACTGCGCCAACAGGCGGCGCAAGAGGGCGGTGGGAGTGTGCATGCGCAGTTGGCGGACATTTCCGCAGACAACGCTCACAGCCACCTCGGGTCTCTCGCGACAGCATGAAGGCAGGCGAGGACGCCAGAGGAGCGCGCAGTGAGAAGCCGAAGAAGCTAGGTCTCTGCGTCCTCTGCGGACTTCCCGCAGCAGGAAAATCGACCTTCGCCCGTGCCCTCAGCCACCGTCTACGGCAGGAGAGTAGCTGGGCCGTGGGCGTCGTCGCCTATGATGACGTCATGCCGGACTCGTTCCTAGAGGAGGCGAGCGCTCGCCCATTGGTCAGTACGGAGGGGGCGGGGCCTAGACTGCTGTAGCGGAGGGAAATCTACAAACTCCACGATACTTGTACTGGGTAATACCTGGTGTGGGAGGTGGATCTCTGATAGAGGAAAGACAGGAGTTCGAGGAATGGGGAGCTGGCTTAACATAGAATGAGTTGACTAGAAATAGAAAACGATGCAAACAGCCACCAGCATAAGGTTAGGGTCTAAAGTCAGCGTGCAAGGTGGAAGTCCCCCATAATCAAATATCCTCCTGAAAATCCTTTGGGAAGGTTGTTCTGAAAAGAAGGACAGAATCTCTCAAAAATTCCAGCACAGCCAATTTAACATTCAGCCAGGCGAACCCAGGTATTGTGGGGCTTTAAGTTATGCGGTTTGGGGAAACCCTTTTAAAGAAAAAGGGTACAAAATTATAAGTGACAGGGTACTTACTAGGGCCCCTCCTGTGACAATAGATTCTGTACAAATGAAGGACTTGGCCTCTGAAGCTGGATCTTCATTCAACTGAGGGTAAACCTGCTTCTGCCAGAATAGGAAAAGATGGCTGTTTCTTAGTTGACCATCAGATGAAGTAACAGGCTTGTATTTAGGGGTCAGCTTGGGTTCCCAGTACATACTTCTCTTTAAGCCCTCCGATCACCCTCAGCGCTGTGAGATGCATCCTCTTGAGAAGCATGTGAAAACTGAGACTTCCGCGGGGAAGAGTAGATTCACGTCACCCATCTCATGCTCACTCTAGAGAAAATACTCTTTGATTAACATATTCTGAAAATTTTAAAGTTATTTTTGTCATTTAGTGCCGAATGTAGATGAATTCACATAAATAAAATTCACATATGGTGTGATTCCACTCTAAGTATATATGCAAAAATACAGTACATTTGGCACATAGAAGAATTTTGAACTTCTCCACCAAAGTTATATACTTCCTCATTCTTGGTTAATTGTGAGGTAAATACAGTATCAGGCCCCTGGTAGCACCGGATTTACTTAAGTAATAGTATTTTTACCACTATGGAGAAAGCTGGAAGTTGTTGATAGGGATTGTTGTATCTGCTGGGGTTTTCCCTCACTTTTCTTATTATATTTTTTCCACTCTCCCCCTACAGACCAAGGCCATGGAGCTCATCCAGTCACCACGAGTAGGATATCTCACCTTTTAGGAAGTGATCGTGTTTCTGTTTCCTTTTGAGTGGGTTTTGCTGATGTATTTGTTTTATGTGCCATAATCTCAGTGATGTGGTAGAGCATGGACAGACAGGAGAGGGATCCTGATCTCCTGTCCTTGTGTTTTCCCTCCAGCCTTGACCTCATAACTATGTCAGTGTTCACCAGAGCCTTTGAGTAGCGCAAGACTACTTATATTTTCAAGCTATTTATTCTCTTCTCCTCAGTCTGCTTCCTCTATCTTTCCCGATCCCATTCCAATCCTGTTGTTAGCCTGAGGTCTTTTCATCTGGACCCAGGGACCTTTCAGCTGATCCTCTTTCTATCTACAACTTTTCTTATTTCAAGGGCAAATGAGCATTGCTATATCTTAGCTAGACTATTTTATCTTGGCAGGATATTGATTTTTTTTTTGGGGGGGGCTGCGTTGGGTCTTCATTGCTGCATGTAGGCTTTCACTAGTTGCCACGAGCGGGGGCTACTCTTCATTGTGGTGCGAGAGCTTCTTATTGCGGTAGCTTCTCTTGCTGCGGAGTACGGGCTCTAGGCACGTGGGCTTCAGTAGTTGTGGCTCACGGGCCCTAGAGCGCAGGCTCAGTAGTTATGGCGCACGGACTTAGTTGCTCCACAGCATGTGGGATCTTCCTGGACTAGGGATCGAACGTGTGTCCCTTGCATTGGCGGGTGGATTCTTAACCACTGTGCCACCAGGGAAGTCCCAGGTATTGATTTTGGTTCCTCCTTTCTCCTGGATGGTAACAGCTTTTCATTCTTTCATTTATTCACTTATTCATTCAGTCATTTCATATACATTTCTGGAGCATCTATTAGGTGTCTGACCCTCTGCTGAAGCCTGGGTATACAGTAGACTATTGATCTAGCAGGGACATAGAGATACCTAAACAATGTAAACCCTGTTAGAGTGGAGACCCAGTATGCACAGAACGGGGTGTCATGATAGGCAAGGGACGATCTGAGCTGCCCTCTGCATGGTTGAGTCTGAGAAGAGTTCACAGAGCACTAACATCACTGAGTAGTTTTTCAGGCAGAGGGAACAGCGTATATGAAGACATGAGGATGAGAAAGCAAGTTTTGTCTAGAGAACTCCAAATGGTTCAGAAATTATCACATGGAGCAGGGGGTTGTTGAGGCATGACCACCCTGCTGGCCAAAGCCTAATATAAACTGCAATTCTGCGGTATTTTGCAGCCATCCCAGTGGAAATCGCATCGCCAGGAACTGTTGAAGTACCTTGAATACTTCTTTCTGGCTGTCATTAACGGGTGTCAGATGTCTGCCCCGCCCAGCAGGACTGAAGCCATGTGGGAGGATTTTCTAACCTGCTTGAAGGATCAAGATCTGATATCTGCTTCAGCACTTGAGGCCCAGTCTCACTATCTCGTAACGAAGACTGCTGTTTCCAGACCTCTGCTTTTGATTTTAGACGACAACTTTTATTATCAAAGTATGAGATATGAAGTCTATCAGCTGGCTCGGAAATGTAATTAACACATTTTTTTCTTACACTCAGAGACATTTATTTGCATATCAAAATCACTACTGTCTTTAGTGAGAACTTGATTGGATTAGGAGGTTTATATGGATTTACTTAATTTTCAAAGCTACACGTTCAGTATTGCAAATGGTCTTTCCTGCTGCAGGTGGGATAACTTGTCTAAGTATGTTTATTTCACATTTTGGAAAAATAGTACCCTAGTAATTTTGTGGTTTTTGAATGGTTTTCAGATTCATTAGGCTTTTGCCAGCTCTTTTTAGAGTGTTCTCTCGAGACCTGTCTACAGAGGAATGGCCAGAGACCACTTCCAGTGCCTGCCAAGACCATCCACCTGATGGGAAGCAAGATAGAAAAGCCCAACCCTGAGAAAAATGCTTGGGAACACAACAGCCTCACAATTCAGAGCCCAGCGTGTACTTCAGAGGCCAGGTAGCCTACTCAAAGGTGTCCTTCACTAGCTGCTTTGCTGAGCCAGGCACTGTGCTGAATGCTTTCCCTGTATCCACCCGGTTACTCTTCACACAAGCCTTGGAGAAGGACATTATTTCCCCTTTCTTTAGAAGAGGGAACTGAGTGAGGAAGTTTAGTTTGCCCAGAGTCACTGAGATTGTAAGTTACAGCTGAGCCGTGAACCCAGGTTTGTTTGCAAATGTGTACTCTTGTTAAAATTATATTGTTTCCCAGAGGTCAGGGCAGGGAGCTCAGAGTAGGGCACATCTCTGATACTCTTGCTGAAGTAGCATAGTCTAAATAGATTGCCCTGTAGTCTTCTTATAGAGAGAAAAGGAGTGGAACTGGTACTAAATCCTAATTTGCCTAAAACCTCACTCCAGTTACACTGCTTGTGTAGATATGAGGCTTGTGGCTATGGTGTCTAATGCATTTCATTCCTAAAGTAGGTCTTGAGAGTTCTAGAGTTCTGGAGAGTTCTAGTTCAGCACATTTCTGATAGAAGTTTCACTGATGATAGAAATGTTCTCTGTTTGCCCTGCCCAGTGTGGTAGCTGCTAGCCACATGCGACTGACCATTGAGCACTTGAAGTGTAGCCAGTGCAACTTACCACCTGAATTTTAAATGTTATTCTAATCACTTTAAACTTAACTGGCTGCATGTGGCCCGCGGCTGCTGCATGGGACAGCGCAGTTCGAGAGGTATATTGCCCGCAGTTCCTTAGTTCCTGCCTGACTGTTGTCCAGAGGGGATCAGCAGTTTTTAAAAGGCTAATTTTTAAAACTCATTCCTCAAAATGTTTTGTTCCCAGGATACAGTTTCCATGGATTTTGTAATACTCTAACATTCTAAGGAAAAGTTCGATTTAAGTAACTGTTGTTTATAGGGTTAATGAAATAAGCAATGGCTGAGATTTCTAATTTTAACTTCTCATGATATCTTGAAACTTTGAGAAGGCGAGCATGTAGCCAGTTGATGGCTACTCTTTCTGGAGTACTGAAGATGTTTTCCTTCGCAAGTGAATGGCTGGTTGAGGCATTGAGATACCCCATTTTACCCCCATGAGAGCAGTCTAAGGTTAGCATCACTGCTCTGGGGGGCCAGTTCTTGCTAGAAGCAAGGAAGAGTGAGCTTTGCCAGTGTCAGTACCAACCCTGAACATAATCTGCAGTTTTGTCTTGGGTCTTAAGAATATGGTCCAAAATAGTCATAGCATGGCTATGACTGAAGTCTGAAGTCTGGTGGCCCTGAATTGGAAGTTGAAAGATGATGTGACAAATATACCTTTCCCAGGCTTCTGTGAAATACTACTACTGCTGCTGCTACTACTATTACTATTACCACTACCCCTACTATACTGCTATC
>NW_020173701.1:32592-36914 GCF_003031525.2 Neophocaena asiaeorientalis asiaeorientalis | reverse complement strand
AGTGTCTTGGATTAAAGCATGACTGTAAAATTAACTGGTACTGTATAGTCATTGTATTCTTTCTTTTTTTAACAATGCATTTTAAAATTTTTATTTATATATATTGGCTGCGTTAGGTCTTCGTTGCTGCACGCAGGCTGCACACGGGCTCAATAGTTGTGGCTCGAGGGCTCTAGAGCACAAGCTCAGTAGTTGTGGCACATGGGCTTAGTTGCTCCGCGGCATGTGGAGTCTTCCTGGACCAGGGATCGAACCCGTGTCCCCTGCATTGGCAGGTGGATTCTTAACCACTGTGCCACCAGGGAAGTCCAGTCATTTTGTTCTTAAGGAGATGATAATGACTGAAACATGCTTAGAATAAATGCCCTGTGCTTTAACGTGTTATTTGAGGCAACTCCATAAAGAAGAAAGTGAGATTCTGAACTGTTGCTGATTTTCAAGAGGATGAAAGTATGCAAATCACCTTTATTTTCCATTATAAGAGTTTTGGTCAGTTATTCTACTGCATTCAATTTATTCAAGTCTTCAGGGGCAGCAGCCAAAAGGATTGTAAATTGAGCAGGAAAATTGAAGTGTTTGTTCACAGTGTGTGACCTTGAAGGTCATTGCTAGAAATGAAAGTCTTCTAAATATAGTTAATAGGAGGAAGTCACTATATTGGGAAGTGCTATCTTTCTTGGGTTCTGAGGCTATGAAAATGAGTGAAATTAGAGAGATCATTCAAAAGAACAGGGAAATGTGTGAGAGATTTCTCCTAAAGGAGCTTCTCTCTGTGATACTCCACTCCCAATGTATATCTAGATTTCCTTCTAGAGTTCTTTTTTTACAGGATCATTTTTATTTTAATCTTCAGATTTTGTAGCTGGATAGTAAATCTTGCCTCTTTGAAGTGCTGCTAGGATGTGATTATCTCTGAAATATATAAAGTAGGAGAATGCATTTTTCTCCTTGTATAAATCTGCCTGGAAATAATGTTTTGATTATATTATTCTCCCCAGCTCCGATTTTTCTTTCCCTTTCCCCCATTTGATGTTCACAACTCTTGGAACTTCTATAAATGCAGGGGGCAGAGTGATTAGCACTCAGACATTAGAATCAGATACAGGCCTTGAGTTTGTTTTTTTGTTTGTTTGTTTTTTATTTTTTGCGGTACGCGAGCCTCTCACTGTTGTGGCCTCTCCCGTTGCGGTCCCGTTGCATCACCAGGGAAGCCCCAGGCCTTGAGTTTGTATTCAAGCATTTTCCCTTTCCAGCTTTGTTGGCTAAGCAAGTCACTGAATTTCTCTAATCTTATTTATAAATTCATTTTTAAAGCCTATTTCCTTATCTGTAATAGGTGAAGTTTGATAGCAACTACCTTAGAGTTGCTGGGAAGGTAAATGGCATGGTAAGTGTTCAGTAAGTTTTAGCTATTATTGTCTTTTATCTCTTTGTCCAATTCTATTAGGTATAGTATAAAGTAAGTCAAAACACAAATTGTTTACGTTAAAAAAAAATTCAGCAGACTCCAAGGGTCCACAATGAACTGTCAGATTGAAGGGAAGTCTGTAGTTAGGGCAGAGAAAAATTTGTCTAGTATTGAGTGTGATTTTACACACGCACGTGCACGCATACTTCTGTATGTATGCATGTGTTTGTGTTTAATATCTGTATCTGTAAAGTATACATATTAGGTCTACAGGGGGTAGGGGTGAGATGGGGAGGAGGAATGTTTTATTGCAGTCTTCCAAAGAACAGAATTTACCATAATTGGGAGGCAAGATGAATTTTAAAAAAAATTTCTTTTGATGCTATGGGATATGTTCCTTTGTAGCCTAGATGCCAGCTCTTTGTAAATCAACCAATGTGCTGAGAAAACTCACTTAAACCCTATTTATAAATCCATTTTTAAAGCAAAACTTCCTTTAGAAACCCCTTTCTTTCTTGGGAACTCCAGTTTTTCTGAGATTATAATTAAAAGGCCATTGTTCTTTTCATGGGACTGTTTCCTAAAAGAACTGCCAGTTTTCTGGGGGGAAAATGTTATGCATGTTAGTCTTAGTTCACATTCAAAGTGATGGTACAAGAGAAAGAGACATAACCTTTGTTTTAATACACTAGTAAACCAGGGCAGTTACTGCAAGAGTCAGATTTTTTCTTTTGATAATGAATTATTGTATGGAGAAGGCTCTCTGGGAAGAGGAAGTAAATCATGTTTCAATCCATTATTTTTAAAGTTTATTTTTACAAACAGATAATATATGTACTACATTCTATACAAAATTCCAAAGAAACACAGAGACAGGTGAGTTGTCCTGTATACCCCAGCTACCCAGCTGCTGTCTTGAAGTCAGTCTTTGCCTGCTTGAGATTCGATGCTCATTTTAAGTTTCCATTAGAGTGAGAGAAGCATGGCTTGCTGACCAGGAGAACTCTGAGCAGCTCTTATGGGCCCACCTCAGTATATTTCTGAAAACTTAGCAGTATGAATGTGAAGATTAGGAGATGAAAGCGGAAAGGTAGAACAGAAAGAATTTTAGAGGAATAGCAGTAGAGTTTTGTTAATGGGGGTGTATCTCATCTGGTCAGTCATTGGCTCAGTGACCATTTGGCAGTGATCTTTTTTCGCCATGCAGGCTTTTCTGAACATAATCATATAATCTGATCTCTCTGGATCTTTTAATTAGATTTACTTTTCCCTGTTTCTTTTCTTGTTTTAATGTGATAATAAGTGAAAATTGCCTGTTTTACCACCAGAACATATACTTCATTAGCTGCATTATATACTTGGTTTAATTTCCAGTTACCTGTGATGGTAGCAGAGGAGTTCTAATTGTTCATTCTGTTCATTTCCTGTTAACAGACCTCATATTTAATTTTTTTTAACATTAAAAAAATTTGACTGGCAGAAATGGTAAGTTGTGACAGGACATTTGTTTTGGACGAACTGGTAACCAAGACTGGGCATGTGTTGGCAGCAAGAGAGGAAAACAGACATTTGTTCTTCCAGTGTGACATTTTGATCCTTTATCCTGTAATCCAGCGTATTAAGTGTATTATACAGGGGAAACACAGTACCTTTTCCCTGCATGTAAAGCACTGAGATGATGGAGATTATTGTTTCCCTTTTCATGCTTTTTAATTTTTTACTAAAGGCCATGCTTGATGGTGTGGTTCGCAAACAAAAATTAAGTCAGGAAAGAACCTCATGCATGCCATCATGTGATAGGTGAACTAGATAATCCTTCTCGAGTTGTCTTAATAACAATAAAATATTACATCCATAATCATACTTACCAAGTGAACCTTTGAATTTTTTTCATCTTGGAATTTTTTGTCCTGATCACTAAGTTATAACTGAAGGTGATTCCATTTGTGGCATCATTATCTTAGTTAATGGATACTGTCATGAGTGTATTATTTGATTTAAAAAGCCATATTCTCTAGAATTTATCTTCTAGGTAAAATCATATACTGGGATAATCTGCAGAGTACCCAAGTGATATGGATATTAAAATCAATAGCTAAACTGTGACCATTATGTTTCTTCTCTTGCTAGCAAAAGGATAATCATACAACTCTTAGTTTCTCAAGCTTTTAACAGGGACTTCAGTCAGAACTAAAAACGAGTTGACATTTTTGAGAATCTTTTCAATATATGTAATTAATGAAGCTGCTACCTATTGCATCTCACTTATGCTTACAGAATATTTATATATAGCCTTACTGTGCTAATATTTAGCGACAGCTGAGAGCCTCACTGCAAAATGTTGTTTTAAATTCATTTTTACAGAGCTATAGTTTTTTGTCTGTTTTGTTTATTTTGGGGTGTTTTTATAATCTTAAAATTACTTTAAACATTCATTGGTTGTAGATTTCTTAGTTAAATTAGACATACTCTGTAATTTTGATAAAATGTCCACTGTTTTTTCTTGCAGCTAGTATGGATTTCTGGGTCTGTTAAGTCAGGATACAAGTGTACTTTCTTAAATTTATTTATTTTATTTAGGGCTGCGTTGGGTCTTCGTTGCGGTGCGGGCTTCTCGTTGTGGTGGCTTCTCCTGCTGCGGGGCACGGGCTCTAGGTGCACGGGCTTCCGTAGTTGTGACACACGGGCTCAGTAGTTAGTTGTGGCTTGAGGACTCTAGAGCGCAGGCTCAGTAGTTGTGGCGCACGGGCCTAGCTGCTCCGTGGCATGTGGGATCCTACCGATCCAGGGCTCGAACCCGTGTTCCCTGCATTTACAGGCGGATTCCTAACCACTGCGCCACCCGGGAAGCCCTCAACAGAAACTTTTTTTTTTTTTTTTTTTTTGGTAAGGGGGCCCCTCCCCGTTGTTGCCT
>NW_020173701.1:31818-32549 GCF_003031525.2 Neophocaena asiaeorientalis asiaeorientalis | reverse complement strand
CTGCCTGAGTTAAGGATACATTTGAGGTACCATATTTCATTGATTCTAAGATGCATTATTATTTCCTGTATTAACGTAGAAAGAAAAATACCTCCTATTAAACTGACATGCCGTTGATTATTAAATATATCCCAACTTCGGAGATGTTAATATGAAAAACTGTGCAACTTAGTCTTGATGAATTATGGTAATATTGCCACCTTAACTTTGTATAAGGCTTTGTAGAAAGCACTTATACATAAGCCATCTGATTTTATCCTCAAACTAAAGCTAATCTGTGAGGGGGATTAAATTATCCCATTTTCAGATGAGGAAATTGAATTTCACGGAGATTATGTGCTTTCCCAACATCATGTTACAGTGAACTATGGTTTCAGGGTCACATTTTCTTACTCTGAGACTTAAGGTGTGATTGACACCTGAAGTATCACCTCCCCACCCCCCAGTACATGCACGCCCATACACCTATAAAATTGTTTTGCCTAGATTTTTCTTTCCATTGCCTAATGTACATGTTTCATATTTAAACTTCACTGTTTTGTGTTTTTTGTTTTGTTTTGGCTGCGAGGCATGTGGGATCTTAGTTCTCCAACCAGGGATCGAACCCATGCCCCCCTGCAGTGGAACCACGAGTCTTAACCACTGGACCGCCAGGGAAGTCCCTAACCTTCACTTCTTTTACAGCTGTTCATGTGTCTTAATTCTACTGATAGTGTTGACTACTATTAAAA
>NW_020173701.1:28895-29966 GCF_003031525.2 Neophocaena asiaeorientalis asiaeorientalis | reverse complement strand
TGTACTTTCTTATATTTGGTAGCAATTTTTCATTTATCATACTGCCTGAGTTAAGGATACATTTGAGGTACCATATTTCATTGATTCTAAGATGCATTATTATTTCCTGTATTACGTAGAAAGAAAAATACCTCCTATTAAACTGACATGCCGTTGATTATTAAATATATCCCAACTTCGGAGATGTTAATATGAAAAACTGTGCAACTTAGTCTTGATGAATTATGGTAATATTGCCACCTTAACTTTGTATAAGGCTTTGTAGAAAGCACTTATACATAAGCCATCTGATTTTATCCTCAAACTAAAGCTAATCTGTGAGGGGGATTAAATTATCCCATCTGCCTGAGTTAAGGATACATTTGAGGTACCATATTTCATTGATTCTAAGATGCATTATTATTTCCTGTATTAACGTAGAAAGAAAAATACCTCCTATTAAACTGACATGCCGTTGATTATTAAATATATCCCAACTTCGGAGATGTTAATATGAAAAACTGTGCAACTTAGTCTTGATGAATTATGGTAATATTGCCACCTTAACTTTGTATAAGGCTTTGTAGAAAGCACTTATACATAAGCCATCTGATTTTATCCTCAAACTAAAGCTAATCTGTGAGGGGGATTAAATTATCCCATTTTCAGATGAGGAAATTGAATTTCACGGAGATTATGTGCTTTCCCAACATCATGTTACAGTGAACTATGGTTTCAGGGTCACATTTTCTTACTCTGAGACTTAAGGTGTGATTGACACCTGAAGTATCACCTCCCCACCCCCCAGTACATGCACGCCCATACACCTATAAAATTGTTTTGCCTAGATTTTTCTTTCCATGCCTAATGTACATGTTTCATATTTAAACTTCACTGTTTTGTGTTTTTTGTTTTGTTTTGGCTGCGAGGCATGTGGGATCTTAGTTCTCCAACCAGGGATCGAACCCATGCCCCCCTGCAGTGGAACCACGAGTCTTAACCACTGGACCGCCAGGGAAGTCCCTAACCTTCACTTCTTTTACAGCTGTTCATGTGTCTTAATTCTACTGATAGTGTTGACTACTATTAAAA
>NW_020173701.1:3274-13710 GCF_003031525.2 Neophocaena asiaeorientalis asiaeorientalis | reverse complement strand
TCACGCCAACTCAGCAGTGGTGCTTTCAGCAGTAAAAGTCCTAATGAAATTTCTAGAGTTGTTACCCAAGGACTCTGACTACTACAATATGCTGCTGAAGAAGTTGGCCCCTCCACTTGTCACTTTGCTGTCTGGGGAGCCAGAGGTGCAGTACGTCGCCCTGAGGAACATCAACCTGATCGTCCAGAAAAGGTTGGGAAAAAATGAATTGGTGATTAAAGTGTTTGTAATTTTGAATTAAACTTATTTAATAACATCATTATTAAAGAGGACTGTGTTAAAACTCTGTTTAATCTATGGAAATGAAAATACTGTATGGTAGAGCAACTTGCCCAGGGTCAAGAGGCTAACAGTTGATTTTAGAGTGTTCCTACAATGAATGCCTGGTGTTGCTCTACAATTTAGTTTCTTTTCTGAAGGAACTCTTAGTTGTATGATAGCTAGTGTCTGCTTAATATGGATCAGGCTGTAATTTAGATCAGGTGGTTGTCCTTCCCGTGGTTCTTCTTGGCAATATATACTTTACTCCTTAAAAGGATAAAAATAGTCTGCCAGATGGATCTGGTTAGAGGGATGTAGAGGAAGTTTGTGAGTTTTTTCCCCCTGGAGTGGAGTGTGTGAATGGAGAGCAGAGAAGCACAGGTTAGGTATTAATGCAGACTCAGAAGGATATATCAATATATGCCTCACCTTCCTTATCTTGTGTTTCTGTGTACCACAGGCCTGAAATCTTGAAGCAGGAGATCAGAGTTTTCTTTGTGAAGTACAATGATCCCATCTGTATGAAACTAGAGAAATTGGACATCATGATTCGTTTGGCATCCCAAGCCAACATTGCTCAGGTCAGACTTAAAGTAGATTCAAGTTAAGATCTAATAACTTAGATCTTAAGATCTGGCCTTCAGAAAAACCTAGGCCATGAAATTGCTATTGGAGATTCCTTAATGATTGTTCACTTCGTGGATTTTTAACAGGTTCTGGCAGAACTGAAGGAATATGCCACAGAGGTGGATATCGACTTTGTGCGCAAAGCTGTGCGGGCCATTGGACGGTGTGCCATCAAGGTGGAGGCAAGTGTCCCGTGGTAGTTGTGATCACGTTGTGGGACTCTGGGTATTCTCTTCACCTCTTTCCTTACATTTTTAAGTTTAAATTAAAAAATACATTTTTAAGTTTATCAAAATAATAAAGCACATTGTTAAAATATTAAAAAATTTTTAATGAAAAACAGCTGTCCCTGGTCCCTCTCTTTCCTGAGGGAATCATGTTTAACTGTTCCTAGTTTTAGTTATTTTGATTACTTCCATATCTCTAATATCCTTATGCTACTATTTACTGATTTACCAATTGTAGACATTGTCTATTAACTTTCCACTATGAGAGAGGCAACTTGGTTCATATACTCCATCACTCCTACTTCTACCGTTCTGTATAGATCCCCTGTATAGTTATATCATGAGGTTTTTGTCCTATATTATCTTTGTAAATTGAGATAATGTACTTTTGTTTCTTGTTCTATCAACTAGAGTCTTGCAAAGCTTGCTGTGCGTATTATGCCTGTAAATATGTAGAGCCTACACAATCAAATGATTGCGTTTTCTTTCTCATAAAGGCTTTTGTTTTTTCTGTAGTTTATAATGGCCTTTGTCTTTTTTTTTTAATTTCATTGTGCCTTCATTGCACTCCTATCTTCTTCCAGCTTTTCAAGCATAATATCAAATTAATAAAACTTTTCTTTTGTTCTAGACCCTTCTCTCTTCCAGTCCTCTGTCCTTCCAGTCCTTACTCCAGTCTGGGTGGTTGCTTTCTTGTCTTCTGCACAGCCGTCTTTCCATACAGCCTCCCTTCATTGCTGTTTCTTGTTATGGGTACTTTTTCATAGCATTCCTTTTTTTGTGGTTGCAGTAGTTTTTTAAATCTCTTGTGATGTGAATTACAGTTTTTGGGTTTGTTTCTGCAGTTTGAATTTAATTATCTGGAGTATTTTATGGTGATGGTTGCATGTCTATTTATGATTTTTTAATCGAAGTGTATACCATACTTACAGTAAATTGCTGCCTATTTATACTAAAAATGAGACGACAGAAAAGTTGTCAGGACTTCTGTGCACATAGGCAGGGCTGTTGACTAGCAGGTCTCTGCTTTAGGGAAGGGAGTTGACCTTTACTTGGAAGTCCTCTTGAAGAGCTTCTCTGTGGTCTTAGAGGGCAGATTGGTTCTAGCTTGGTTGCAGCCTTCCAGTAGGTATTAGGGGCTACAACTTACAATGCACTGCTTCATCAGTCACCAAGCCTCTGTTGTTTTTCCTCATTCAGAAGTTTGTTGCAATTAATGATGGCTCCTGTGCACAACAGTATTGTGGATTCAGAGCTCCATGTTTGTTCTTACTACTTGACTGTGTGCAATTCTGCTTTTTTTCTCTTTTGATGTTGTGGTGCGCAGGCTTCTCATTGCGGTGGCTTCTCTTGTTGCGGAGCACAGGCTCCAGTAGTTGTGGCACGTGGGCTTCAGTAGTTGTGGCACACGGGCTTAGTTGCTCCGTGGCATGTGGGATTTTCCCAGACCAGGGCTCAAACCTGTGTCCCCTGCATTGGCAGGCAGATTCTTAACCACTGTGCCACCAGGGAATCCTGTCTACTCACTTCAAAATAGATAAGGCTAGCCTCATAATCAAGTGAGTGTCTTTGGTAGATTCTATTGTATTCACAAGTTCTGAACCCTGCCTTCACCTCCATTGTCTCTTAAGGCCTCTGTATCTGTAACAGGCAGCATAGGAGAGCTGTGTTTTAGGTTCTCGTCAGAGTTCAAACTCACTCTTATTACAGTATTTGCCTGAGATAAAGTGTTTAGGGAGGATTCCCTATGTTCTTATAGATGTTGAAATTTACCACTGAATCAAGCCAGATTAGTAGAGAGCTGGGGATCTAGACTGCATTGTATTTGACCCTTATTAGAATAGTTTTTACTGAATTACACTAATATCATCATCCTGTAGTAAGGGTTGTCATGAGAAACTATCCTCTTTAGATCTGTTATCAAAGTATTTATTCCATTATATTTTTTTTTCTCTATGAAACCCCATAAAAAAATTCCTAACCAGTTTTGGATTCTCTTATGCATTAGTGTGTAATTAACTGCCCCTCTGAATGGCTTATCTGACTAGACTTGTTTTTCATATCAGATGTTTGAAACCTTAGAATCAGATTTAAGGATCTCCCGTAGAAAATGTGTGGGTCATCGTGGCTTGCATTTTTCTGCCTTTGCTTCTAATTTATGTTCTCTAGCCTTAGATGTATTTTATAAGATTTGCTAAATCCATTTCTAGAACAGGGCAGGGTATAAATAAACCATCAGACGTTCCTAATTCTAGATTTTCTGTACAAGGACTAGTAGAGAATCTTAGTAACAACAGTCATCTGTATAGTGCTTACTATGTGCCAGGCTTTCAGTAAGGGTTAATACTGTTACTCTTCCCATTTTATAGGTGAGGAAACTGAGACATAGAGAGGCCGGCCCAGTTAGTATGGGGTGGAACTAGGACTCAAACCCAAGTAGCCTGGCTCCAGAGTCTTTGCCCTTTTCTACTCTGTTAATGCTGCTTCTCAAGTCTGAAAGTTGAGAATGACTTTTGAGAATACGCATTTCCTGTCTTGCCTGCCTGAAGCATTGTTGTGCATAAGCCAGTATAAATAAGTGAATTTAGAGGTTTTAAGATTATTGTGGATGATTATTTCATATTTGGCTATAAATAATTAATAAACAGTTTCTCTAGACTTGCCTTTTCTGTCCAGTTAATGAAATCTGAGGCATTAGCATAATAGAGTAAGCACATTTATATAAGTCTTTTCCACTGGAATTTTCCTCTGGAATTTTTTTCTCAAGTTCGTGAAATAAGAACCTAATTTAATATTTATGTTCCCAGCCATAAATTTTTAAGTTGGGGGCAGCATGATCTGCTGAGTTACGTTAGTTTGAATTGGGTGGTGGGGTTCTGTTTCTGCTACATCCACTGGTTCAGGACGTGACTGGGCAAATTTCTCTGTCATACTACTGTTCTGTCTTTATAGTAGACTTAATCGTATTGTTTATCTGTGCTGAGGATTCAGTGAAGTATATGTGAAATCTTTGTGCTTCTAATTTTAAATAAAATGGTGGTATGATTAGAAATATTATGGGACTTCCCTGGTGGTGCAGTGGATGAGAGTCCGCCTGCCAATGCAGGGCACACGAGTTCAAGCCCTGGTCCAGGAGAATCCCACACGCCACGGAGCAACTAAGCCCGTGTGCCACAACTGCTGAGTGCTCTGAAGCCCGTGGGCCACAACTACTGAGCCCCCGTGCCACAACTACTGAAGCCTATGCACCTAGAGCCCAAGCTCTGCAACGGGAGAAGCCACGGCAATGAGAAGCCCACGCACCACAACGAAGAGTAGCCCCCGCTCGCGGCAACTAGAGAAAGCCCACACACAGCAATGAAGACCCAACAACGAAGACTCAATGCACCAAAAAATAAATAAATTTATAAAAACAACAACAATAAAGAAAAAAGAATAAAAGGGGAGCAGAGAACAGATAAGACAAATAAAAAAGAAATGACAACAGTTCCAAACCTAACCATATCAATAAGTACATTAAATGTGTCTGAACACCCCAGTTAAACGACAGAGATCAACAGGAAAGGAAAAAAAAAAAAAAATATATATATATATATGTATTAATAAATAAATTTATAAAAACAACAACAATAAAGAAAAAAGAATAAAAGGGGAGCAGAGAACAGATAAGACAAATAAAAAAGAAATGACAACAGGTCTTTTCGCTTTGATAGTTTTAGAGGAATTAGTAAAGAATACTCATAGAAGTGTCCAAACTTTAGTAATTACTTTTTTTAGTACATGGAAAAGAAGTCTTCACCTTAGTTTTTCCATCTGTGAACTAGAGACCGTCATCATCAAAATCACCTGTGCTGCTTGTTAAAAATAAAAGTTCCTGGGCCCCACTTCTGACATAATGAATCAGAAAGTCTGGAATCTGCACTTTCAGTGGCTTTCCTGGTGTGTTAAAATGTTGATGCACATTATGGTTTAAGAATTACTGTTTCAGAGCTTGCCTGGTAAGAATTGTTTTGGAAGGTCTCAAATTTTGGGAAATACACTATTTTCTCGAGATCCTTACGGGGGCCTATGAGACTAGCAGTACAGTAGATCCGAAACCAAATTTTCTGAGTCACCAAACACATAATGGCACCTTAAAATCATAAAAAGTTTCTATTTTCTTGTCATTAGTTTTGACTGGGCCTGATTTATCGTGGTCTCCATGTGAATTAGTGAGGCAATGAAGGCCAGCTGATAGTAGTCCTAACAGATCACCCCTCAGGATAACTGAGTTTGGACAGTGGAGATCCTTGCCCACTCTTCACTTCTAGTCCTGGAAAATTTGCACTCATTTTCTCATTTCTCATAGGACTAAAGTTTTCTGTTAAGATTTACAGTACGTATACCCTTTGATCCAGTGATTCTGTCTCCAGAAGTTTGTCCTGTTGCAGTGTTTTGAATTTGTGGGGGGACTCAAGCTATTTTCACAGAAGTATATATTTTGTGAATCTCGACAGGAATTTTTTTTTTTTTGGCCATTTGGTTAAATATGTACCAGCTATATGAGAGAAATAGTTTGAAGTAAAAAAAAAAAAAAAATTATTTTGATAAGTATATTATTAAGCTGTATTATGTAGTTTATTTTAATATGTTTAACAACTTTACTACTTATTAAAGGCAAATTAAGTTTTCCCAGTTAAGTGATGTGTAGTGTTCATTGTGTAATAAAAAGCATAGTCTACAAATTTTAAATGACATGCTTTGGGGACTGAATATACAGATTAAAATTTAACTTTTAATTTAAATATCAATAAAAGCTGGGCAGGGGATTGCTTTCCTGATGTGATACTTGGAGAAAGTTGTATTCTGCTCTTTTAAAAAATCAACTTGTTTATGTTTCATAATATTCACGCTTTGTTTCCAAATAAAAATCTAAGTGAGGAGGTTTCAGGCTGCTATTTATAAACACTTCCTCAGGAGCAAATTAGCCCCCCTCCCAACAAGCAACAAAACAAACTCATTTAAATTGGATAGTATCACTGTTTCCTTTTTTTAACCCTGGCATTTCAAATACTACAAACACTTTGATATGAATAATACATGTATATATGTGCATTTCTATTAGAATAATGCAACCTATGAATGTGATAAAGATTATCTTGAGGTAAAATTTACCATTTTTATGCTGTATTAACTTGTATCTCAGTGTTCTTTATGCTTTTTTGTTTTTAACCAGCACTCCATTTTGAGTGCAAATTAAATAATACATGATTAAGAAAATGTATATAAAACCATCAGGGTCACTTGCGGTGTTGAGCTGAATGATACGTGCCTTAAATGGCTAAATTATAAACCAGTTCATCTGCTTATGTAGAAACTCATGGGAAAAACCCTGGCCTAGTTTAAATAAAATATTTTTGTATGTGTTTTAAATACAGAAATTGAAATGGGACTGATTGTTGCCTTTAATAACATGATACCACTGGAACAATTCATGCGTAAATGAATGCCACTATATAGACATTCTGAGAGGTGGATACCAGGATATTTATTGCCACTTTATAATGATTGCAAAAATAAATAGTAGGAAGGAGGGAGAAAGGCAACAGCCTAAATGTTCATCAATAGGACACTAGTAAATAATGATGCAGTGCTGCGTATACAGTGGAAAAATGACAGCTGTATGTGCCAATATGGAAAGCAGCTTGAGGAGCAGTATATATACTATGAAACTGGTTTTGTAGAAAATAAATATATATGTGTGGGAGCTCTCTGGTAAGATATATGGTGCACTGTTAATATGGCTATTTTGGGGATGGGGAGTTAAGGTGGGGTAGGGTTGGATGATAGGGGGAGACTTATTTTTATATTATACATTTCTAAATTGTGACGTGTCATTGATAATAACTTTTTCTTAGCCATGACCATGTATAAAATTATTTTTAAACAGCCACAAAAAAAAACGAGACCACTGAATTCACGTGTCACCCCTTTTAGAAGCACTTCGTTATGTTCTCTCTTGAACAGTTTTTTTTATTATTTAGGTAATAGTACCTCTCATACTATATTGTAATAATTAATATTCTTTGAGCTCATTGAAGTCAGGCACTGTGTTGTTGTCTCTTTGTTTCCAGGGCCTGGCCAGTGTCTCCATAGGAGATAGTTAATAAATATTTAAATGAAGAAAGAAGGTATGGGTGAAATATATGTAAGCTGTGTTTCATGAATAATCCTGCTAATATTAAAGCAGTTATAAAAACATTATTTTTATGTCCTGAGGCCATCGTAAGCAGTTGATTTTTACTGGCTTAAACTTTATTTTCCTTTTCCCAACTTCATTTTGAATTTGAGTCTTAGAACTAACCCACTTCAATTTATATTTAAATTCTTGGAAACATTAGAGATTACAGAATTATGGCTCTGTTAACAATATATTGAGTCTAAATATCTTCTTAACGGCCAACTCTGCATAAATCGCTTCAGCATTGCCTTGATAATAAATCCAGCAGTTTGGCTTTCTGTATGGAGAAAGGTTACATTTAAACCTTCTTGCCATTGCCTTTTCATTAGGATTCTGATAATCCTGACCTTTGAGACCGGGGCTTTATTTATTGGTGCCTTCTCTCAACTGATCCTGTCATAGCCAAAGAAGTAGTCTTGTCTGAGAAGCCACTGATCTCTGAAGAGACAGATCTTATTGAACCAACTCTGTTGGATGAGCTCATCTGCCACATTGATTCTTTGGCCTCAGTGTACCATAAGCCGCCCAATGCTTCTGTGGAAGGAAGTCATGGAATCCATCGCAAACACTTGCCAGTACATCATGGGAGGTAAGCAGGTAAACTAGGTTTGAGTGAGCAGTGATTCTCTGTTTAGACGAAGTTGGTCTTCCTCAAGCTTTTATAGCCTAGAAAAATTTGCTATGCATTTGGCAAACCTACTCTACTGCCCTGGAGGCTTCATCTGAATACTAGTGACCACACACAAACAATGGGTTAAAAGGCCCCTCTGTGTTCTAATCTCAGGGTAGGTAAGGTTGTGCCTTTAGAAAATTGTGGTGAAGATTTTCTAAATGGATAAAGTTTGAAAGTTGCTTAAGTCTGCAGAAAGATGAGGCTAGAAATTTTCCCAGAGTTGAAAACTTGGTAAAAAGCCTGTACAGGCGTACCACAGAGATAGTGCACTTCAGTTCCAGACCACTGCGATGAAGTGTCATGAATTCTTTTGTTGTTGTGTTTTCAGTGCATATAAAAGTTATGTCTATACTATACTGTAGTCTATTAAATGTGCAATAGTATTATGTCTAAAAAAATAGTCTACATACCTTAATTTTAAAATACTGTATTGCTGGGGCTTCCCTGGTGGTGCAGTGGTTGAGAGTCTGCCTGCCAATGCAGGGGACACGGGTTCGTGCCCTGGTCTGGGAGGATCCCACATGCCGCAGAGCGGCTGGGCCCGTGAGCCATGGCCGCAGGGCCTGCGCGTCCGGAGCCTGTGCTCTGCAACGGGAGAGGCCACAACAGTGAGAGGCCCGCGTACCGCAAAAAAAAAAAAAAAATACTGTATTGCTAAAAAATGCTTATCATCATCTGACAATGCAGGGTTGCCACAAACTTTGAATTTGTAAAGACTGCAGTATCTGCAAAGTGCAATAACATGAGGTCCGCCCATGTATACATTTAGCTATTTTTATCCTTTACTGTAACTTTGGTTCAAGCTTATGGATGAAGTTAGCAGACACTGCTTCTCTTATGCTGTAAAGCTAGCTGTTAGTGAAATAATGTTTGCAGCATTGTTTTATAAGAACAGCCTAGATTCTGTGTAGATATAGTTGTTCAGTTGCCTGTACCTTTTTTTACCAAAATAAATTGCTCCATATCAGTAAGGAAATGCTATTATGAACAGACTGTCAGGTAACACGGAACTCTTGCTGCTATTATGAACAGACTGTCAGGTAACATGGAACTCTTGCTTTATAGATAACCTTAAAATTTTAATTTGGGAGCGGCAGTACTCTAATAAACTCTTATAATGGGTATCTTGGAATCTTTTCAGAATCTCCCTTCATTAATTATAATAAACCTCAAATCTAAGTAGAATTTGATCTCTGAGTGGTTAGAGTATCTGCACTTGCACCGTTTCTGAGTGTCTCGTATTGTCTAATATATATTGCTGTTTCAGTGGTTCATGAATAGCCAGAGTGTAGGATTTATTGCTTTACAAATTAGTGTAGTCAACGTTTACAATACTGTAGCTCTGTTTTGACAGACTATGGGCACAGATAAACAAAAAGAAAAGGGCAGTACCCAAGAAAATGATTATTAATCTTTCATTAGCCCTTGAGTTGAATCTTTGGTTTTAGGGCAGTGCTGTGATTTTCACCCAAAGGAAACTTGTGGTTTCATGAGGATCAGGCCTCGTTACAGGGTGTTTGACGTCGTAGGCAAGCATATTTAACATTCGCTAGATATGACCATTTAACTTCTAAGTACATCTCCCAGTCTGTGCTTCAAATTTTGATAAATAGATACGGACTTTCTGTTGTTTGCCATTTAAATTACCTTTCTCCTGATAACTTTGACCCTCAAATGGGATGGGGAAAATGAATGAAACAAATCAACAAACAAAAACAACTCTTCCTAGAACACAAAGAGAAAACCAATATGTAAAAAGAAGCACAGTCTCTTACATAAGGTCTTTATCAGATTACCAGCCTTCAATTTGTTACCTTCACAATTCCTTATGTGGTTCCTTTTTGGATGACCTTTTTGTCCATTTGTGCTTGTTTTGGGTTTTGGGGGGGTTTTTTGCGCTACGCGGGCCTCTCACTGCTGTGGCCTCTCCCGTTGCGGAGCACGGGCTCCAGACGCGCAGGCTCAGCGGCCATGGCTCACGGGTCCAGCCGCTCCGCGGCACGTGGGATCTTCCCGGACCGGGGCACGAACCCGTGTCCCCTGCATCGGCAGGCGGACTCTCAACCACTGCGCCACCAGGGAAGCCCTGTTTTGTGTTTTTAAAAAAGAAACACAAGTGCAGAAAAATCCCCTTTGAAATAAATATGGGTATGTTGCTGCAAATGGCATGTCTGTAAGAGTACGTTCATCACCTAGCTTCTGCGTCCTAAGGGTAATAAGTGATATGCCTCTGACGTGAAATACATTTGCACCATAAAACCTTAGAGGCTTAAAAATGCTTACTTCGTGAGGTCTTTTAAAATCACTTGGGAAAGGGAAAAGTGCTTTTTAGTTGAGTATTGCTTACTATACTTGTCAGCTGCTCTGTGGGCATGAGATGGTAAATAGTTGTCTAACTTGGAAATATCTCACCTTTTAAAAATACTGC
>NW_020173701.1:0-2697 GCF_003031525.2 Neophocaena asiaeorientalis asiaeorientalis | reverse complement strand
GGGTCTCAGTTTCCTAACCTGGAAACTGAGACGTTTGAATCAGAAAACCTCTAAGGTCCTTTCCAACTGTGATGCTCATAGCTCTGGCTCAGCTGGTTGACCTGGATCTCTCTCCCTTCCCAGCTCTGTCCTCTGAACTCCTCATGGCATTTCACTGGTCTCGCCCTTGGACCATGGTCAGCTTCTGCCTTGCATCTCTCTTCTCCTTGAAGTTCTCTGAGGTCAGGCCCTTGGGCTTCTTCCTGTCATACCCTTGTCTAGCTTCTAGAATAGTGCCTTGGGTATAAAGAGTATTCAGTACACCTTTGTCAAATAGACGATCTCACACAGACACAGCTGGAATATGATCCCGGATCTTTCATGCCCTACTCGCCCGGCCCGCCCCCCAGCCCCAGCCCATGCTGGTTCCACTTTGACCCTGTGGAAGCTGGGAGGGAACAGCAGTCCACACCCACCTTCCCCTGCTGGAGCTTTGCCTCCCTCAGAGCTGCACCCACACAGGGTTTCCCTGCCCCAACTTGTTGCTAATTTTGGTCTCTGTGGCTTGGTCCTCCTCTGCCACACCTTCCTGTGACGTCCTCAGGCCCCTGTCTCCCAGCCAGGGACCGAAGGAAGGGAGATACCACTGAATGCCCTGGCGGGGGTGGGGAGGGGTTCTTTGCTGAGGTCTTCTACCTCTTTCCTTTCCAGTAGTTTATTCCTCCTCATTCTCATCCCTCCCAATTACGAGCTTTGTGAACATCATTCTCCTAGACACCAAAAAGAGAAGGAACAGAGTGGGTGAGCAACTTCCCCTGGGTTACACAGCGGGAAGGTCTCTGTGGACAGTAAGTTTCTTGGTGGCCACCTTCAACAGAAGATGACAGAAAAGGGTAAAGACCCCAGTCCTGTAATGTTCCCATCCATCTTTGCTCCGTGAATATCATAATCTCTCTCTGTGGCTGGGAAATGCCCACCTTGGTTTGGCAGTAGGGTTTGGATCTTTTTGGGCATCTGAACCTTCCTCCACGCCCCTTCCCCTCTCTTTCTTACTGCCCACAGCTCATCAGTCTCCACCACAGGGCAATTCCAGTCCCTGCCTCCTGGTCTCTGCTCTCCTCTGGACCGTGCTAGGGGCTGTCACCTACCCGGCGTGACACCATTGCCCTGCACAGTTGGTAGCCTCACTATCCTCATTCTAGAGGTGAGGACACTGAACTTCAGAGACATCCAGTGACTTGTCCAAGGTAACACCCCGAGTAACGTGTAGGGCTGGGCTCTGAAATCATGTCCTTAGCCCCCAAGCCCAGGGCTCTCTCCTTTGCAGCCTACATGAGGTGGGGGCAGCCATGCTTTCTTCCACTCTCCTGGGGAGTGGCTTTATTGGAGAAGAGCACAAACTCCACAGTCGACATGACTTGGATTTGTATCCTGGTCTGCCATTCTTAGCTTGGTGGTCTCCCTAAACATCTCAGTATCCTCGTCTACAAAATGGAGATTATAAACAGTGCCTCTATCATTGGATCGTTGTGAAAAATAAAAGAGGGCTTGCAAAGCACTTAATAGTGAACCTGGTATAGAGTAAGCCCTTAATAATAACAAACGTTTCTTTATTGTATAGTGATCGTGGTGCTGGTTATTAATGATTTTAGAAGGGTTAATATTTCAACGGCAAATTTATTTTTTAAAGGTATTTAATTCTTTTTTAACTAAAGCTGTTTTTATTTTTTATAATTTTATTTATTTTTCACTGTGTTGTGTCTTCGTTGCTGTGTGCGGGCTCTCTCTAGTTGAGGTGAGCAGGGGCTACTCTTCCTTGCGGTGTGCGGGTTTCTTATTGCATTGGCTTCTCTTGTTGCAGAGCACGGGCTCTGGTCTCACGGGTTTCAGTAGTTATGGCACGCAGGCTCTAGAGCGTAGGCTCAGTAGTTGTGTCACGTGGGCTTAGTTGCTCCGCGGCATGTGGGACCTTCCCGAACCAGGGGTCAAACCCATGTCCCCTGCATTGGCAGGCAGATTCTTAACCACTGTGTCACCAGGGAAGTCCCAAAGATATTTAATTCTTTTGTATACATTATTTAAAGCCAGACATTATTTTTTAGGGTGATTCTGAGGGCAGCTTATCTACAAATGAAGTAAATCTATTTACAATATTACTTAACACATCATTGCAGGATTACTTTTAAAAGAGAATTGTTCAAGGATATGCCTAAAGCAGTTTTCGTAGGCAACTTCCTGAAAACTGGACCTGTTGTACATAGTAATTCAGTAGTGTACCGAAAGATCACGGCTTATTCATTTCTTAGTGTCCCTTTTAAAATGATCTCAAGGCTCTAATCTGGCAGGGGATTACTTACTCTCAAAAGGGAGATAATGGTGTAATAATAAATTTTTTGTTTTGTTCATTTTGCAGCATGCTTTTGTGTGATTTTAGGGCTGGTGGGCCAAGTAACTCTTGGCTTCTTAGGAGTGCCTTTTGTCCATTTGTAGATATTTATTTGTAGTGTTTTAGCTTTGTGAATATTCGCATTTCATCAAAACACATCTTAAGCTACTTATGTAAGCCCCTTAACTAAGTAATGAGTTTTATTGAGTCTAATTTTTAAATCTTACTTGTTACCAGATATTCAGACTCTCTTGCTGTTAACGGTATGTGTTGACTCCACTAGGTAGATGCGTTCACTTAGCTTCCTCATTCTGGGAAAGAAGATGGGGAAA
>NW_020173700.1:302324-342123 GCF_003031525.2 Neophocaena asiaeorientalis asiaeorientalis | reverse complement strand
AAGAAATTTTTTAAAGACTGTGCTAAACAGTTGATAACCCACGTGCAGGATACGTTCACCTGAACTACGTATGTAGAAGAATTATTCTACAACGCTGGTTCTTGGATGTCTCTGAGAATCTGATAAAGCTGCCTCCTTCCCAGCAATGTGTATGATCACACAATTTACATATAATTTCAGGGGTTCATGTCCCTTGTCCCCCCACCAGAAAAAATTCATTGTCTACAGCATCATTTTAAATGGTTGCATTGAATGCCTCAGGGTGGCTGAAGCACAGCTCATGTAACCCATAGGGTGTTAAGAATATGGACTTGAGGCAGACACACCCCATCAAATCCTGGCTCGACTGCGTGCTCTTCAGTCCCTCTGCCTGTTCCCTCACTTGTAAAATCCAGACAATAATAGGTGGGTTACAGGGCAGTCGGGAGTTTAAAGCGTTCATGTGCGTAAAATGTTTAAAACAGGGTCTGGCACATGGTAAGTGCTAATTAAATGTCAGCTCTTATTATTTCCAGTGTTTAGCTTTTATAACATTTCTAACTCTATCTTTGCAACTTCTGGGATGACTTCCCAGGGATAAATTTTTCGGCAGGCAGACTCTCAACCACTGCGCCACCAGGGAAGCCCCAGTGTTTAGCTTTTATAACATTTCTAACTCTATTTTTGCACACTTCTGTGATGACGTCCCAGGGATAAATTCCTAGATGTCGAATAGCTGCGTGGAAGCATTAGCGTATTTATAAGATTTTGGATACATAATGCAAAACTCCTCTATAAAGATTCAGATTCAATTATCTAGGACTGAGTTTCCAGTGGTGAACAGATGGATGAAAATCCACGCCTTGGTGGAGTTTACATCAGAAAGGGGGTAGACCATGAACAAAATAACAATGTGACCTATTAGAAGGTGACAAGTGCTGTGGAGAGAAATGAAGCAGGGCTGGGGTGGGAGGGCTGGGATGGGGTGGCGGTTGAGGTTCTGAAGGGACCTGAAGGAGGCAGGGAAACGGGAGGACCATGTTCCAGGCCGAGGGGACAGGTATGAGGGCTTGGGGGCAGGGACGTGCAGGGTGTGCCTGAGGGGGATCCAGGAGGAGAGGAGGACAGAGCCAGAAGGCGGCAGGGACACTTCACGGAGGGCCCGCAGGCTGAATCAAACTACACTTTGGGAGCAGTTTTAATTCTGTCCAACGATCAGTCTAGGAAGGATGAAGTAGGTGTTCAAGGGGACAATTGGAATGAACTGAAATTATGTCTTCCTTGTTTCAGTCTATGCT
Source organism: Neophocaena asiaeorientalis asiaeorientalis (assembly GCF_003031525.2). Taxonomy (NCBI): domain Eukaryota; kingdom Metazoa; phylum Chordata; class Mammalia; order Artiodactyla; family Phocoenidae; genus Neophocaena; species Neophocaena asiaeorientalis. Next base: position 340,846 of record NW_020173700.1, on the reverse strand, counting down.
TAAGGGCACTAAAAGGAAAAGACAGCTCTCAACGTTTCTCCAAGAAAATCAGAGGTTCCTTGTTTTCTGAGTAAAACATGTGAATGTCTCGCCTACTCAAGTCCAGTCTTTTTTTTTTTCTTCCTAGAACAGTAAGAACCAAGAACAAAATGAAAGACACAAGCTTGTTTTGTTTGTTCCTGGGCCATGTTCCCGGGACAGCCTGTTTGCCAGGTGTGTGATTCTCAGATGATGTTTATCAAGGGAACTTAGGTTTACAAGTCTGAGATGACATTGCCCGGGGTCCCGGGGTCGAGGGTCCTCGGGCCCCACTCCTCACCCCCTCCTGTCTTCCCTGCACCCTGCAGCCACGAAGCATCAGCTCCAGAGACACATGCAGGGGGCAGAAAGGCCAGCTCAGAGGTTGCAGTTCAGGGCAAAGAAGTAGCAAACCACAAGTTCTTTCATCTTGAGGACACCATGGCGGAGATAAGTGACCTGGAATTTCTACCCACTTCCTCCAACTGCAGAACCTCTGCTTCAAATAAACCAGGAAGTTCTGGGGGCTTGGGAAGGACCAGACTTTGATCTGAAATGGTTAGAAATGAGGGGAGACGAATGGGTGTGGAAGTGAGGCTGGTGGGTGTGGGTGTTGCCATATGGGGTCAAAGCTGAGCCCTGACAGGACGCTTGCCCCTCCTGTTTGGGTGTCATCTACACCTTTACAGGCGCTCCCATCGGTGACTCGGCTGGTCGACAATATGTCATTGATCGCCTACTGCGTACACTAGGCACAGGGCCGGTGCCACAGGAGAGGTTATAAAGAATCGTACCCGGAGGAGCTGCCAGTTCCCGCCAGGGAGGGAGGGACACTTTGCTCCACTTGTTGGCTAAGTGCCCCGCAAGCCTTGCCTGCTCCAAGTTAACACCAATCAGCTGGATGTTTCTTTTGTCTCCACGCTCTCCCTTCCTTCCCTCCCTTCTTTCTGTTTTGCAGGTGGTACAGTTTTGTCATTATGAGATGGGGTTAGACATAACAGATAACTTCTCCTAGTAACGGTACCTCAGTTTAAATTTTTAGCCAACTTCAAGCAATTTTAAATGCTCATTGAAAAGGTAAAACTATATAAAAACAACCAAAGAAGAAGGGCCAACCTTCACCGCTTTTACTTCCTGCTCTTCCTCTCCCGAGATACCCGCTGTTAACATATCAGTATTTATTTTCCAGCTTAGACCCTTTTTTCCCTGTACACACCTATTTCTGCATACAGTTTTTATACAGAAATAGAGTATAAACTCTTGTTTAATTCACTTCTGTACTTCCAGCTTCAGGAACATGATAGACACTGAAAATATTTGTTGAACAAATGAATTAAGAATTTCTGAAATTTGACCTTCTCATTTGAAAATGCACCATGGACGGCCTTCCATGTCATCCAGCTCATTCTTTCTATGGCTGCGTAGTATTCTATAGAATGTCTGCACGGTTGTTCAACCACAACCCTATTGTCAGACATGGGCTTACCCCTGCTTTCAGTATTGAAGCCCTTGCGCCTACCTCCTCCCACACTCACGTGAGTATTTCTCTAGGCAACTGCGGTAAACAGAGTAATGGCTTCCCAAAGATGCCGGCGTCCTAGTCCTCAAAGCCTGTGAATTTGTTTCCTTCCATGGCAAAAGGACTTGCAGGTGTGATTAAGCTGAGGTTCTCGAGACAGAGAAAGCCTTCTGGATTATCAGGTGTGTCCAATATAAGGCACCTTATAAGAAGGAGGCAGGAGGCTCACGGTCGGGCAAGCAGTTGCGCGGAGGAAGCCGGGGGAAAGCAGGAGCTGTGCTGACGGAGCAGAGGTTGGGGTGACGCCATTGCTGGAAGGCGCCATAAGCCAAAGAACGCGGACAACCTCCAGGAGCTGGAAAAGGGAAAGAAATTGATTCTCCTCTAGAGCCTCCAGAAGGAATGCAGCCCTGCCGGCCCATTTTGGACTTCTGACCTCCAGAACTGTGAGATAATCAATTTTTGGATTTTTTTCCAATTTTTTTATAGTGATAAAAATTTTATAGTGATAAAATTTACTGTCTTAACCATTTTTAAGTATACCGTTCAGTGGGATTAAATACATGCATAATGTTTCATCAACACCATCCATCTCCATAACTTTTCATCTTGTAAAACGGAAATTCTGTACCTGTTAAACAATAACTCGCCATTGCCCCCTCCCCTCTGCCCCGGCAACCAACCTTCTACTTTCTGTCTCTGATTTGGACCACTCTAAATGTCTCATATAGTGGAATCATATGGTATTTGTATTTTTGTGGCTGGCATATTTCACTTAGTATAATGTTCTTAAGATTCATCCATATTGTAGCATATGTCAGAATTTCCTTCTTTTTAAAGGCTGAATAATACTCCATTTTATGGTGGTGGATTTCTAGGCTGAACTGAGACAGACATTCTTAGCTGAGACGCCAAGAGGTGGTTAAAACAGTATGAGAACATCAAGGTAGCTGATTCCAAGCAGAAAAAACAGCTGACAATGTAGCCATGTATTTGAATCTGCTGTAATTAAGATTTTCCACAGGCTGTGGGGTGGGTGAGAGACCTCGTTGACAACTTTATCAAACTTGTGATGTTTAAATTCAACAAAACGTTTACATAACAGATTTCAGAAGGAAATTAAATCTGTTTTTGTTTCACTTTTCTATTTTTTAAAAATATAAATGGGCTAAATGAAAGCTGATTTGATTAGATGTAGAATACTAAAGTGTGTAAATATGTTGGGGGTCTAAAGCCCGTGGAGACACAAACAGGTGTGAGAAGTTCCATGCTCTTAATGATCAAAAATGGGTGTGTAAAATCCTAGAGAAGCTTTAATTAAACAGTTCAAAAAAGGTAGCTCCTTTCTACAGGTGCTTTGCAGATTTTGATAGTTGTAGATTCTTTTTTGCTGTGTTGTAAAACAAAAAACAAAAAAGCTAACTTTTAAGCCAGAAAATTGTTTACCCATTCATCTGTTAATGACCTCTTGGGTTACTTGTGCGTTTTAGCCATTGTCAATAATGCTGCTATCGAACCCTTGTCCCCTGCACTGGCAGGCAGATTCTTAACCACTGTGCCACCAGGGAAGTCCCTGTACCAGTTTTTAATATTCGCATCAGCAGTGCTCAAGGGTTCCAATTTCTCCACATCCTCACCAACACTTGTTTTCTGGGTTTTTTTGTTGTATGTTTGTTTGTTTTTGTTTGTTTGTTTTTAGTAGTAGCCATTCTAATGTGTGTGAGGTGATATATCATTGTAGTTTTGATTAGCATTTCCCTAATGATTAGTGATACCGAGCATCTTTTCATGTGCTTATTGGCCATGCATATATCCTCTTTGGAGAAATATTTATTCAAGTTCCTTTGCCCATTTTTTTTAATTTTTAAAATTTTTATAAAATTTAAAAAGTTACACTAGATTTGTTATTACAAAATATTGGCTATATTTCCTGTGTTGTACAATACATCCCTGTAGCCTATCTTACACCCAATAGTTTGTACCTCCCACTCACCCACCCCTATATTGCCACTTCCCTCTTCTCTCTCCCCATTGGTAAACCACTGGTTTGTTGTATTTTTTTAAGATTCCACATATAAGTGATATCATACAGTGTTTGTCTTTCTAACTTATTTCACTTATCATAATGCCCTCCAACTCCATCCATGTTGCTGCAAGTGGCAAAATTTCTTTCTTTTTTATGGTTGAGTAGTATTCCATTGTGTGTGTGTGTGTGTGTGTGTGTGTGTGTGTGTATATATCACATCTTCTTTATCCATTCATCTGTTGATGGCCACTTAGGTTGCTTCCATATCTTGGCAATTGTAAATAATGCTGCTGTGAACATTGGGGTGCATGTATCTTTCCGAATTAGTGTTTTTGGTTTCTTTTATATATATATATATATATATACCCGGGAGTGGAATTGCTGGGTCATATGGTAGTTCTATTTTTAGTTTTGTGAGAAACCGCCATACTGTCTTCCATAGTGGCTGCACCAATTTACATTCCCCCCAACAGTGTACAAGGGTTTCCTTTTCTCCACATCCTTGCCAACATCTATAGTTCATGTTCTTTTTAATGATAGCCATCCTGACAGGTGTGAGGTGATAACTCATTGTGGTTTTGATTTGCATTTCCCTGATGATTAGTGATGTTGAGCATCTTTTCATGGGCCTGTTGGTCATATGCATTCCCTCTTTGGAAAAATGTCTATTCAGTTCTTCTGTGCATTTTTTAATTGGGTTGTTTGTTTTATCAATGTTGAGTTGTATGAGCTGTTTATATATATGATGGATATTAATCCTTTATCAGTCATATAATTTGAAATATTTTCTCCCATTCAGTAGGTTGTCTTGTGGGGTTTTTTGTTGTTTTTTTTTTTTTTGCGGTACGCGGGCCTGTCACTGTTGTGGCCTCTCCCGTTGCGGAGCACAGGCTCCGGACGTGCGGGCTCAGCCGGCCATGGCTCACGGACCCAGCTGCTCCGCATCATGTGGGCTCTTCCCAGACCGGGGCACGAACCCGTGTCCCCTGCATCAGCAGGCAGACTGTCAACCACTGCGCCACCAGGGAAGCCCCAGGTTGTCTTGTTTTGTTGATGGTTTCCTTTGCTGTGCAAAAGCTTTTAAGTTAAATTAGGTCCCATTTGTTTATTTTTGCTTTTTACTTTAAACCCTTATATATATGATTAGCAAATATTTTCTTCCATTCTGCAGGTTACCTTTTTACCCTGTTGATATTATCTTTTGATGCATGAAATTTTTAATATTCATGAAGTCCAATCTATCTTTTCTGTTTTGTTGCCTATACCTTTGGTGTTATGTTCAAGAAATCATTGCCAAATTCAGTGTCATGAAGCTTTTTTCCTGTTTTCTTCTATGGGTTGTATAGTTTTTGGTCTTACATTTAGGTCCTGATCCATTTTGAGTTAATTTTTATACTTGGCACTAGGTCAGGGTCCAGCTTCATTCTTTTGTGTGTGGACTTCTAGTTTTCCCAGCACTATTTTTTTTTCCCCCGCTATGCTGGCCTCTCACTGTTGTGGCCTCTCCCATTGCGGAGCACAGGCTCTGGACGTGCAGGCTCAGTGGCCATGGCTCACGGGCCTAGCCGCTCCGCGGCATGTGGAATCTTCCCGGACCGGGGCACGAACCCGTGTCCCCTGCATCGGCAGGCGGACTGTCAACCACTGCGCCACCAGGGAAGCCCTCCCAGCACTATTTTTAAATAGATTGTTGTTCCCCCATTGAATGGTCTTGGCACCCTTGTCAAAAATCACCTGACCATATATATGAAGGTTTATTTCTAGGCTCCCTATTTTATTTAATCAGTCTATCTTTCTGTCTTTATGCCAGTACCACACGGTTTCTAATACCATAGCTTTGTAGTAAGTTGAAATCAGGAAGTGTGAGTACCCCAGCTTTGTTCTCCTTTTTCAAGATTGTTTTGGCTATATGGGGAGCCCTTGAGATCCCATATGAATTTTAAAATGAGATTTTCTATTTTAAAATCCCAGTGATGTTTTTTGAATGTAGAGATTGCATCGACTCTGTAGATAACATTGGGTAGTATTGACATCTTAACAATATTAAGTATTCCAGTCCATGAACATCAGATGTGTTTCCATTTATTTATGTCTCCTTTAATTTCTTTCAGCAATGTTTGTAGTTTTCATTGTACAAGTCTTTCACCTCCTTGGTTAAGTTAATTCCTAGGTATTTTATTTTTGATGCTATTATAAATGGAATTTTTATAATTTCCTTATCAGATTGTTGATTGTTAGTGTATAGAAATGCAACTGGTTTTTGTGTGTTGACTTTGTATCCTGCTATGTTGCTGAATTCATTTATTAGCTCTAATAGTTTTGGTTTTGTGTTGTGGAGTCTTTAGGGTTTTCTACATAGAAGAGCATATCATCTGCAAAGATCATTTTACTTTTCCATTTTTGATGCCCTGTATTTCTTTTTCTTGCCTAATACTTCTGGCTAGAACTGTCCAGTACTATGTTGATTAGTACTTCCAGTACTATGCCCAAAAGTGGGCATCCTTGTCTTGTTCCTGCTCTTAGAGGAAAAGCCTTCAGTATTTCACCATTGAGCATGATGTTTGTTGTGGGTTTTTCCACACATACGGCTTTTATTATGTTGAAGTACTTTCCTTCTTTTCCTAGTTTGAGTGTTTTTCTTACCATGAAAAGGTGTTGAATTTTGTCAAATTCTTTAGCAGCAATTTAGATGATCATTTTTTTTCCCCTTTGCTCTGTTAATGTGGTATATTACATTGATCAATTTTATGTTGAACTATCCTTGCATTCCATGAATAAATCCCACTTGGTCAGGGTGTATAATCCTTTTAATATGCTGCTGAATTCAGTTTTCTAGAATTTTGTTGAGGATTTTCCCATCAATGTTGATAAAGGAAATTGGTGTGGTAGTTTTTTGTTTTGAGTTTTCTTGTTTATTTGCTTGTAATGACTTTGAATTCAGCATCAGAGTAATGCTGGCCTCATAGAATGACTTATGAAGTGTTCCCTCCTTGATTTTTTGGAAAAGTTTGAGGAGGATTGATATTAGATTTTTTTTAAAAGTTTGGTAGAACTCACCAGTGAAGCCATCAGATCTGGGGCTTTTCTTTGTTGGGAGATTTTTGATTACTAGTTCAGTTTCCTTACTAGTTACAGGTCTATTCAGATTTTCTGTTTCTTCATGACTTAGTATTGGTAGGTTTTATGTTTCTAGGAATTTGTCCATTTCATCTAGGTCATCCTGTTTGTTGGCATATAGTTCATAGTATTCTTATCCTCTTTATTTCTGCAGAAATGATAGTAATGTCCCCACTTTCCTTTCTGATTTTAGTAATTTGAGTCCTTTTTTTCAGTTCATCTAAGGTTTTGTCAATTTTGTTGACCTTTTCAAAGAATCAGCTTTTAATTCCATTGATTTTTGTCTACTTTCCTATTCTCTAATCTTTTTTAAAAAAAATTTATTTATTTATTTTTGGCTGCGTTGGGTCTTCATTGCTGTGCGCAGGCTTTTGCTAGTTGCCGCAAGTGGGGGCTACTCTTTGTTGCGGTTCGCGGGCTTCTCATTGTGGCGGCCTCTCTTGTTGCAGAGCACAGACTCTAGTCGCGCGGGCTTCAGTAGTTGTGGCGCATGGGCTTAGTTGCTCTGCAGCATGTGGGATCTTCCCAGACCAGGGCTCAAACCAGTGTCTCCTGCGTTGGCAGTCAGATTCTTAACCACTGCGCCACCAGGGAAGTCCCCTATTCTCTAATCTTTATTTCCTTCCTTCTGTTAGTTTTGGGTTTAGTTTGTTCTTTTTCAAGTTCCTTAACTTGTAAAGCTATGTTCTTAATTTGAGATCTGTTTTTTTTAATGTGTTTATAGCTGTGCATTTTCCCCTTAGGACTGCTTTTGCTACATTATAGTTTTGGTATGTTGCATTTTTGTTTTCATTAAAACTAAGGAGTTTCTAATTCACCTTGTGATTTCTTCTTTGATCCATTGGTTGTTTAAGAGTGTGTTGTTAAATTTCAATATATTTGTGGATTTTCCAGTTTGCCTTCTGTCACTGATTTCTCACTTTATCTCATTGTGGTCAGAGAAAATATGATAGTTATCTTTTTAAATCTATTGACACTTAATTTTTGTGGCCTAACATATGGTCTAACCTGGAAAATATCCCCGTGCACATAAGAAGAATGTATATGTTCTTGGTGGTGGGTAGAGTGTGCAGTGTCTGTTATATACAGTTGGTTTGTTGTATCTATTTCCTTACTTCTGTCTGCTTGCTCTATCCATTATTTCTCTCTTTAATTCTGTCAATTTTTGCTTTATTTATTCAGTTGTATGTCATTAGAAATGTAAGTGTTTATAATGTTACAGCAAGAGGATACATCACATTTCTATTAATATATAATGTCCTACTTTGTCTCTTGTAAACTTTTTGATTTAAAATCTGTGTTGCCCAGTGTTACTACAGCCACCCCTGCTCTCTTTCGGTTACTGTTTGCATGGGATATCTTTTTCCATTCTTTCACTTTTGATCTGTTTGTGCCTTTTGATCTAAAGTGAGTCTCTTGTGGATAGCATATAGTTGGACTGTGTTTTTATAACCATTTTGCCAGTCTGTCTTTTGGGGAGTTTAATCCATTTACATTTAAGAGTAATTATTGGGAAGGAGAGACTTCTGTCATCTTATTTGTTTTCTATACATTTTACGGCTTTGTTTCTCACTCCCTGTATTACAGTACTGTCTTCCTTAGTGTTTAGTTGACTTTTTTTTTTTGGTAGTGAAATGTTTAAATTCCTTTCTCATTCCTTTTTGTCTATATTCTATAGCTATTTTCTTTGTGGGTACCATGGGGATTACATTTAACACACTAAAGTTATAACACTCTTATTTAAATTTATACCAGCTTAACTTCAATAATATATAAGAACTCTGCTCCTTTACAGCTCCATCCCCACCCCTTGCTGTTATTATCACAGAATTACACCTTTATACGTTGTGTGCCCCAGAATAATGTAAACTAATAATGATTTTTAATGCATTAGTCTCAAGTCATTTAGAAAACAAAGTGGAATTATAAGCCACTGTTACAATAATGTTAGCTTTTATAATTACTTATGTACCTTTATTGGGATCTTTGTTTCTTCATATGGTTTTGAGTTGAATCTTTTTCTTTCTGTTTCTCAGTCTTGATTATTTCCATTGTCCTATCTTCAAGTTCACTGATTCTTATGCCTGTTCAAATTTGCCTTTGAATCCCTCTAGTTAATTTTTCATTTCAATTATTATACTTTTGAGCTCCAGAATTTCTTTTTGGCTTCTTTTTAGGTTTTATGTCTCATGATTGATGTTTCCATTTTTGTTCATACATTTTCCTGACTTCTTCCAAATCTTCCTTAAGTTCTTTGAGCGTCTTTAAGACAGTTGTTTTAAAAGTTGTTTTGTCTGCTGTATTTGCCATCAAGTCTTTTTCAGGGATAGTTCCTGTTGGTTTTATTTATTTTTTCTTTGAATGGGCCATACTTTTCTGTTTATTTGTATGCCTTATGATTTTTTTGGAAAAAATTTGAATATTTGGATTTAATAATGTGGTAATTATGGAGACCAGATTCTCCCTCTTACCCAGAGTTTGCTGTTTTTTGTTACTGCTTTAACAGCGTTTTTTTGTTTGCTTCCCATTGCTGTAGGCTATCTATGTGACAAGGATCAGCTGAGGTATAGTTTAAAGTCTTGGGTCTTTTCAGAGCCTTTCCTTGGGCATGCACGATCACTTGCTAACCTCCCCCATATATGCAGTTGTTTTGCATGTCTGATGGTTAATTTTGTGTCAGTTTGCCTGGGCTAAGGAATGCCCAGATAGCTGGTAAAAAATTATTTCTGGGTATGTTTGTGAGGGTGTTTTCAGAAGAGATTAGCAAAGAGATTAGAAGACAATCAATTCACTGAGTGAAAAAGATCTGCCTTCACCAATGTGGGCAGGCCTCATCCCATGCGTCAAGGGTCTGAATAGAACAAAAAGGCGGAGGAAGGGCAAATTATCTCCCTCTTTTTAAGCTGGGAGGTCCATCTTCTGCTGCCCTCAGAGATATCAGAGCTCCTGTTTCTTGCACTAGCAGCCCCTCACCCCCTGGTTCACAGGCCTTCAGCATTTTACTGAATTATGCCCATGGCCTTCCTGCTTCTCCAGACTCCAGATCATGTGACTTCTCAGCCTCTGTAACATGAGCTGACTCCTATAATAAATTTCATATAGATATACATAGAGAGGGAGATATCTATATAGAGATATCAATCTACATATATCATATTGGTTCCGTTTCTCTGGAGAACCCTAATACAGTATCCTTGTCTTTAATGTTTGGCTTTAAAAAGGAGGAAAAAGAGAAAAATGAAGAGGGCAGTAAAGGGCACCCGCCCTTTAAATCCCCTGGAAGTCACTTCAGCTGGAGGTGGAGGGGCAGCAACAATCTAGTCAGAAGCAGCAATGGGAAGTCGGAGCGTAGATCGCCAGCATTTGCAGCACAGGGTCCTCTTGCCCAGCCGGGCTCCCACAAGCTGTATGCAAACAGCTGCCCACCGTGGGGATGGGGGATGGGTAACTGCTATGCTCAGAGCTGAAACTGACCAAAATGAAGCACAGTTTACCTGTCCAAGCCTTCCCCTGGAAGTTGCAATCCTTCAATAGACTCCAGAGTTCCAAAATACTTACATGACAGATTCTGCCAGTACAATTGTTGTCTGGGGGGCGGGGGGAGATAGATTCCTGATGCTTCCCATCCAACTATCTTTCCAGATTCCTTTCAATCTGTGTTCTTTGAAACCAGCTAGTTCATAGTAATTTGTTATAGCAGCAGTAGAAAACTAATTCAGCAAGAGACCTAGAACTTTCTAGTTCAAAGTATAAACTCATTTTCTCAAATCGTTTATTGTCTCTCATATAGACATGGTAGCCATCCTGGTCACTGCCCTCCTGACAATTCCCAATGTGCCCATGTCCCTCTCAAAATGTCAATCCCAGAATGACCCACTGCTCTAGACCCTGCCCACTGGTACAGAGTAAGTATTTTGTTCGATTTGATCAGCGTGTCTGGGAATCTCGCATTAAGCTGTGCTTATTAAGCTAGAAATGAACTGAACACCTAAATCTACCTCAGTCCCATCTCTTCTGTCCTGTTCTTGTGTCATTGGTTTGTTTTGACCTTGGGGCAGGACTTTATCCTTTCTAAACTTTATGTTGTCTAAACAGTGAAATAATAGCATCTCCAGCATCAAGCTAGACTAGTTGTTTGTTGCCATTTTCAATTCCTTGTGCTTTCGGAGAAAAGAAAGAGCAGGTAGATTTGGCCCCTTAACCTGGGAGGAAGCTAACAGAGACATTATAAATAGAGTAGGTAAAAGCCACCATGTCAAAACTGGCTCAGCTTCAGGGCTTTACATGCCTAAGATGTTGGGGGTGGGCTCCCAATCCGGTTCCATCCGGTTCTCCCCCCCTCGCCGCGGGTCCCCCCAGCTCGGGCGGCGAGAGGAGCGGCAGCGGCCAGGCCGCCCGGCTTCGAGAAGGCTCTCGGTGCGCCGCGGCCCGCAGGCACCGGGCATGCGCCCGCCCCGCCGCCGCGATGCCAAGAGGAAGGTCGGCTCCGCCGAGGGGGCGGCGAAAGAGGAGACCAAGAGGAGATGGGCGAGGTTGTACGCTAAACCGCCTCCTGCAAAAGTGGAAACGAAGCCAAAAAAAGGCGGCAGGAAAGGATAAATCTTAAGACAAAAAAGTGCAAACAAAAGGAAAAAGGGGAGCAAAGGGAAAACAGGCTGAAGTGACTAACCAAGAGACTAAAGAAGACTTAGCTGCAGAAGATGGAGAAACTAAAAAACGAGGAGAGCCCAGCTTCTGATGAAGCAGGAGAGAAAGAAGCCAAATCTGATTAATATCACACACCCGGTCCTATCAGTGGTCCCTGTCTCCTTTCTTGTACAATCCAGAGGAATATCAACTATTTCGTAAATGCAAGTTTTTTAGTAGCTCTAGAAACATAAAAAGGAGGGAATCCCACCTCATCCCAGTTTTTAAGTGTAAATGCTTTTTTTAAGAGGTGAAATCATTTGGTGGTGGTTTATTTTTTGGTACAACCGGAAAATAGTGGGATATTGAATATGCGAGGCTTTGTCTTGGTTGTCAGCTTAACATTCCACAGATGGAGGGTAGCTTTTATAGCCTATAATGCAAAGCATACTAAATGGCAGTTTGGAGTCAGTTGTGCATTTAATGTCTTAAACCCTTTACATTACTTCTCTTCCCATGTTACTTTTGGTAGAATTGTTTCCTAAAGCAAACCACTCACCCCTTGATCTTGGCTCTCCTGGGCAGAGTTTTATGCACTCCGTAACATCTTTGGTCGGTGGTAGTCCAGTTCTCGTAACTGTTAATGTGCTGTGAACGACTGACAGTTTGAGTATGTAGTGTATATGATATTGTGAATTAGTGGGACTTACGATGTAACAGCCTATCAATATTTGAAGATATTGGTACTTGATACCCTGTGAAGGAAATTTTGCCTTCAAATTTTAAGCTGGAAAGTCCCTGGAATAACTGTTCAGAAAAGAATCACAGCTACGTGACCTTTTAGATTTTTGGTATGTATGTTGAGAATTGTGTACAAATTGAAATGTGTGTGTACTGATCCTCAAAACAATCTGTAAAATCTCAATTATGAAAAAAATGCCTAAGATATGATTTATAGGGGAAAACTTCACCAAAGAGCCCAGGTCAAAGCAGGGACTGAATTTTTTTTTTTTTTTTTGTCGTATATGGCCTTTATTATGTTGAAGTAGGTTCCCTCTGTGCCCACTTTCTGGAGAGTTTTTATCATAAATGGTGTTGAATTTTGTCAAAAGCTTTTTCTGCATCTCTTGAGATGAGCATATGGTTTTTATTCTTCAATCTGTTAATAAGGTGTATCACATTGATTGATTTGCGTATATTGAAGAATCCTTGCATTCCTGGGATAAGCCCCACTTGATCATGGTGTGTGATCCTTTTAATGTGCTGTTGGATTCTGTTTGCTAATATTTTGTTGAGGATTTTTGCATCTATATTCATCAGTGATATTGGTCTGTAATTTTCTTTTTTTGTAGTATCTTTGTCTGGTTTTGGTATCGGGGTGATGGTGGCCTCATAGAATGCTTGAAGTTTTCAACTATAATCTCTTCAGATATTTTCTAGGGTCCTTTCTCTCTCTCTTCTCCTTCTGGAACCCCTATAATGCGAATGTTGTTGCGTTTAATGTTGTCCCAGAGGTCTCTTGGCTGTCTTCATTTCTTTCCATTCTTTTTTCTTTATTCTGTTCCACAGCAGTGAATTCCACCATTCTGTCTTCCAGGTCACTTATCCGTTCTTCTGCCTCAGTTATTCTGCTATTGATTCCTTCTAGTGTATTTTTCATTTCAGTTACTGTATTGTTCATCTCTGTTTGTTTGTTCTTTAATTCTTCTAGGTCTTTGTTAAACATTTCATGCATATTCTCAATCTTTGCCTCCATTCTTTTTCCGACGTCCTGGATCATCTTCACTATCATTATTCTGAATTCTTTTACTGGAAGGTTGCCTATCTCCACTTCATTTAATTGTTTTATGGGGTGTTACCTTGTTCCTTCGTCTGGTACGTAGTCCTCTGCCCTTTCATCTTGTCTATCTTTCTGTGAATCCAGGGACTGAATTTATGTTGGGAATTTATTTTGTCATTAGTGCCAGAGCGGCCAGGCCATCCAAATGTTGGCCCCAGATGCTGCAGGCCTCCTCCAATGCCAGAAGAGAGGAGATACCCTGGGAGCCCCCAGGCTTCACACCTGTGTGACAGGCACTTCCCTTCAGCCCCCTGGGACCCCACCCAGCACTTGGCCGAGCGAACTCTCAAGGATTGATAATTCTTTGGCACTTTATTGTCTGATGGAGCTGGGTGGTTTTACAAATGCAAAGCAAGTTAGAGTTTGGAGAGAGCCAATTCCATCCTGGTTCCTCTTTTACAGAGAGAAAGCCAAGGCTAGTTTGTGTAGACTTCAGAGTTCTCTAAGTTATGCTTTGTGGAATAGCCTCATGGGAAGTCTCTGTGGGGGCTTCCCTGGTGGTGCAGTGGTTAAGAATCTGCCTGCCAGTGCAGGGGACACGGGTTTGAGCCCTGGTCTGGGAAGATCCCACATGTCACAGAGCAACTAAGCCCGTGCGTCACAACTACTGAGCCTGCGCTCTAGAGCCCGAAAGCCACAACTGCTGAAGCCCATGTGCCTAGAGCCTGTGCTCTGCAGCAAGAGAAGCCCCCACAATGAGAAGCCTGCACACCGCAACAAAGAGTATCCCCCGCTCGCGGCAACTAGAGGAAGCCTGGGCACAGCAACGAAGATGCAGAGCAGCCAAAAATAAATAAATTTAAAAAAGGAAGTCTCTGTGGGCATTTTTCACTCCAGCCAATGGTGGGTGTGCTGGGCCAAACCAGGAAAAATGCTTCCACACAGGGCTCACACATACTTGTATCGGAAGCACTAGATTCGTTTCCTAGGGCTGCTGTAACATAGTACCACAAACTGGGTGGCTTAAAACAATGGAAAGTTCTTGTCTCTCAGTTCTGGATGCAGATGGTCTGAAATCAAGGTATCAGCAGGGCCAAGTTCTCTCTGCAAGCTTCAGCGAAGATCCTTCCCTGCCCCTTCCAGCATCCGGTGGCTCCCGGCGACCCCTGGCATTCCCTGGCTTGCAGGTGCATCACTCCAGTCTCTGCCTCTGTCATCACACAGCGTTCTTTCTGTGTCTCTGCATCATCTTCCCTTTGCGTATGTCCATGTCTGTGCCCAAATTTCCCTGCTTGTAAGAGCACCAGTCCTATTGCATCAGGGCCCCACTCTGCTGGGGGCCCTCTTCTTAACTTGATTACCTCTGCAAAGACCCTGTTGCAAAATAAAGTCACATCCACAGGTACCAAGGGTTAGGACTTCAACATCTCTTCTAGGGACACAATTCAACTATAATAGGAGCCTTCTACCGGGAGACAGAATGAAGCAGGTAAAAAAGGCCTAGGGATGCTGGTTCCGTTAGCCATGTCCTAACTGAGATATGAGGGCACCTGGACAGGCAGCCCTGCAAACTAATATTCCTGGCTGACCCTGATTATGAATCGTAGAAGGAAGGGCTGATACAGGGCCCAGTCTCTGCACTGACTCTTTTTTTAACTTAAAAAAATTTTTTTTGGCCACACTGCAGTGGCATGCAGTACTTCCCCAACCAGGGATTGAACCCAGTGGAAGTGCGGAGTCTTAACCACTGGACCACCAGGGAAGTCCTCTTTACTGTTTTGAGAGCCTTCCTCAGACCCAAACTTGCTTCCCTGACTTGGCAAAGCAAGCCCCGGAGTCCCTTCATCACCTGCCTCAGGATCCAGTTAGCAGTTGTTATCACTTGTATCAGTATTACTTATTCCATCCTCACTCCTTCCCAAAGTACTCCTTCTACCCCACACGTGGCTTCCCCTGAGAAGAGCTCTGGTTAATTAATACGACCTTCCCTCTGCTTGCTGCATTTCCAATGTGCCATGGTGGCCTGTACGCACCGGCATCCCAGGCAGCCCCCCGGCACACCAGCCCCACAGCCTCACTCTCCTCGCAGCTCTCGGCCGTGGAGGGTGAGGCTACCCCACTCCCGGGCCTCGCTGCCAGGGGAGCCTGTGTGCTTGGGTATTTTCTGGTTCCAAAACATTGCCAGTGTCCTGCTCTCTCTGGTCCTCGATGACACTTCTCACTTCAGTAAAGATTTGCAGATGCATCCAAATCCACCACCTGGAAGATACCAAGAGCCGTTGTGTCCCATTTGAGTGGGGCCACTCGGGCTAATCGTTTCTGCAGGGGCAGTGGAGGGCCTGCATTGCTTCATCCCAGGGTCTTACATCCTTGACTGGAAGCATTCTCCAAGCCCACTGCAGCCTAGATAGAAAACTGCAGCGAGACTTTCCATTAGGTGGTTCTAGAAATGCCACCTTAGAGAACCATGAACTTGCCCGCGAGTGACAGGACTGCAGGTATTAAACTGTGTGTGCCCTGCTGTCCCAGGCCTGCAGGCGAGGGCCCTGGCGTCACCCACTCCATTTCCCTCCATACCGTCCCCGGAGGGCACTGCCATTGCCCAACAGGTTCTGGGAGATAGAAAGGAGAAGAACCATCCCGAGGGAACTGAGGTCAGGGGCAGCACATCTGCAGCAAGGGGTACAGGGCTGCTGTGCCAACTTGTCCATTCAATACACTGTGAGCAGTGCCTTCTGGAATTGGGTTCTGCCAGCAGTGCAGAGGCCTGGCAAGGTGGGGACAGACATCCGTGAGTGAAGGAGAAGTTTTCTGAAAAGGAAAGTGAACATCTCATGGGAGCTGTATGATATGACAGAGAATGGTCACTAGAATGGAAGTGCCTGTGCCGTCTGTACCTGGACCCCCTTTGTGCTGAAAAATATGTGAACACTTTTTGGAACTTCAGTGGGCTGTGTTTCTTTGAGACCCTGCACCAGGATTGGATCACATGGGTGTTAGAGCCTCAGTGGGGTTCCATGTGCTTTGCCCTCTATAATCCTCACAACCACCCTGAGATGATGGCGGTGGCGTTATTATCCCCATTTTACAGATGAGGAAACCTAGGACCAGGCAGATTAAGTGACTGGTTGAAGATCTCCCATGACTGGTTTGTGCAGAGCTGGGATTTAGAACCCTGGCCTGGACACCTCACCTCTTCCCATCTCCTTGGTGCTGTGTTCCTTGAGTCAGAATGTCCCAGCCCAGACTTGGGAATCCGGTGCTCCAGGGCCTGGAGTTGGCCAGAGCTCTCAGAGCCATAAATAGACCCCATTCCCAGTGGGATGTGCTGTGTGGAGACACCGAGTCTCCTTGCAGCCCAGGAAAAGCATCAGCAATGCCCACAGGGAGAGTCTGCAGGGCTGCTCCCCCCCGCCGCCCCCCACCCCCGGGGAGAGCATGGAGCTGCAGGTCCCACAGGGAAGGAAAGCCAGCCCAGCCTGGCTTTGTGCCTTTCTCCATTTGACCTAAGAACGGAGGACACCCTTTGGATACCCCAGGACTTCACGGGCCATGAGGGCCACAGTGGCCAAGAGGAGATAAATCTGAGCGCGTCCTTCTCAGTGGGCTGTCGGCGTGAGATTACAAATAAGTGACAGTTTCCATAGTTACTGTGCTGTCTATTCTGAAGCAAGGGTGGATGCAGGTCAGGGCTCTAGAATCAGCGCCGGGTTCAAGTCCTGGTGCTTCTGTGGTGTTGGCCTCATGACCTCAGGCAAGTGAGCCAGCTGGCAAGACTGACCTTGGACTCGGCTCACCCTCACGGCTGCTTTCCCTCCAGACCAGCACCCACCCAACCCCACCCAGCACCCATCCCCACAACCAGCACACGAATGGTGCCAAGACTCGCAAGTGGTGTGAACCAGACTACCTAGCACCTCCCATGAAGACGTGCCCAGAGTTTGGGGCTCAAGCAACCTAAACAGGAAAGGGAGGAAGACATCCTCCAGATCAAGGGAGCCCAGAGCCTTCTCCGGGGTGGCTGGAGAAGGGCCTACACCAACCCACAGGACCCCCCCTGCCATTCCAGTGACCTCTTAGTCACACACTGCCACATCCACTGAACATCCACTCATCCATCACGTGCTAATAGGGAGCCCCCCAGTCTTACGGCATTTTGTTACGTCATCCTGAGCTAAGACGGTGCAGCTCCAGGCACAGAGTGTGTTTCTGAAGCCTCTGGTTCATTTCCATCATTAGGTTCAGGGCTGGGCACCAGTCAGCCAGGGAGCTGCACCCAGCACCGTCAGGTTCTCCAGGGCTGATGACTGACACCGCATTGCCTGATTGCTTCCAAGGAACTGAGCCCCCAGCTTATCAGCCACTTGGTACCACACTCCCCATGCGCAGCCCTGAGCTGGCAAGGGTCTGTGCCAGGTCACTGTTCCCACATACCTTGCTCCGAGGGAAATCTCTGCATGGCTCCCAGCTCCCCAGGATCTGACATTTTAAAGCCTCCAGCCCCTCCCCCAACCCAGGTTGAAGGGATGCGTCAGGAACTCACTGGGTATGCAAATGTATACGTGTGTGTTCATAACACAATAGGCTGGATTCTTTCCTGATGTTTCACTTCAGACTGAGGTCTGCTGCAAAAGAAGACACTGGGAGGGGCTCACACGTGAGAATAGGATTCAATTTCTGGAGAGTGAGAGGCCGGGCAATGGATGCCTGTCCAGAGAAACAAGGTGTCCCAACAGGCAGGTGTGCAGAGCGCAGCAACAAGAAATTCAGTCAATGCACAGGAATTAAGTGCTTGTTGTTTGCCAGGCTCTGTGAGGGGCTCTGGGATACAGGCAGGACAGAGGCCAGGGAGACTCAGAAGTCAAGCTCTAGAATCAACCACCCCTGGTCCAACCCTGGCTCCATTTAGCATCTCTGTGAAGCCAAGAACATCTTTTTTTCTGCCAGCATCCATTCTCAGCCCCTCTGGTAACTATACCCCTATTGTTCTCTGGGGAACCATCCCTGTGGTTCACGTTGTCCCAGAGAAGCTGACGTCAGGCCCAGTTCCTGGGGAAGAGTGAGGGATCCCCTCACTCCGAGCCAATCACTGGCTCCCAGGAGCAGGCAGGCACATGACCAAGCCGGGGCCCTGGTCACAGCCCTAGACGCCCCTGAGCTCCTGCCAGACCTGAAACCAGAGAGGAGGTAGGGACCACTTCCTGTCTCCATCTGGCCACTAGACAGAGCCCCCAAACTGAAGCAAACACAAGGGAAGCAAGAACCAGAGACGGGGGGAAACCGAGGCCTGACAGCATGTGAGTCTTGGGTTAGCCATGCCTGAAATAGCTGCATCCCCACACCTCTCAGTTCAATAAGTAAATTAATTACCTCTTTTCTTTTAAATTGTCTTGTATAAGCCAGATTAAATTAGGTTTCTGCCATGTACAACTCTTCCAATACACATACGTACCCAAAGCAATTGCAGATTTATGAAAATGGAGAATGAACCAAGACAACAGTGTCTCCAGGTTGAACTTGGTTACACACGGTTGGTGAGGGGTAACTGATAAGGTGCCGATTTGTGGTTAGCGTTGGTGAATGTCAGATGTAGGCAGAAGGGCTTCTCATCTAAGTGGCTTTGTGGATACCAGATAAAGTCTGACCTTTCCCCTTCTTCTTTTTTTAGGAGTTTATTAATTAATTAATTTATTTTTGCTGTGTTGCGTCTTCGTTTCTGTGCGAGGGCTTTCTCTAGTTGTGGCAAGCGGGGACCCCTCTTCATCGTGGTGTGTGGGCGTCTGATTATGGCGGCCTGTCTTGTTGCGGAGCACAGGCTCCAGACGCGCAGGCTTAGTAGTTGTGGCTCACGGGCCTAGTTGCTCCGCGGCATGTGGGATCCTCCCAGACCAGGGCTCGAACCCGTGTCCCCTGCATTAGCAGGCGGACTCTCAACCACTGTGCCACCAGGGAAGCCCTCCCCTTCTTTTTTGAGAGTGCCTCACAGGCAGACTGGTTACTCCTTGGGTACCCCAAGGGGTAAGAGCCTCATCTATCACTCTAGGAACCCTGAGGTTAGAGGTTTTCAACTCCCCACCCTGACAGCCTGCAATGGCCATAGCTCCATGCAGATTCACTGACCCCTGAGTGAGCACTTTCAACTCATCCAGGAACGGGAGTCTTAGATTAAAAGAGGGGCAGGGAAAGACACATTTCTGGAGAGAAGGCGACCTGAGCAGGAGATGGAATTCTGCGTGCATGTGGGGAGGGGCAGGATCTGGCACCCAGAGGTGCTTAATAAACTGGTTCTTCCAAGATATGAATGAGTTAATGAGCAGACCTCACAGAGGGGCAGAGTATAGAGATGGTTATTATATAGGGAATTTCCTAAGATCTCAAAAGGCCTTGGGACATCAGTTGGCAAAATGTGCCTCAAATTCGTCAGATTTCTGCCATATTTGCATGCCACCTGACTGTTATCTACTTAACATTTTTCTTTAAAGTACCCCCCTTTTTTAACTTAAGTATACCACTATGGCAAATACATGTACAATGCAGATGCAGTGATTCTAAGCCAGAGGCTGGGCTCTTTGTTCAAAAGGATTAGCCAGAGCTAGAGAGGCATTAAAGACAGCCAGCACCGAGCAGAGACTTCCTCTTTGTGTACTCAGCACTGAAAGGAAAGACTTAACTTGATATTTACCGCTATTTAATTATATGTTAGGTTATTCACTCAAAATCATCATGTATATCTTCTATATCCCAGGAAATACCGGCATAGCTCGAGGATGTTATGAATTCAGTTCCAAATCACTGCAATGAAGTGAATATCGCAATAAAGCGAGTCACAAGACTTCTTTTGTTTCCTAGTGCATGTAAAAGTTATGTTTACGCTATACAGTGGTGTGTTATTTATTGTAATGTTTAATTTAAATGTTTAAATTATTTAATGTTACAATATTGCAAGAATTACTGAAACATGACAGAAGCATGAGGCGAGCAAATGCTGTTCGAAAAATGGAACCTGTAGACTTGCTCAGTGCAGGGTTGCCACAAACCTTCAATCTGCATAAAATGCGATGTCTGCAAAGTGCAGTAAAACAGCACACAATAAAACCAGGTATGCCTGTATGTCCTGAGCTGCCGGGACACTCAGTACAAAACTGCAGAACACTGCCAATCAGTGGCCTGTGGTCTCAAGGCTGTGCCCTTGGCTGGTCTAGTGAACCATCCTGCCGCCCCTCTGGATTACCTGTGGGGCTGCTCACTTTCTTTAGGTTGAGGTCCTGGGTTTTTCTCCTTGATTCACAGGAGGCCAGCTGGTGCTTGGATCCTAGACTGGGTTGCCCAGGACCCTCCTGTTGAGCTCCCCATCCTGCTACAGGCTTATTAACTATCATAGTTTCAAAGTAGTGACGAACAAAAACAATGTTTCAAGTTATCTGTAACACTTATCGTGATGTGAAAATATCTGTGAGGGAGTTCCTGGTGGCGCAGTGGTTAAGAATCCGCCTGCCAATGCAGAGGACACGGGTTCGAGCCTTGGTCCGAGAAGATCCTACGTGCTGCAGAGCAACTAAGCCCGTGCGCCACAATTACAGAGCCTGCACTCCAGAGCCTGCGAGCCACAACTACTGAAGCCCATGAGCCATAACTACTGAGCCTGCGAGCCAGAACTACTGAAGCTGGCGTGCCTAGAGTCCGTGCTCCACAACAAGAGAAGCCACCACAATGAGAAGCCCACGCACAGCAATGAAGAGTAGCCCCCGCTCACCGCAACTAGAGAAAGCCCGTGCGCAGCCAAAAATTTAAAAAATAAATAAATTTATAAAAAATCTGTGATTTCTCATGCAGCAAAGACACTAATACTGCTGAGATGACTATGGTTTGTTGCCTACAGCTATAATTAAGGGAAATGCTGAGTTGAGTTAGAGGTTAGTGAAAAGAAAGATAGAATCTTTTTTGCTCATTGTTTTAAAATGTAGATTTTATTATCATTCAGATATGGTAAGGCCAACAGATCAAGAGATGACTGCCATTAAAAAGATAATTTGTGACTCCCAGATCCCAAGAGGAGGGGTCACACTGTGCCATGCCACACAGGACCACACGGGGAAGCACCAGGGAGGGAGAAGGAGCGGGAGGAAAGCGTGGGGAAGAGCCTTTACCGTGGTTTCTATGGGAAAGATGCAGTGATGCAAGGTAAGCAGGCTTAGGATTGGCTAGTTTGAATCATTTCAATGGGCTCTGGGGTGTAGAGGCTATTCTGGTTGGTACCTGCCCTGGGGAAATTGATGCACAATGGTTCAGACCCACTTAGGAAGAGGGAAGAGTGTTATCTGATAGATCTAGTTATACACCTACCCAATGACCCAGAAAGTCCTCTTAGCTCTTTAGCTAGGAGAAATTAAAACATAATGCTCACCAAAAAAAAAAAAAAAAAAAATTGCAAAAAAATGTTCATAGCGGCTTTTTTTCATAATAACCAAAAACTAGAAATGGCCCCAATATCCATCAGCAGGAGAATGGATAAACAAACTGTGGTTTATAATGGAATACTACTTGCCAATAAAAAAGGAACAACTACTTGGCAATAAAAGGAACAAACAACAATACACAAGATAACATGAATGGAAAAAAAGAGTGGATATATGTATAACTGATTCACTTTGCTGTACACCTGAAGCTAACACAACATTGTAAATCAACTATACTCTAATAAAAATAAAAAAAATAAAGATCATTGTAAGCCTCAAAAAAAAAAAAAACGGTAATATGGATGAATCTCATAAACATGTTAAGTAGGAAAAGCCAAATGAAAAAGAGTATATTCCATTTATATGAAATTCTAAGACAGGCTAAGTAATGCACAGGACAGCCCCCAAGAACAAAGAATTATTTGGACCAAAATGTCAATGATGCTGAAAATGGTGGGAAAAAAATCAGAACAGTGGTTGTCTCTTGGAGGATGGAGGCAAGGATTGCCTGAGGATGGCCATGGAGGAATTTTCTAGGGTAATGGTAAGGTCTCATATTTTGATTGTAGTTTGGGTTACACAGGTGTATTCATTTGTCAAAATTCAGCAAATGTGTACTTAGGATTTTTGCATTTCATTTTATATAAATTTGATTAAAAACAAAAAAATTGAACATTAATGAATGACATGTATGCTGAAGTATTTAGGGGAGTGCAGTGATGCCTGTAATTTGCTTTGAAATACATTAAAAAATAAGGTGGATTGATGGCTGGACAGAGGGATAGATAGATGGATAAATATATCTAGGTAATTATTTTTTCTTTTTAAAAAATTTATTCATTAAACTGTAGTTGATTTACAGTATTAGTTTTCAGGTGTATGGCTTTAGATTCTTTTCCATTATAGGTTATTACAAGATATTGACTATAGTTCCATGTGCTATGCAGTTGTCCTTGTTGTTTATCTATTTTATATACAGTGGTGTGTATCTATTACTCCTGATTTATCCCTCCCCCTTCCCCTTTGGTAACCATAAATATGTTTTCTATGTCTGTGACTCTGTTTCTGTTTTGTAAGTGAGTTGACTTGTATTTTTTTAGATCCACATCTAAATGATATCATATTTATCATTCTCTGTCTGACTTACTTCACTTTGTGTGATATTCTGTAGGACCATCCATGTTGCTGCAAATGGCAATATTTCATTCTTTTATCTGTCAGTGGACATTTAGGTTGTTTCTATGTCTTAGAGATTGTGAATAGTGCTGCTTTGAACATTGGTGTGCATGAATCTTTTTGAATTAGAGTTTTCATCTTTTCCAGGCATATGCCCAGGAGTGGGATTGCTGGATCATATGGTAACTCTATTTTTAGTTTTTTTGAGGAACCTCCATACTGTTCTCCATAGTGGTGGCACCGATGTACATTTCTACCCGCAGTGTAGGAGGGTCCCCTTTTCTCCACACCCTCTCCAGCATTTATTGTGTGTGGACTTTTTGATGATGGCCATTCTGACCTAGGTAATTATTTACATTAAATTTTCTCCATTCATATGGTTAACGTGGCTTCTGTTGCCCACGTGGACCTTCCTGGATACATCCATTGAGCAGCCATTCTAAAAGGCAAATGTGATCATGCCACTTCCCTGTTTAAGACTTTTTAATAGCGCCCCATCGCCAACCAGATAAACTGCTTAGCCCATCATTCAAGGCTCTTCAACATACAACAAACACATACACACTATATACTCTAAATTGTAGTCACAGCCAGCAACTTGCTATTTCATGAACACAATTCTAGCCTTTCTACAACCACTACCCCCAGGAGAGTTTGTACCTCCTCTTCTCTTTGCGTGGAATGTCTTCCTTCTCCTCCTGGAATGTCACCTGCTCCTCCTGGTAAACTTCTGTGTGTCAGTTACCTCCTCTGAGAAGCCTTCCTTGATTTTTCTCAGGGAGAGAAAAGAACTGCCTCTTCTGGGCTTCCCTAGTGTCCTCCCAGAGCACTTATCCAGCTGTGTGAGTGCTGGCACCACTGCCTTCTCCCAGAGCAGTGGCTGCTCAAGGCTGGGGATCCATCCCTGCCCCTTACTGAAGCCTGTGAACCTAGAACACTGCCTGGCACTGGGTAAAACTCAATTCGTGTCTGTTAAGTGAAAACCTATAGAAACAGATCTACCCTTCAGTCGATTTGCAAATTTAAGTCAAATCATGCCCAAGGGTAAAGAAGAGTGGTATCTAAGATTTAACAAACAATAAAGTTAACGTTTTAAAAACTCAGGTTCCATCCCATTTTTAAAAATTTTATTTATTTATTTACTTACTTTTGGCTGCGTTGAGTCTCCATTGCTGCACGTGGGCTTTCTTTAGTTGTGGCGAACGGGGGCTTCTCTTCGTTACGGTGCACAGGCCTCTCATTGCGGTGGCTTCTCTTGTTGTGGAGCATGGGCTCTAGGTGCGTGGGCTTCAGCAGTTGTGGCACGTGGGCTCAGTAGTTGTGGCTGGCGGGGGCTTCCCTTCGTTGCAGTGCACAGGCCTCTCATTGTGGTGGCTTCTTTTGTTGTGGAGCATGGGCTCTAGGTGTGTGGGCTTCAGCAGTTGTGGCACGTGGGCTCAGTAGTTGTGGCTCTTGGGCTCCAGAGCACAGGCTCAGTAGTTGTGGCACACAGGCCCCGTCGCTCAGTGGCATGTGGGATCCTCCCAGACCAGGGGTTGAACCCGTGTCCCCTGCACTGGCAGGCGGAAACACAAAAATTATTTTACAAACATAATTGTTAGCCTGGGTCTTGTTTTCCCTCTTTGCACAGAGTTCTACTCATTTTCAGAGAGAGGTCTGCTTCTCAGAGTGGCTTTAATAAATTCATTAAAGATCATTTGACAAGTTTATAAAAGTTCATTTAACAAATTCATAAAAGCCAGACTTGCCTTGACACTTTGCCAGAAGGGTCAGTTTCCTCTTATTGCATGCATATTATTTTTAATTATATTTTATTATTAAAATTATACGTGCTTTTGTAAATTGAAAGCAATGAAAAGTAAAACAGATAAGAGATGGGTAAAGAAGAAACTAGAAACTCCCTTAAAATCCACTACCCAGAAATAACCATTTTAGCATTTGGTGAACAGAATGCACCAGTAAGAACCTAAGCTGACTCTTTTAAAAATGATCCAGTACTTTAGATTTTTCATGATTTCAGACTCTTTCTGCCTGATTGCGGAGCCTGGGCACACAGACAGTCAAGGCCTTACCTGTGGGAAGCAGACACCCCAGTCACAAAACACAGGTCTCGGCTCTGAGATCCACAGGGCTGGTGTGAGCATGGGTTCAAAGAAAAAATCAACAATGGGAAGATATCTCTGGAGGGTAATGAAATCACAGTCCAGTGAACATGTTTCAAAAGCACACTCATTTTTGAAAGACAGAACTATTAAATTAGCAAAAAGGAACACATTAGACCCCACAGAGCTGAGCTTCCAAATGTCTTTTTGAAATAATTAACTCCAGGTATCAGGGATCAAGTGTACTCACTGCAAGTGGGAAGTGGCTGTGGGACCTGAAGCTGGAAGGTGGCCCTGGAGAAAGGTGTGTGGAAGAGGGCTTGGGGAGGGGGCTGTGTCAGGAAAATAGGCATTTCCACCAACATGAGGAAGCTCTTGGGAAGAGGCGTGAAGAGCACAGGCTTGGAGATCTGGGCTAGAGTCTTTGTCCACCACTTACCAGCAGTAAGATTGCTAGTGAATTTCCCCAAGCTTTGATCTTCTCATCTATAAAATGGGGATAATAATCTCAGTTACTAGTTCATAGGATTATGGTGACAAATATATAGAACATTTCAGATGGATTAGCAGTCTGTGGTCAGCAGTTAATGCTTGCAGGTGATTACTGTGTTTGCTCCTAGGATGAATGAGATGGAAGAGGTTCATAGCCAGTTTTGGAGTAGGAAGGGACAAAGCACCACCAGGGTCACCAAAATGACTTGGAACCTTAGAACCAGACTTGCTGATTCACTATAGGCAAGGAATCATACAGCAAGATTAAAGCAGGGAAAGTTAGCCTCAAGAGCCTCTGAAAAAAATAGATTGATCCTGGTGAACTAGTCAGCTATGGCTGCAATAATGCTGTGTAACAAACCATCCACAAATTCAGGGGCTTACCACCACAAGTGTTTGCTTTTCTTGCTCAGGGGTCTGCATGCTGGCTGGGGCAGTTCTGCTCTAGTCCACAGGGCATTGTCAGGCCTGCTCCCTGCATCTCATTCTGTGACCCGAGGTCTGTACGTGGCAGCTACCCAGTGTGTGTCCTTTTCAATTCAATAGGCAGGAGTTCAAGGGCAGGCTCTTCAAGTTGGGCTCCCAAGTCTGGGGAAGACTTTGCTGGGATCCAGCTTTGCTCACTCCCCTGTGCTTCCAGGGAGGGGCATCCACAGAGCAAACATCAGTTGTCCTGGGTCCAAGAATAGTTATGGTGATTAATTAAGCTACAGAATTAATTAATTAATTAATCAAGCTACAGATACCAACAATGCTAAACTGGAGGAAGTGGGAGGTGGTGAGGTTCGTTCCATTCTCAGGGTCCTAGGTTGGAGGACAAGGAGACAGGACTCTGAAGGGACTCCTCCCAGGGGCATCTGGAAAAATCCCCAGCTGGTGGATTGATCTCTAATTTCTCACAGTGGGCCACCTGCTTTGGAATCATTGAGGAAGATTATTAAAGACACAGATTCGTTGGTGCCTCTGGTCCCTCCTAACCAGGGTCCCGGAGTCAAGGCTTAGGGGTTGTGTGGGTCACAGGGTCTCCAGATGGTTCTGAGAAACTTCAGCTAATCACTCAGGACCTGGGAGTTTTGAGTTTAAAATCGAGGAGGAGAAACAAATGCCTGCCCTCTGGTTTTATGTGCTAACATGTACCGAAAGCCTTAAATTCTGAGGAAAAGGGAAAACGTACAAGAAGTAATTTCCTGGAGTTTTTATTCTCATCTTCCAGAATTCCATGGTGCCAGCCATGATGTTAAGCAACTATTAACTTCAGCTATTGACCATTTTACAGACATGGAAACTGAGATGAAGGTGACCCAGCTGCTGCCTAGACACCAATCAGTCGGGTCTGCAAGACTTTAGCTTCTGCTTCTCCTTCCCCGTCCCCAGGTACCCTTCCTCCCAAGAGTTTGTGATCCAAACTAGTCCTTCCTTGCCTAGAGGAAGGCAGGATAGGGTGCCTGGTCAAAAAGTGTGTATCAGCGTTCGCTGTCCCTCAGGCCCTGCGCTAGTTGCTTCACAGGAATTCTCGTCTAATCCTCCACTCAGGGAAGTAAACAAGGAGGCAAATAAGGACAGAGAGATTAAGCAACTTGCTCAGTGTCTCACAGCTCTAAGGCTGTGGGCTCCAGGGGCCTTGGGGATCCTGCTCCCAGCCTTAGCTCTTTTTTTAAATTTATTAAAAATTAAAAAAAAATTTTTTGGCTGCGTTGGGTCTTCGTTGCTGCACGTGGGCTCTCTAGTTACGGCGAGCAGGGGCTACTCTTCATTGTGCATGGCTTCTCTTCTTGCAGAGCACAGGCTCTAGGCTCGGGGGCTTCAGTAGTTGTGGCACGTGGGCTCAGTAGTTGTGGCTCGCAGGCTGTAGAGTGCAGGCTCAGTAGTTGTGGCACACAGGCTTAGTTGCTCCGCGGCATGTGGGATCTTCCCGGACCAGGGCTCGAACCCGTGTCCCCTGCATTGGCAGGCGGATTCTTAACCACTTCACCACCAGGGAATCCCCCCAGCCTTAGCTCTTGACCTAAGCACCACTTCCCAGTTGCCACGGTGACTTAGCTTTTGGCTACAAGACCCAGAAGAGGCAACTCAGACGTGTTCAACTGTGAGCTCTTAAATCCATGCCCCTCTCCTGCTCCATATATAACATAAACACATGCCCTCCTCTCATGACACACACGCACACACATGCACACACACACACCATCCTCCCGTGCACACACACACTGGTGACTCGAGCCAGGGCTGTGATAAGGGGATGGTGAGTTTGGACCGTGCAGCTGCCGCTGCTTTTCTCAGGAAGCCGGGAGCTCACTGGATGTGTTGACTGGCTTGGCAAAGAGGAAGGTGCTCACAAGTCAGCAGAGGGGACTGGCTGTGCCACACCCCAGGGGCCTGCCAACACCCAGAGAGGCTTCGAGGGGGAGGGGAGAGAGGAGAGCAAGAATGAGGGGGAAAGAGCTGCCCTTGGTCCTCTCCATGGGATGCAGCGAGGTCACAGCTCTAGCAGGCAGCATCTGGGTGCCTACAGGAGGTAAGTAATGGGCCATAAATAATGCATCAGGGTGAGGCAGGAGCTGGTGGAAGAGAGAGACTCTGGATTTGGAGCCAGGAGACCCAGGAAGGAATCCCACCCTTGCTTTGAATTGAGGAAGGCTGGGACCTTCGTCTCATGAGCTGTTTCCCAAAATGTAAGCCAGGGGTACTAATCATAATGACTGGCCGCTGTGAGGATAACAAGAGAAAAGAGGATGCAAATGAGTGTGAACAGAAAGGTCTTATCCAAATGTGAGGTGGTCTTATTGCTCTTACAATCATTATTCCATCTAGAGGCAGTAGAGCGCAGTGGGTAAGAACAGAGACCCTGGAGCCCCCCTGCCTTTGTTCAGGCCCAATTACTGGCAGTAACTTTACCTTTCTAGACCTCAGTTTCCTAATCTGTAAAATGGGAATAACGATGGCACCCATCACATGGAAGCATTATGAGGGCCGAACCAGTTAAGGATGCTTGGTACAGTGCCCAGCACAGTGAAGAAAGACACAAGAGCTGGCTATTCTCTCCTCTGGTGGATTGGTATCATCATGGTACTTACACAGTAGGGCTTGTTATGGACGGAATGTTTGTGTCCCCCAAATTCATATATTGAAATCCTAATGCCCCCCGCCAATGTGATGGTATTTGGAGTTGGGGGCCTTTGAGAGGTGATTAGGTTATGAGGGTGGGGTGTTCATAAGTGGGATTAGTGCCCTTATAAAAGGATCCCAGAGGGCTCGCTCTGCTCCACCTCCTCCTGCCCCATGTGAGGACACAGTGAGAAAACAGCTGTCTGCAACCTGGGAGAGGGTCCTCCCCAGGACCTGACCATGCTGGCACCCTGATCTCAGACTTCCAGCCTCTAGAACTGTTTATAAGCCACCCAGTTATGGTATTTTGTTACAGCAGCCTGAGCCGACTAACAGCTGTTAGGACCTGCCAGCAGAGGTACAGACTCAGTGCATGGTGTCCCTTCTGCATATGGAAGCAGCAGGCGTTCACCCAAAGATGGCATCCTCAGGCCTGAGGCCACGGACAGTCCAGGATGCTGACTCAACCTGCCCAGCAGCATTGCTCACTCACACCCTGGGGCTCCCTTTCCCTGGAAGGCCCCTCATGTCATTCTCTGTGACTCCACTCAGCCCAGCCTGCCAAGCCTATGGCTAGGGTCAAACTCTAACCCATCCTGAGACTTGAGACCTCCCGATTAGGCCTCTGATGTAGTAAATCCAGAATATACAAAAATACTTTTTTCTCATATGTCTTTCCTGATAGTAAGTGGGGTACATACAGTAATAATCTAATTCAGCTCAACAATCATTTAATAAGTGACCTAAGTGTGATCCTCAGCATCAGGCATTGGGCACCATACTAGTTTTTATTGCTGATGTGAAAAATTACCACATTAGTGGCTTAAAACAATGCAAATAAATTTTCTTATAGATCTGGAGGCCCAGAGTCTGGAATGGGTCTCCCTGGGCTAAAATCAGGATGTTGGCAGGGCTGCATTCCTTTTGGAGGTTCTAGAGGAGAATCCATTTCCTTGCTTTTTCCAGCTTCTAGAGACCATCTGCTTTCCCTGGCATATGGCTCTTTCCTCCATCTTCAAAGCTAGCAATACCACCAGGCCAAGTCCTCATGCTGCCGTCTCTCTGGTTCTCTCCTGCCTCCCTCTCCCACTTTTAAGGATCCATGTGATTACATCGGGCCCACCCAGATAATCCAGGATCATCTCCTTACTTTCAAGTCAGCTGATAAGCAACTTCACTTCATCTGCAACCTTCATTCCCCTCTGCCAAGCAATGTAACATATTCACGGGTTCCAGGGATGAGGACACTGACGTATTTGACCACAAATCATTCACGGTGAGCCAAGTGCTGCATTGGTACTTTGCAATCATTCACTCACTCACTCATTTGTTCAACAGATATTGGTGGAGGGCTCCCACCTGCTGAGCCCATCCTAAGTACCAGGCCCAGTGCTGGATGCTGAGGCTTAACAGCCAACAGGACACAATCCCTGCTCTCAGGAAGCTCATAGTCCAGGGCGGAGATGGACCGGCACACAGACAACCACTGTACAGCTGAGCCAGTTACTTCACTGCTCTGAACCTGTTTCTTCATCTGTAAAATCAGAAAAATATAACTATAGCTCTCTCTCCAAATGTTGGGAGATTCAAATGAGATAACGTATGTAGGTAATGCTCTTAGCACTATGCCTGGCATATAGTAAGGGTTTCTTAAATGGTAGACTATTTTTATTGGTATTATTATTGAGAATGTGGTATGATGGAAGCACAGAGGAAGGCAGTCAGGGAATCAGGGAGTCAGGTGAAGTCTAAATTGACACCCCCAGGGATGAGCAGGATTAGCCCAGGGAAGTGTAGGAAGTGGAAGGAAGGGGTCCCTGGGCAGAAAGAATGCACATGCAAAGGCCCTGTGGTGAACAGGCCTCTCGATCCTCATGATACCCCAATAGCCCACCAGGTCTCTTCCTGCTGTGTACGTGAGTTGTGCTCCCACTCCCAAAGTCCAGAGGCCAGAAAGACCTCCTGGCTTCTAAACACCCAGCTCCAAGGCAGTACTGCGCCCACGTACTCCTCACGAGGATCCCAGCTGCCCCCACACTTTGTACCTGGAACCACAAAATTCGTTGTCCTAACAGCCACTCATCAATGGCCCCCAACTAGGTGCTGGGCCCTGAGCTGAGGGCTCTTCGGTTAGCAACTCACTAACTCCTCACAGCTATGTAATTAGACCTGTTGGAGAGAGGAGGAAATTCTGCAAGTGTGTGAAGCTTATCCAAGGTCACCCAGGTAGTAGATGGTGAAACCCAAGGCTGTTCTGACTCCCCATCTCAAGGCCCGCTCAGGCCAACAGCCCAGGCCTTTGATGGCTCAGCTCCATGCGTGGAGGCTGGACCATGAGGAAACAGGATGAAGTGGGACCTTAGAAGAACATCTGGTCTACCCTAGAGTTTGAACTAGGGGTGCCTGGAGCCTGAGGTAAGGGCCAGGACAGGGGCCAGGGCATTTGTTAAAAAGAACAGGCTCGTCTCTTTCCCAGGATAAGCTGCAACAGCAGCAAGGCGCAAGAAAACAAAGGACAAACTGGCTTGGACACTTAAGGAGGGTCCCAGACTGAGCCCTCCCACCCTCAGCAAAGCCTGGTCCTACCCAAGAGTGGGGACACCCAACCCAGAGCTAACGCAGGAGCCAGAGGGAGCTTCTCAGCCTATCTGTTCCTTGACTGGGGACAAAGCTGTGTGGACAAACAAGAAAAGCATATATATCAGAGTCCTGGTATACACTGGTGGCTCCTGGCCCCTTCCCTCATCTTCAAAGCTAACAGTGTAGGGCCACCTGTTTTCTCTTGGGGAGTGCTAACCCCTATCACATCATGATGTCCGGACTACCTTCTTGGAGTTGAACTTCCTTTCTTGTATGAAATCATGGTGATAATAGATGACAGTGTACGTGTGCTTGTGGCAAAATAAATGATTGGTATCTGTGCAGCAAGGGGTTAGCTCAGCAGGCTTGGATTGCTCGAATCCTGGACTTTCCAAAGAAAGGACTAGTCCTTGGTGCTCCTGCTGCCTGACGGGAGTGTTTGTATGTGTTTGAGGCCTTGGGCCACACTGTATGGGTCTGACCAGATAGTTAACACTCACAGTGTGACCTCTGGGGAAAGCCTGTGTTGGAGGCCCGAGGCCCTGGGCCACACTGCGTCAATTTGACTTCTGGGGGCCTGGAGACTGAGTAGCTTAGGTCAGTTGTGCAGGTGCCGCGTGCCTATGTGACCGACTCTCAGTAAAAACCCTGCACTCCAGGGCTCAGGGGAGCATTCCGCGGTTGGTACTCTGCTCGCGTTATCACACATCCGTGCTGGAAGCATTGACTGTGCCCCTGTGCGACTCCACTGGGAGGGGCGCTGGAAGCTTGCGCCTGGTGTCTCCTGGACTCCACTCGTGCACCCTTCCTCTTTACTGATTTGATCTATGTCCTTTCGCTGCAGTCAGTGGTAACCATGAAGGAAATGGCTTTTCTGAGTTTTATGAGTCCTTCTAGTAAATCATCAAGCTTGAGGGTGGTCTTGGGGACCCTCAACACAGCATCCTCTGTCAGCTCCTCAGTTTCTATT
Organism: Neophocaena asiaeorientalis asiaeorientalis; assembly: GCF_003031525.2. Classification (NCBI taxonomy): domain Eukaryota; kingdom Metazoa; phylum Chordata; class Mammalia; order Artiodactyla; family Phocoenidae; genus Neophocaena; species Neophocaena asiaeorientalis. The sequence continues at coordinate 308,879 of NW_020173700.1, read as the reverse complement.
GTCTGGAAACTTGGTTGGAACCTCCCAATCCTGTCATTCAACCCAATCCTGTCATTGTGGTGCTGAGGACACTGCGGCCCCCAGAGAGGGAGGCGTGCCTGGGGCAGCCTACCATAGGGTCCACCCTAGGTCTGGGGCATGGCACCCCAACTCTGGGTATGGCTTTAGCTCAGGCCTGGGGTGGGGCTGGGACAATCACCCTGTAGGAAGGGGGCCATTCTCTCCAGAACTGCAGGACAAAGGCTTCTCCAGACACGTGTGTCCGCTTTGGAAGGAGAATGGCTTAGCTCTCCTCCAAAGAGCAAATCTTAGCTTTTCGTCTGCTTTCTGCAAATTCACGTCTACGTAAGAGCTCCCTGGGGCCCAGGGAAAGCTGTGCCTCCTCCCTGACCTCTTGGTCCTCCATTCCCACTGGAAGTGGGGTTGATCAGGTCCCTCAGGCTCACGACTGGGGCCAGCAGCAGAATTAGGATCAAGGAAAGCCTGGAGGGCCACCCAGCACCCGCCAGGATAGCTGTCTTTCCCTGGAACATTTCCTGTCCTTCAGGGGAAACTGAGACAGGGAACTCTTAGCTCTGGATCTTGTGACAAAGTGTGGACTTAAAAACATTCCTGGGCTTCCCTGGTGGCGCAGTGGTTGAGAGTCCACCTGCCGATGCAGGGGACAGGGGTTCGTGCCCCGGTCCGGAAGATTCCACATGCTGTGGAGCGGCTGGACCCGTGAGCCATGGCCGCTGAGCCTGTGCATCTGGAGCCTGTGCTCCGCAACAGGAGAGGCCACAGCAGTGAGAGGCCCAGTACTGCTACAGGGGTTCGTGCCCCGGTCCGGAAGATTCCACATGCTGTGGAGCGGCTGGACCCGTGAGCCATGGCCGCTGAGCCTGTGCATCTGGAGCCTGTGCTCCGCAACAGGAGAGGCCACAGCAGTGAGAGGCCCAGTACTGCCAAAAAAAAAAAAAAAAAAAATTCCTGAATCTGGGGCCAAATAGTTCCCTCCAGGACTGCCTTGGGTGTGTTTGTCTTTTTAGCTTTTTATTTGAAATAATTATAGATGTACAGGAAGTTGCAAAATAATAGAGAGAGGTCCTGTGTACCCTTAACTAAGTTTCCTCCAGTGGTAACACCTTACACATACAAGATCAAAAAAACTCAGGCTTTAAAGTGAAATTAGCACAATTGGGAAGGTGGGGCTGGCAACCACTCCACTCCTTCCCCAAGATTCCCCCAAGAACCTGCATAGGTGCGAAGCCAATCGGGACACCACACACAGGTCTTCTTTCAAGGATGGATGGGCTGGCATTGGCGGAGGTCAGAGACCAAGCACCCAGGCAAAGGGAGGCTGCAGAGTGGCCTTAGGAGGTCATCCAAGAGATGTGGGCAAAGCAGCATCTTGGGGTAAATTGCTAGCAACACTGTTTCCAACAGTGCAAAATTGGAAACATCCTAAATGCTCAACACTATGGGCTCGGCTGGGCTCGGCTAAGAGAATAATGAAGCACCCACACGGTATAGTGCAGCTGCTATCACTACATTGCGGAAGGATAGTTTTTATCAGGGTAAATGTTCACGATACACTGGCAAGTGATAAAAGACTGAGTGGCAAAAATATGTGCAGTATGATTCCTTGGGGGGAAACACACACACACACACACACACAAAGTGCTGAAGGACATACCCCTCCCCTCTGTCCCAATGTTAACATGTTAACACTGGTTATCTTTAGGCAATGGAATTATGATTTTAATTTTTCTTCTGCATTGAGCATATATGACTATTGGAATTTTAAAAATACATTATCAGACCTACCCCTTGCCTGGACTCAGCACATACTGGGGCTCCATGTGTCTGGTAGAGCTTCCAGGGGAGGTGGAAGGGCATTCTCAAAGGGACCTGGAGGAGGTTCTGCTGTCCTCTTGGATCGGGGAGGACAGATTGGGGTGTATGGAGTCTCCTGGAGAGCAAAGGGCAGGCACTGAAGGGGGAGGGTCTTAACATGTTATGGGAGAAAGGGGGTGGCAACATAGCCACTGCGTGGTCCAGGGTGGCCCAGGAGCGGGGAGCAGATAATCTGGTGGCTGGTGAAATTCCAGAGGCAGCCTGAGACCAGACTCTCACCGCTGCCTACTTGCTCATTCCAGCTTCCTCACCATCTGCTCACGCACACCCAGCCTTCTCCACCTAAATGCACGAGCTCCTGTCAGAGGGCAGGGCTGCAACATGCTCAGCTCTGTGCCTCCCTGAGCTTAGCATGGGGCCTAGCTGACCCACTGTAGGATGGATGGATGGATGGATGGATGGATGCTCTCCCTGACACCCTCTCCTCTATCTCCGTCTGCTGACCTACCTCTCTGCAGGCTCAGATGCCCCTACCTCCATGAAGCCCTTGCTGACCGCTCCAGGCCCCCCGTGTACTGCACGGTAACCTCAATCGCACATGTTAGGAGAGTCCGCCCGGTACCCAGATTATGGCACTCTGAGGTGGTTTCCTCCATTGGTGCACAAACCTGAAAGGCAAGGTCAGTGCCTGGTCTGCTCTGGTTCTCCAGTGCACTCAGCACAGGGCTTGGCACCAAAGAGGCACCCAACCAAGCCTATAAAAGAAGAGAAAGGATCCTCTCTTCTCTCCGAGGCCACCTTACTCATCATTAGTGAGGGGAGTGTTAGTGGGGACAGGGGGACAGTTCCTGCTCAACCTCCCCCTGCTAACAGAGGGAGCTTCGATGGCCCCAGGCTCCCCTGCACCCCTGACCCCACCTGCTGCTTCTTTTCAGTTGCTCCCAGTCACGGTCACAAGAGGACTGGAGAGGAACGGTGACTCAGCCCAATTCATCACCACAGTGGAAAAACCCAGTCACCTGTCCTCCTGGCAGAGGGACCGGAGCTGCCTCTGCATCTGGAAGGGCAGCAAGCCATACTTTTCTCAAGGTCCTTTTGTCTTTCACCTGCTGAAAAATCAAAGAGTAAAGGACGTAGGAATATTATCACTTGACACTGTAGACTTGCAGTGTGATATGACTCTCAGTGACCCGGGATGGTGTGTTTCTTCCATGCCAAGCTCCGAGTTAAGTGCCCGTGTGTGTCATCTCACAGCAGTTTCACAACAAGTCCATTATTATCTGAAGTGGGCACTGGCCACTCTTTTGGCCACCAGCATCTGACATGCCCTTCCTATGAGGCAGAGTCTACCTCCTACGAGAGGAACTGAAAACACATTTTTCCCAGCCTCCCTTGAAGCTTTGACGGAGTACCTTTTACAGGCATCTCCAATCAGACATCACATTCCTGACTGTGAATTAGAAACTGGTGACACGGACAAGCCGAGACCATACCAAGTCCATTCTGGTGACAGTGTGGCAGTGGCAGCAGCAGCCCCTCTGGCTTCAGAGGCAGCCATGGTCCTGATGCCAGCACCCCGTGTCCCTGCCCAGGGGCGGTGCTGGCTGCAGCATCTGTTCCCGGGGATGGCAGCAGTGGTTTTGACCCCAGACCAATGCTACAGGGTTGGGCCTGGCTCCTGAGGTCCTGAGGGCTGCCCCGTCATCCTTTTAACAAAGCCCTGTTTTGCTTAAATCAGACAGTAGGTTTCTGTTTCCTGCAGTCACCCAGACTGATTCGGTAGCCTGAGTTTCCGGATGGGGAAATGAAGGCCCAAAGAGATGTTCAGACAGGCTGGGTCTCGTCTATAGCTGAGGTACAGGCCAGTCTCCTTCCTGGTTTACAAATGGGAAAAGGGAAGTCCAGAGAGGGCCACAACTTTAGCAGCATCTTTCAGGCAATGACGAGGAAGGCTTGAGGGATGTGACTTGGAGCCCCCCCGTCCCAGCCAACAGCTTGGCCATCTGCCACGCTTGGCTCTCCTCTGTTAAAAAACTCTGCCACCCAGCCTGCCCCCAAACACCCTGCCTCCCTCAAAGGGATGAAGAAGAGCCCCGGAGCAGAAGGAACTGAGAGCTTGTGCTTCTGCTCACTCAGCTGGGACTCTTCTGCCCAGCCTGACTGACTCCTCCAGAAGGGGTCAGGGCCTCCCTCCCTGCCTATCCCATGAGCACCTTTTCTTTCTTTTTTTTTTTTTTTTAATAAATTTATTTATTTTATTTATTTATTTTTGGCTGTGTTGGGTCTTCATTGCTGCATGCAGGCTTTCTCTAGTTGTGGCGAGCAGGGGCTACTCTTCGTTGCGGCGCGTGGGCTTGTCATTGCGGTGGCTTCTCTTGTTGTGGAGCATGGGCTCTAGGCGGGCTTCAGTAGTTGTGGCACGCGGGCTCTGGAGTGCAGGCTGAGTAGTTGTGGCGCACAGGCTTAGTTGCTCCACAGCGTGTGGGATCTTCCCGGGCCAGGGATCAAACCCGTGCCCCTGCATTGGCAGGCGGATTCTTAACCACTGCGTCACCAGGGAAGTCCTAAGCACCTTTTTTTAACAATAAATTTGTTTATTTATTTATTTATTTATGGCCATGTCGGGTCTTGTTACTGCACGCGGGCTTTCTCTAGTTGCAGTGAGCGGGGCCACTCTTCGTTGCAGTGCGAGGGCTTCTCACTGTGGTGGCTTCTCTTGTTGCGGAGCACGGGCTGTAGGCACAAGGGCTTCAGTAGTTGTGGCACATGGGCTTAGTTGCTCCACGGCATGTGGGATATTCCCAGACCAGGGCTCGAACCCGTGTCCCCTGCATTGGCAGGCGGATTCTTAACCACTGCGCCACCAGGGAAGTCCCCTAAGCACCTTTTCTTGATGCAGTAGCTCCCTGGTAGGGCAGTGTTCTCAGAATCACATTGCTTCATCATCTATTAAAGCTCTGTTTTTTAGGGGTTTAAATCCTCAACCTAACCCCCCACACACAAATGCCCACTTGGGGTTCATGAATTATCTAAACCAGATGGATTTGTCTGCGCTAGTTCAAGTCTATGGCAGACACCATTCCACACACAGATCTGTCTGTGTGCAGATGTGTCACTGTCAAAGCTCTTATTAGGCAGCCTTTTACATCCTCCTGGGGCCTGTATTCCAATTCAGAACAGGCTAGGCCTCATGAATTACGTTACTAGAACATCAACAGTTAGTTTTATTCAATAACCAGGCCTGAAATTATTGGAAAGGATAGAATTCAGAAAAGCCTGAAAGAATCTATAATGCAATAATAACAGTTTTATCCTCAGTAATCACGAGGACTATTTATTGAACACTTCATCCGTGTGTCTGGCACTATGCTAGGCATTTTATGCCATCATTTAATTCTTAGGAGCCCTCTGAGGTCAGCATTATCCCAGTTTTACAGAGTATAACATGAAGCCTCAGAGAGAATAAGTCACACAGCCGGGAAATTATAGAACCAGCATGTACTCTTAAGGACCGGTTCCAGGCTTGTATATGTAGAACCAGTTTCCTGGACGTTTTGGATGTAGAGGTTTACTCTGTCACCACCTCCCCTCATCATCCCTTTACAAAGGAGGAAACTGAGAGGCAAGAATTTCCCCAAGGTGAGCCCCAGAGTTGTAAGGAGGACCCAAGCTTGCTACCTTCTGTGCAGTTTATATACTGCACCCCAAGCAGGAATGTGCTCCCCATCTGGGGCCACCAAATCTTACCAGCTTCCTAAACGTTGCAGAGTCGGTTAATTCAAAGTCATAGTAGCTTTCACAGAAGCCTGGAGCCGAGGGAAAGCTGGGACCTCATTACAAACCAGCCCAGTTAAAGGTTCAGTGAAGGGGGAGACGCACTGAAGGACCCTTTGACGTCTCAGCCCGCACCATCCCGGACCTCCCAGATGACCTGGTCCAACACAGCCACTCTGCACCGGAAAGGCCGGAATCGGGAGGGGCAGAGCCCCGCCCAAGGTCAGTGGCAGAGCCTGAATAGAACCCCTGTCTCCAGGAGCCCTCCTCTTGAGCTGTCTTGCCCAAGTAAATTTTTTCAGGTCATCACATTTCCATTCACCCTAAAGTACGACTCCATCCAGGGACTTTGGTGTTCCCTCTTTTGGGGTAACAGGTGAGAGCAACGTCACTGGGCCTGACCAGAGTGAGCCTGAGCACAAAAGGGGTTCCCAGTTCCCTTTCCTGCTCGCTCAGATAATGGAGGGTGAATGGGGGAGAGCAGGGACCTCTACACATTCGGGGGGGCGGGTCGGGGCAAGGGCCCAGAACACCTCTGGCTGGAGTCACTCCCGCATGAGTTCCCCAAGGAAACCCTAGGGCTCTGAAAACGGGGGACGACGACCCAAATCCCCCTCAGCGCCTGGCTCTTCCCAACCCCCCCAGGGCTTTTCCCCAGCAGCTCCCAGCCGGCGACAGGGACGGGGGAGGGGGTGCTGTCTCCTCCAGGCTCCTGGGGAATCTAAACAAAGACTGGGGCAGAGACCGCTCCCTCCCGCGGGAGCCCGACGCCACGCTGCTACCAGGGGACTGGCGGCGAGGGCGGGGCCTCCCACCGCCCCCGGCGCACTCCGAGCAGCGGGGGACCCTTCCTCCGGGCGCCTGCAGGAGGTGAGGAGCAGGCCGATCGACCCGGGGTCTCCGCTAGGTTCGGGTGTCCGGGGGTCTAGCACTCCAGCCGCAGCG
>NW_020173700.1:291251-302208 GCF_003031525.2 Neophocaena asiaeorientalis asiaeorientalis | reverse complement strand
GCCTACGAGGGCGGCAACCCACCCCCCAGCCCACTCCGCCCCGCTCTTCCTCTTCGCCTTCCCGGCCAGAGGCGCGGACCCCCAGGGCCACGGCCCCGCGGCCGCCCGCGCCTCCCTGATCGCGACATCGGGGGCGGCCGGGCCTCTTTGTTCGGGCGGCGGCACAGGGGCCCACTCCCGCCGCCTCCCAGAGTGTCACCCGCACCCACCCCGCGCGCTCTCTCAGCCTCCCGGAGTTCACCCGGACCAGGTGGCGGCGGGCGCCTTTGAGGGGTGCGCGGCCGTGCAATTGGTGGATTTTTTTAAACCTGTCTGGAGGGGGGAGCGCGGCGTGGGGGGGGGCGGCGAGAGCTCTCCCGGCTCCCGGCTGCTCTTCCTGCTTCACTTCTCGCTCTCCTGCTGTTTCCCTCCTCGCCTCCCGCGCTCCTCTCCCCTGCTCGGCTGAGCGCGGGGCGCAGACATGAAGGTGCTGGGACACAAGATAGAGCTGCTGACAGGTACCGCCGGCCTCTCCCCGCCGCTGCCCCTCTGCGCGGCCCTCGCTGCCCGCTACTTTCCGAGTTGGAGCGGGGCTTGGTGGCTGTGGCCGCGGGTTTGGGGTGACTCGGGTTCGAGCAGGAGGAGGGGGTGCAGATACCAGCTAAGTCCTAGCTTGTGCGCTGCGGGTTTCTGTGCGGAGCCTGGCCCCGGGAGAGGACTTGGGGCGGTGCCCTGCTCGGCTTTGCTCTCTGAGGGGCCCGGCGTTTGGGTGGGTAGAGCGCTTGCCACAGGGGCGCGCGTTCGAGGACTGGTCCCCTGAGTCTCCGACTAGTCAAGCTCTAGGCAGGTCCCCAAAAAGGGAAAGAGAGCTTAGAGCCCCTGCCCTTCAATCAGTGTCACTCAGTCCCCCCAAGAAAGGAGCTTCCTGGGCTCCCAACAGGACCTCTGCCGTGGGCCTCTGAGTTCCTGCTCCCCGTGAGAATCTGAGCACCTCTCCCTGGGAGGAGAAGTTACTTGCTCGGAGTAGAGGCCAAGTGGCCAGGAAAGTGGGAAGCCAGATTGGGCCCTGGTGACTGGGGAACTTCAGCCTTGGGGCTGACCCTGTGAAGAAATGGCCAGACACCCCACTGGAAACCATATCCTGGGTGCTGTGGCTGGAGATAACAGAGGACACAGGGTCTGCCCAGAAGAGTAGGCGGGACAGGGGTCTGAAGGGTGGAGACGCTCTCCCAGGCATGAAGGGCAAACAGTACAGGTGGCTTCTGTGGTCTCCCCAAGGGAGAGGTGGGGAGAGACCTAGACAGGAGGATGGGGGCTAAGAAAGGGAAACAGTTGGGAAGTCCAGATCCCACCAGGTCCTGGGCTGTAGAAGTGCTCGATCAATGTGTACTGGATGGACATGTGGATTCCAGAAATCGTCCCCTGGCGCCTGGGAGGTTTGATCCCTAACTTGGAGGACCTTACCGTCTAGTGCAAGGGAACAGCACAGGAGCCCTGTTACAAGAAAGGGAAGGGGGCAACAGCGTGAGGACACACTCAGGAAACAGGTCGGAGTCTGGGGGGGTCAGGAAGAGAGCAGGTAGATTTGAGCACGTGGCAGCTGTACCCTAAACGACAGCGCTTCTGTCAACCGAGTGGGAGGTGGCATTACAGGCTGAGGGGTGGACGGACCAGCATGCGCAGAGGCCCTGGAACGTGAGAGAGGCTTGAACTGGGAGTGATGTGCCGTGAAGCAGAAGCCGGAGGGCCTGGAGTGTGTGGGATGGGGTGGGCTGGGGGTTGGGTGAAGTTTCGGGCTGTGAGTACGTGTTCAAGTAACAGTGGCCACTCCTTAGCTCATGCCAAGCTCAGAGGGAAGAGAAGGTGGGCGCTGTTCCTGGAGCGCTAGAAACACTGGCCAGGTGCTCAGAAGCGCGAGATCTGAGCCCAGTTAGCCGTGTGGCTGGCACCCCCCCACCCCAATCCCTTGCCAGCTTGCCTTGTAGAGCTCACCTGAGGCAGGCCAGTCCTCCTGACTTCAAAGGGAACCACACCAGCGGCTGAACTTGTTAATCCCCGCCCCCACCCCCGCGAGGGAAAGTTTGCACCACCCCGTGGGTTTTTAGAGCCCTGCATGCAGGACAGAACTCCTAGATCCTTCCCCTTCTCCTCTTCCAGCCCCAGAAGGGCCTGGAGGAGGAGTGTTCGTGGGAGACATGCATGAGGGCTGCAACGGGGGTCCAGGCTTTGGGGTCACAATACAGTGTACCCTCGTCTTCTGGGTTCATGGGTCAGGGCCCCTCCTCCCTCATCAGACAGACGTGCCCGGTTCTCACAGGCTCTCTAGACCCCTGGCCAGTCTGGAACAGGACTCCGTCGGTCACTATCATCAGTCTTGGACTCCCATTGCACCTCTCACCAGGCCCTGGGAGACAGGGCATCCCTGCCAGCCGCGCCACAGTGGTTTTTCTAGCCTTCCCTCTTTCTCCAACTGCCTCCCGTCCTCTTCCTCGTCCCACTGATCTGGGTTCAAATCCCAGCCCCGGTTCTGGCCAGCCGTGTGATTTCCGATAAGCTGCTTAACCTCTCTGACTTCAGTTTTCTCATCTTAGAGATGGAAATGTTGACCCCTCCCTCCGAGAGCTGGCGTGAGGCTCACTGAGAGAGTACAGGTGGCACACCCGGATGGGGCCTGGCCCTGGTGGGCACCTCGTGGGCTTCATCTCCCCTCAGGTTCCTTGGTCTTGGCTGTCCCTGTGATGGAGGGGTCCAGCTGCGCTGGCCGGTTGGCCACAAGGAAGTTTGGATCTATCTCCACCCACTTTATCCGTGTCACGTGCATCTGTGAGATTTTGACCCATCTCTGTTGGGTGATGGGCAGGTCACAAGGTGGTGGCCGGTTTATTGTGGTGGCATACAGCAAGTGCTCAGTAGTTGTTGACTGAGTCCAGGCTCAGCAGCGTCTCCAGGATGATTTCTTAGAGGTCTCCAACTCCTTGCCCCACACCAGCATTAGGAAATTATTTCACTGAACCTTTTGTTAAACTCATGTTTATTTAGCTGTTTATAGTTTTCACATTCTCCCGTTTTATCATCATGATCATTTACCAATGAGGTCAGTCTCTGCCTCACGTCCTGCGGCTGAGAAGAGGTGGAGATGGGTTTCAAACCTGAGTCCTGAGCCCTGAGCCATCCCATGCATTTCTTTTTTATTTTTTTTTAATCTTCCGTGTTCGCCTTCCCGCCTGCCTTCCTTCCTTCTCCACACAGCATGTGGGATTTTAGTTCCCTGACCCACACCCTGTGCACTGGAAGCACGGAGTCTTAACCACTGGACCACCAGGAAAGTCCCCCCATGCGTTTCTAATTGCCTGGCTCCGGGCCAGTCTCATAGCTGCTCTACATTTCACTTTCCTCATCTGTGAAATAGGTTCGTTGTGGTACCTCCCATACAGGTGTGAGACTGTATGCGTGTAAAACGTTGAGAGCAACATCTGGCAGGCAGGCAGCAAGTGGCAGGTGTAGGGCTGTTGTCCCCGAGCTGCCTTCTCTGGGTCCTGGAGTCTCCTCCCCTTCCCCCTGTGCTCCAGTCATCAGATTCCCTTCCTCAGGGAAGTTCCAGTTCCCCCTCCGGGTTCTCCACACAATCCAGGCCTCCCTGAGATGTGCCTCTGGGGGACCCTGCTTTGGCCTCAGGTTCCCGTCACCTGGGACAAGGTGAGGCACGACATCTGGGGTTGGGCCCTGCTGGCCGGACATCCACAGCTCTGACACCAGGTGGGCAAAGCCAGGTACCCCTCACTTGGCTGGAAGGATGCCCATGAGTTGTCACACGCAGCCCGAACATGTCTTTTTGTTCCAGAGGGAAGAAGGGGCTGTTCCTTCACAGGTGAGCGATGCTTAGGCGGCCGGCACTTAGAATTCCAGACACCTTTACAGAGTTTTCAGGTGTAGGGAGGGCAGGGATTTGGGAATCAGAGGATGTGAATTTCAGGGTTTCCTCTCCACTTGTCAGCTCCCGAGCAAATTCTTAATTTCTCTCAGCCTCAGTCTCCTTGTCAATAAATGGGAATAAAGGCCCTTCCTCGTTAGCGTGGTGAGAAAGAGCCCGGAACTCTGTCCTGCCCACACACAAGCTCCCTGTAGAGTCCCCAGAGGGCAGACTCTCGGTGCCTTTTTTTTATTTCTTCGTGAGATGGGGAAAAGTGGGACATTCGTCTGTTTGCAAGTAGAAAGGTGATGGTTTTTGTGCATTTATACTGCAATGGTCTGTCTCCAAGATGGTTCAGAGTCAGAGATCTAAAATGGCAGATTGAGGGCTCTGAAATAGTCCCTTTGGAGCCTCAGTATTAGAAGTTGGAAATTTTAAAAAATATACTTGATGTGTGATTAGAAAGCAAGCCTTTTGCCAGTTCAGTCTGGAATTTTGGTATCATTTTAATGCATGGAATGTGTATTTAAATAATGTTTGATTGTTGGAGGTGTGTTGACCATATATTTATATGTGGGGGAAACGGAGGCATTGATTTACCCCAGGAGGCTGAAAATAGGACCCTGCATCCTCATGTCCAGTTCATCCACTTTAGTAAACGTCACTGCTTCGCTGGGGCACTGCGAGAGATAGGTGTGAGGGGACACGTGGCCTGCAGGAAGAGGGGAGAAGGGAGCTGTTCATTAAGTGGGGCGTTGGGGAGACGGGCAAGCTGTTCCGCTGGTGCAACTTCTATGAAGGGCAAGTTGGCAATGATGTATCAAAAGCTTAAAAATATGTATGATCTGTGACTCAGCAGTTGAATTTTTAGGAAAAAATAAAGATGTGTTCAGAGGTGTTTGTTCAAGGATGTTATCCCATAGTTGTTTATAGAAGAGAAGAAAAAAACGGGAAACAACCTAAATGCCCAACAGTAGGGGAGGTTAAATAAACAGGAGTGCATTCAAACCAGGGAACCCCAGGCAGCTGTGAATTATGCTACCAAAAGTTATTTACCCACCTGAACAGATGTCTCCTTATATACATGTAATAACGTGATGGCAGCTCACAGCACGGCATTTGTCATGTGCCGGGCACAGTCCTGAGCACTTCCCGTATGTTAACTCGTGATCATAACAACCCTGTGAGGTATGTGCCGTTATTTCCTCCTTTTAACAGATGAGGAAACTGAGGCACAGGTTAAGGAACTTGCTTAAGGTCACACAGATGGCAAGTAACTGGCTGAAATTTGCACCAGGTTATCTGACTCCAGAGTCCAAAATATGTTTCAGTTTAAAAAAACAAAAACCTTTTTTTCAGCGTATAGATTATTAGCACTGAAAATGAAAGGAGAGAAGCAAAAATGTTAACAGTGTTTTCCTCTGGTTACTGGGATTGTATGTGATTTTTTATTTCTTTTTGCTCTTTTGCTTCTCTGACTTTGCTCAGTGAATGTGTACTACGTGAAATTCAAGATCTATTTTTAAAAATGAAAAATTAACAAACGTACAGGGGAGAGTGCTAAGCGCTGGGGTTCGGATGAAACCAGAATTCCTACAGGAATTCTGAAGGAGAGCTGAATTCTGGGGTTGTTGGGAGGGTGTGTTCTTGGAAAACTCGAGAGAGGAAGAGTCATTCACCATGGGTATTGAAGTTGGCTTTCCATGTTTATAGGGAAGAGGATACAGACAAAGTGAGTAACGCAGATGGGGCTGCAAGGTCGTGGGGTGTGCGTGTGCGTGTGTACAGGCGTGCTAGGCTGAATTATGGCCCCCAAACATACTCAGATCCTAATTCCTAGAACCTGTGAACGTTACTTTCTATGACAAAAGAGACTTTGCAGTTGTCATTAGGTTAAGGATCTGGAGATGGGGAGATTATTGTGGATTATCCAGGTGAGCCCTAAATGCAACCACATGTATTCCTGTAATGGGAGCCAGAGGGCGATGCAGCCACAGACCGCAGAAGGAGAAGGTAATGTGACGTCTGCAGCAAGACGCTTCACTTGCTCCCACTGCTGGCCTTGTAGATGGAGGAAGGGGGCACGAGTGAAGGAATGCAAGGAACACAGCTCTAGAAGCTGGAAAAGGTGGGAGAACACATTCTCCCCCAGAACCTCCAGAGGGAGAGCGGTCCTGCCAATCCCTTGGTTTCAGCTCAGGGCCACTGATTTTGGACTTCTGACCTCCAGAAGTATGAGACAATAGACATGTGTTGTTTGAAGCCACCAAGGTTGTGGTGATTTGTTAGAGCGGCACCAGGAAACCACTGCTGGGGTGCATGCAGATCCGACCCGGTGCCTCTGTCACCGTAGAGGCTGGCCCCGCGGCCGTAGGCTTGGGGTCTGGAAACCTGCTCTGATCAGGCCCAGGCTGTGTGACCTTGGGCTGAGCCCACAGAACAGCCCCGAGGATCAGCCGAGGAGATCATCGTGACACTGTTTTGTAAGCACGAGAGCAGCACCCACCCAAGCATTGGTAGGATGTGAGCTGCTGCTCGCCTACCACAAACCTAGTCTCTGTGTCGTAACAGAAAAGCTTTCACGGCACGCCCTTCCACTTTCCTTAATCCTCAGGTACTTTGAACTCCAAACCACAGATGAAAGGTGTACTCCAACCAGAATGACCATATATCTTAAGCCCCGTAACCAATACCTTTGAGGACTGAGATGTTTCTTCAGTTCACGTGTTGGGGGCAGTGCATGGCAGGCACTGTGTGCCTGGAGATGCTCCAGTCCTGGGCAAGTGAGAATCCTGGCCTGTCCCACCTGAGCATACCCCTGTTCCTCGTCCATCAAGTGAGTGTTCTAAGCCCGCTGCGCCCAAAGCCCTTGCCAGCTCCAAAGTGTTTGCTGTGAACCCAGCATACTGGGACAGGGCAGAGAGGGACAGTGGTCAGGGGTGGCCTGGAGGTCCCCTGCAATCTGAAGTGGTCATCCAGTAGGACCACAGGCTGCAGAATGTTCTGGGGCTCCTTTTTACCATTGCATCTTTGGATTCACCTGATGGAAGTGCCTGGGTTGGAAAAGGCCTGAACTACCGGAGTGGACCGTGGTGTTGCCATTCAAGTGTGGTAGGGAAGCCCTGCCTCCAAGCCCACGAGCCCTCTGACCCCACGCCCAGGCCTGGCTACACTGTGTGATTGCCAGACGGGTGGGTGGGTGCTGGGCTTTGCTTGGCCCCTCTGGACCATGCAGGTGAAAAGACCTTAGATGTTGTGTTAGGTCTCTTGGTTACAAGTGACAGAAACTGAACTTAGACTGACACCAAGAAGGGAGACTGGGGTGTCTATGCAGCACAGTGGACCTACGGCCACTGAAGGCCATCAGGCTCTGTTTCTCTCTCTCCCCCACTCCTATCAGTTCCATTCTTTGGATTGGTTTGGCCCCAAGTCAGTCCCTTCCTCTTGGTGGCAAAATGGCTGCTGACTCACATACCATCCTCCTGATAACCCCAGCAAAGAGCTTCTCAAATATTCCAGCAAAGGCCTTGCCCTGATTGGAACCCACACCCTTCCCTGAACTGTCTCTGAAACCAAATGTAGTGTGTCCACTTGGTTTCCACACCCTGCTCCTACCTCTCCAGCTGTTCCTGTACACTCTCTGCTGCTTTCTCCTCATCTCCTTTCTCTAGGACTCATCCTGGGACCGCTTCTCTGTCCTCACTCACTCCCTAACTGACCTCATCTAGTCTCATGCGTTCAGACATCGTCTGTGTGGTGATGTCTCCAGTCCTGGACTCTCCCCTGAAGTGCAGACTCTTATAACCACCTGCCATTTGCAGCCCCACCTGACTCAGGTCTAAGCCAAACCGCCTGGGCCTTACCCCCACCTCTTTTTACCAAGGTCTTCCGGACTCATAAATGGCAACTCTCTCCCTCCAGTGGCCCAGGACAAAACCAGATCACCCTTGACTCTTCTCTCTCTCATACCCCACAGCTGATCCATCCGCAGCTCCCCGCTGGAGCTACCCTCAGAACATAGCCAGAACCTGAGGACTTCTCACCACCTCCACGATGGCCGTCAGCATCTCTCTCCCAGATTAATACAGTGACTGGTCTCCCTGTCTCCACCCTCACCCCCTAGGTCTGTTCTACACATAGAACATGGAAGGAAATCCTGTCACATCATCCCACTGCTCAAAACCCTGCAAGGCACCTCACTCAGGAAAAGCCGGAGTTTTTCTAACAGCCTTTTAGACGAAACGTGATCTGATGCCTCTGCTCTTCCCTCTTGGTCCTCATTCCTCCTTGTCTCCCCCAACTCACTGTGCTCCAGCCACGCTGGCTTCCTCACATCCACCTGAACACGCCAGGCAAACCCCTGCCTCACAGCCTTAGCGCTTGCTATTCCCTCTGCCCTGACCGCTCTTCCAGGCATCCACAAGGGCCCCTCCCTCACCTCCTCCACGTCTTTGCTCTGGTCACCTTCTCAGTGAGGCCTGCTCTCACACCCTGTTTCAGATCGCAGCCCCCAGCCCCATGCTCTTTCCCCTTCTGTGACATTGCTTCCTTGTGCACCTGGCATGTCTGACACACTGGATATTTCCTTAGATTTGTTGATTGTTTGCCTACCCCCTCCCCTGAAAGTTCCACAAAGGTAGGACTTTCTGTCTTTTATCAATCAATCAATCAATCTTTTGTCTCTGGTGCCTAGAATAGTGCTTGACACATAGTAGCTGCTCAATCAATATCTGGTGAGTGAATGAAGGAAGGAAGGAAGGAAGGAAGGAAGGACTTAGGCCTGGGGCACTTGGCTGCCCCTGGCCGCCCCTGGGGGTGTGGTCATCCCTGTACCGCATGGACTGAGGATGGGGCAGGGGTGCCATTTCCACAACCAGGTGCTGTTAGGAGAAGAAATGGCCTGGGGTTGAGCAGGGCCCCCCTTCTGCAGACATCATATGTGAGGCAGGAAGACCCTGGGAGTTGCTTGGAGTGGGCGCTCCTCTGCCAGGTGAGTGTGCCGTTCTTCAAAACACGAGTGCGTGAGGCAATTCAGAGGGAAAGGGGGCTTTCCAGGAGAGAAATACCCAGTAAGAAAGCTGCTCCTTCGGCCTCTCTCTTTCCTGCAGACCATGTTGCAGACCACCGAGCTGGAGGAGGCTTGTTGCCTCGGCTTACCCCTTTGAATCTGGCACAAAGATCCAGTACAAGCGTATCTTTGTTTCTGGAACATTTGCCAAATTAGGCAAAGATACAGGACTGAACTGAGGCACCTGTGTTAAAGAAACTTGAGAATTTGTGGCCGAAAGTGCCAAACTGAGCTTTTTAACTTTTGGATGTGGGTCCTAGTTACTCGTGTTGATGCAGTTACTGTGTGCTGGAAGGGGCTGGCGCACTCCCTGAAGCGAGGATGCTGCTCAATGCGGAGAGGAGGCTGTAGGCTCTGGATCAGCCCTAGAATTTCCCTGTGTCCCCTTGGGCAAGTCCCGTCCTGTTCCTTTTCTTTGAGTTCCTTTAGCATGTTAGGCTGGGTCTCCAAGAAAATTGTCCCAAGTTTAGATTAGCTTCAATGACGTGTGACAGAAAACCCACGATAATAATAGATTAAACAACAAAACAGACTCACAGACATAGAAAACAAACTTATGGTTACCAAAGGGGGAAGTGGGGGGAGGGGTAAAATAGGAGTTTGGGATACACAAAGTATAGATACATGCTACTATATATAAAATAGATAAACAAGGACCTTCTGTATAGCACAGGGTATGTTACTAAATACTCTGTAGTGACCTATATGGGAAAAGAATCTGAAATATATATATATATATATATATATAAAAACTGAATCACTTTGCTCAACGCCTAAAACTAACACAGTATTATAAATCAACTATACCTCAATTAAAAAATAGATTAAACAAGATAAAAGTGTGTTTCCCTCTTTCATAAGCAGAGTCTAGAGGTAGGCCATCCAGAATTACGACTTCATGATTCTCAGGAACCTAGACTTCTATATTGCCACTCTGCCACCTTTAGTATCCAGCCTCAGGGTCCAAAATGGCTGTCAAGCTCCCACCATCACATCTATATTCCAGCCAGCAGGAGGAAGGAAAGGTTGAAGAATGACATGTCTCCTCCCTTTAAGAGCACTGTCCCAAAGTCACATGCTTCCACTTACATCTAACTGGCTGATTGCTGTCACATGGTCATAAATAGGCTTTATTCCCATTGTCTACCTGCTCATCTAAAATTTGGGAGTCTATTATTAAAGAAGAAGAGGAGAACAGGTATTGGGGGACAATTAACAGTCTCTGCCCCAGTAGGACTTTTTACTGGCTCCGTACAGAAGCTGCTCACATGGAGTGTGTTGTTGGGATTCCAGTTCTGTCTGCCCTTGCCCTTGGTCTGGGGATTGGAGGCTTATTATGTCTGCTTTTAATACCTGGAACCACGTGGGTACAGAAACAGAGTTCACACATTGCTGCTGTACCTCAACAGAAGAAAGTTTTATAAAAGAGCTACGTTGGGCTTCCCTGGTGGTGCAGTGGTTGAGAGTCTGCCTGCCGATGCAGGGGACACGGGTTCGTGCCCCGGTCTGGGAAGATCCCACGTGCTGTGGAGCGGCTGGGCCCGTGGGCCATGGCCGCTGAGCCTGCGCGTCCGGAGCCTGTGCTCCGCAACGGGAGAGGCCACAACAGTGAGAGGCCCGCGTACAGCAAAAAAAAAAAAAAAAGAGCTATGTTATGGCAACTCTGAGATGCACCTTTTTTTTCATAACATCTCTAAAATACAGTCTCTTATGGTGAGGTGGGCACCAGGACTACTGTCCTTGCCATCACATGTACACCAAAATTTGCTGCTTGGAGAGAAATCCTGGAATCAGTAGTTGAGCATCTCGGGAAGTGCTGCGCCACAGATGATCTGAATGTCGGAGGAGCTGGGGCTTCATGGAAAAGCACAGCCAGCAACAACTTCAAGACGGAGCGATTCGGAGGCACTGGACCCTGAATGTGAAGAAGTTTTAGGAAGGCCCGACACAGTTTATTTCACTTGTATTTTCCTTTTTAAGAATTTACAAGTGTTCTAAGA
>NW_020173700.1:290849-291137 GCF_003031525.2 Neophocaena asiaeorientalis asiaeorientalis | reverse complement strand
ACAGAAAGAAGAAGATCCTGCGTGCCGCAACTAAGACCCAGCACAGCTAAATAAATAAATATTTTTTAAAAATTTTGGGTCTAAGTCTAAAAGAATAAAATATTAAAAAAATAAAGTAAGTCCCCAAAGTTCTGAATAGTAAGAACTCATTATGTGAGTAGCAGTTCTGAAATTACTTTGTGTGTATACTAGGAGTGAACAAATAAAAATATTGGGGATAATGAGAACCAGGTTTCTCATTGTGGAAGAAAAACAATTACAAATAAAGGAGGGAAGTTAGAATAAAGT
>NW_020173700.1:267545-290545 GCF_003031525.2 Neophocaena asiaeorientalis asiaeorientalis | reverse complement strand
GCGGACTCTCAACCACTGCGCCACCAGGGAAGCCCAGACTTTTAATAGATATACAGATACATAGATATAGAATGTGTGTGTGTGTGTGTGTGTGTGTGTGTGTGTGTGAGTGATTGAGGCAGAAAAAATGCAAGGTGAGTTTGGAACATCATATAGGGCTAGAAAATTAGAAACGACTCAAAAAAATGATGGGCTCATGGTGAAAGGACCCAAGAGCCAGCTTGAAGGAACTCCCAATGGCCAAATCTGGCACAATCAGAGCCATAAAGTAATAATAGAGATTGATTATAACCCATAGAATAAAATAAATAATTGAATAAGTAGATGGAGAAGAAAAGACAGCTCTTTTTCTTCGAGGAGAATTCCAGTTAATGTAGAAGAGATGATGGAAATAGAAAATTATCGTTAAGCAAATACCACAGTAATAACTGTAGGCAAGCATCATCCATGGTTGCTAAAATTAGTGGGCGAAAGTATGATGAGAAACAGGATGTGTGCATAGTCTCAGAGTATCTTCCCACAAGATACGTATTAATTACAAAGGGAAAAATAGTAACTTTATACTGGAGAAACGTGGCAGACACCACCTGAATCGGGTGATCAAGCTTAACATCCCCGATGATAAAACAGATTGACATCTTGTACCCCATAAAACGGCACAATGACAAGGGCACATCTCTTCTGCTATATTCTTACTAAAAATGCATCACCTTGGTCTAATCATCAGAAAACAACAGACAAACCCAAACTGAGGGGCATTCTACAGATTTAACTAATCAGTATTTTTCAAGTGTCAACATCATAAAAGACAGACTGAGGCACTGTCCCTGACTGGAGGAGACTGCATGACAGCTCTGTGCAATGTGGCATCCTGGACTGGGAGACTATTGGGAAAACTGGTGAAATTCATCTCAGGTCTGCAGATTACTTCACCATATTGTATCAGTATTTTATTTCCTGGTTTCTCTAATTGTATTAAGGTTCTGTAGCATGGTGACATTAGGGGAAGCTGAGTGAAAGGTATATGGGAAGTTTCTGTGCTTTGTTTTTTCTTTGTTTTTTCTAAATTTGTAATTATTTCAAAATAAAAAGTTAAAAGGTAGGGGACAGTATTATGCCTTAATTTAATTGGCAGTGTTTTTTCTCTTCTTTTGGTACATAAAATGTTAGTGTCAGCTATAATCGATGGTATCTTAGATTTGATAATATCTGCTGTGTAGAATAAAGTCTCCTTTTAGACCCTTCCAAACCCATATCCTTCTCCAGAGGTGAGCATTACTGTTACCCTGATTCATTTGAGGATTTAATTTGCAAATATATGTACCTGTTTGATGCATGTATTTTTTGCATAAATGGGGCTTATTTATTTATACTTATTATTCTGTGGCATTCCTTTTTCTCTTAACTGCATATTTTAGAATGCTTTCCCTATCTGTTTGAGTGGAGCTGCCTTAATTTTTAAATAGCTGCATGGTGCTCTGGGGTGTAGATGTGCCATGGTTTATTTAACCATTCTCCTGACATTTGTTTGGGCTGTTTTCAGCTTTTTCCTATTCCAAAGAGTGCTGCAGTGAGCATCCCTGTGCACAGCCTCTTCGTGTTTTTCTTTAGGATAAATATCTAGAGATATAATTGCAAAGTCGATAGATGTTTGCATTTTTACAAACTACCAACTCGCCCTCCAGATGAAGGTGAACCCACTGCAGTCGAGCCAACAGTGTATGAGAGTATGTGCTGTTTCCCCACAAGCTCACCAACGCTGAATGTTATCAGTCGTTTAATACTTTGCAGTCTGGGTGAAGAAGCATTCCTTCACTCCATCTCATTCAACAAAAACATATCAAGTGTCAGAAAATATTAACAATCATTTTTGTCATTATGGTTGTTGTTGTAGGGATGTGATAGGGAAAGGTATTTCAGGCAGAAGGAACGGCATGCACAAAGGCACGTGCTTCCTGTGGGTAGAATGGACCTACTGTGCTGTCCCAACCCTCTGAGTTAAGGGTCGGGACAGAGAGAATGATATGAGGGGCCAGCTACCCGGAGGCTCGAAACCCTCTACATAGCACAGTTGGAAGCTGAGTTTCTGATTTCTGGGGTCCCTGAGTTCTGGGGCTTCTTTTCAAACCACAGGGCTGGCGTGGTGTGGGTGGAAGGACCTCAGGTGCTCAGGCTTGAACGTGAGTCGTCTGCCTGCCCTTAGCGGCATCGTTCTTGATCTGTGGCGCAGACCCCTCCCGCAGGGCAGAGCTGGCCAAGCCAGGTTGGCTCTGCTCCCTGTTCCATTTGCTTGCGGCTTTTCTTGTAATAACGGGACCTTATAATCAGGACTTTCAGGAGTGCACCACCTACAGGGCATCTTGGACCAAGACCTTGACCATGACCTGCCAAGAGGCCCCCTCACTCCTGTGGTTAAAAAAAAAAAAAAAGCCATTCCACAGCTCTTCCGCTTTTACAGTTTGGTTCCTCCCTGTCCCACAAGGTCTGGTTCGCCTGCATGTGCTAACTTTACCCTGTTGATGTCTGGCCTTCCTTCACCTTCAGCTCTTGCATTTCTTGGTGGGACAGGTCTGGGTGTTTGGGGTGGGGAGCAACGCTTGGCTGGGCAGCACTGCCCTCACACAACCTTCCACGCCTCTGGCTCCCGGGTACTAAATGCTGTAGGAGCCCCCAGTTGCTGAAACAACCCAAAATCCCCACGTGTATTTCCAGACGCCCCCTACTACTGCTGAGCCGTGCTCCCACTCAACAGTTGCTTTATTCCATAGGTTGTGTAACTGCCACTGATTAATTAAATTGAAGCACTATAGACAAGGCTCAGGAATGATCATAGTAATTGTTTATATTTTTAACCCTAATAAGTGTGAGGGTTCACGTGGCCCAGGATAGAATCACATTTAGTGACGCACAAATCAGCAACCAAAAGTAATTGAAAAGAAATGCGGAGCCTCATAAGGAATCCACCCCCATTCACGCTGCTCGGGAGCTCCTTTCTGTCACCCAGCCAAAGAGCCCGGGCTTTCTCTCCCTCATCCCTTTCCCGTCCATTTATTGAAACATCAGTGGAGCCTCCCTGCCAGCAGGTATGAACCCTTCCTTAAATAGGAGACAAGAGAAAAAGAAACTGCAGAGTTGTCTTAAGTAGGCAAAGGAAGGTTAGGAGGACCCCAGTCACTTATGTTATTTTTGTCCCATCCAAATGGGTACAGAAATCTTCCATTTAAAAAGCATGTTTCTATCTGTTGTCTCTGTTGTACCTCAAAGCTCTCTGAGGTGGGCAGAGGAAGGCTACTGCTCCCATTTTGCAGGTAAGCAATCCTCTTAGTGATCTGCCCAAAATAAAGCTAGGCAGTGAGTGATACAGAAGAGATTCCAGTGACTCTAGGCCGGACCACCGAGAAGCTGAGGGCTGGAATTCACCCCAGGCCCATTTGGTTCTAACACTCTGTGTTGCCTTTAGAGAATCTGGGATCAAGAGGGAAAAAAGGCAAAGCGAAAAGGTCCCTTGCTGTTGCTTCACAGACCCCTGGGATCTCGCACCCCATTTGCCTTGTGCTCCCTGATTCCTGACAAACCTGACTCAGGCTTCCTTGTGGGCGGTTGATAGGAATCTCACGCTCTCTTTTATTTATTATTTTTGATTTTTCTAAACTTTATTTTATAGCAGTTGTCATGATTAGAGAAGTAAATAACACATTTAAAAACCTTCTCAGGGGGCTTCCCTGGTGGCGCAGTGGTTGAGAGTCTGCCTGCCGATGCAGGGGACGCGGGTTCGTGCCCAGGTCTGGGAAGATCCCACATGCCATGGAGCGGCTGGGCCTGTGAGCCATGGCCGCTGAGCCTGCGCGTCCGGAGCCTGTGCTCCGCAACGGGAGAGGCCACAACAGTGAGAGGCCCGTGTACCGCAAAAACACAACAACAGCAAAAAACCTTCTCAGGGCCAAGGGATGCCAGAATATTTACAAACACATTCACGCTCTTTTTCTGAAAAATTTTTTCCGGCTTTATTGAGATACAGTTGACATATAACATTGTATACGTTTCAGGCATACAATATACTGATCTGATGGGAATCTCATTTTCTTGTAACATCATCTAGCTGCTTTTTTTAAAATCATAACTTTCTTAGGAAGAAACTCGTCTGCCACCACCCTGTGGGAGTGTCCCCTCCGGCCTCTGTTCCCGAGCCCCACATCACCTGCTGGGCCCTGGGCTGTCCCTGTTTTCCACAGGCTGAGACATCCCCAGTTCTCTGGATTATGAGGTTTCTCTCTGCAGCCCCCTTCCCCGCCACCCCCTCATCACAGCCCATCTGTCCCTGCGCTGCCCACTCTCAGCCCTTTTAATAGAACCGTCCTTGGGGAGGATGGTCTCCACTGTGGTTTCATAACAGGCCTGGGAGAGGGCGGGGACACCCCAGTGCTGCCAAAGCTTTTAATTGAATTCAGTATTCAGGGGGGTTGGCGGCTAAAAAGGCCCTAATGGGAGAAGAGTTTTCCAGGGTGGGCCTTCTTTCAGCTCCCCACCCGGACGGGTGGGTGACTGTGCACACGTCAGAAAGGGTGGAAGAGAAAATGGGGGAGAGGGGAGAGGACGCCTTTCTAAAAATACAGCCCGTTTGTGTTGTGTTAGTTGGTTTCCCCAGAAGCCGCTGGGAACCGAGAGCTCCAGCATGGCACTAAGGTGTAGGGACCTGGGTATCTGGGTGGGCAGGGGTCTCCCTGCCTGGCCTCTTCATGCTGGGGACAAGGCTCTCCCAGGGGGGCTGCACAGCTCTGGATTAGCCTTCCAGGAGGCCTGAGTGGCCAGCGGCTCCCAGCCCAGCCCCAGCACGTCTCAACCCAGACTAGACTCAGGAGGGGACCCCCATGCGATTACAAGGCACCGTCTATGTTAGCATTCTGGAGGGCTGGTGCTTCCTGCTTCTGACAGGATGGAAGGAAGCCCAGGCAGGGTCTGGAGCTACGACCTGGTCTCAGGACCTCCCTGCCACAGCAATGGGTTCCATCCAAGGCCATGTGCCCTTGGGTCCCAGGAAGCCACTGCGCTGACTCCCCAGTCACTAGGGCTTCCACGGGGAGAAGCCAAAGGAGCAGGGGTGGACAGGGCGGGGGGGCATCTTCTGACCAACCAGCTAGTGGGACTGTCAGCCTTTCAGGGCAGAAGGGAAAGTCTGAGGGCTTCACTCTTGAGAAAGACTAAAAATAGAATTGGGAAGGAAGGGAAGAGGGGTGGGAGGGAGGATGGGAGGAAGGATAGGAAGTCATCCTTCCATCCTTCCATGTCAGGCCGCCGTGGTTGGTTTACCTCATCGCGCTTCCCATCAGGGTGAAATCTAATAGTACAGGAAAGTACCTTGGGAGATGTGAAGTGCTTTGCAAGAGTAAAAAATTTTAATGATCTACAAACAGTCTTTCTTAAATATTGTTTTTTCCTGATTTTAGACTGTAGACCCTAATTTTCAGTCCTTCACCCAGGGATAATGCCTGTTAACTTTGTGAAAAGCCTCCCAGGCTTTTTAATGGAACTATTCATATTTCTCATAATTTGGATAATACTGTATGTTTTATAACTGCTTTTTAAAAAAATCTATTACAACACAAGCATTTTACCATGTTATTAAATAATCTTCTACAAGTTATTTACCCATAGTTTGTCTAGTGCCCTACTTATGGACATTTCGCTTTTTTAGCTTGTTTTGGGTGTTTTTTTTTTTGGATTATAAATGGCACTGTGGTGAACATTCTTACAGATAAATCATTAGGTGCCGTCTCTAGTTTCCTTAGGAAATTTCTCCCAGGGAGAAGATTGCTGAGTCCAAGAGTAAGAACCTTTTAAATGATCTTAATTCATTCTGTAAAACTGCCCTCCAGAAAGATGTACCCATTTATACACTCACAAGCAGTATAAGAAAAGTGCCAGTTTTGGTGCATCTTTGCCAGCACTGCAAATGTTGCCAAATCCATTGGCAAAAAAAAAAAAGAAAGAATATCTTTGACTTCTAGTGAGCTTTGACATTTTCCCATGTATTTATGGGCCAGCTGTAATTCTTTTATGAATTTCCAGTTCATATCCTTGCCTAGCGTTTCTCTTGGTGCGTTATGATTTGTGCCATCCTGAAATCCAAGTGAGGAATGGCAGTGCCAGGCTAGACAGATTGTGGGGTCCTGCCACCCTCTGTCTGCCTTCCCCCACCACTGGATCCTCCAAGCACACACGTGCACATATGACCCCTTCCTCTCCTGAGGTTCAGAGGCCCGAGGTCTCCCACGAACACGCAGCCATTAGGGTCTGGGCCCCTCTGCCTGGAGGCTGTGGGTTGAGTGGTCACTGTGTCATCCCTCCCTGCTGGTGGTACATCATGACCAGCACCTTCAATGTCACTCTGCCTGCCACACTGCCAGGCCCTCCCTTCTGCCCTCTCAGAGCCATCCTCACCGAGGCCTGTCTTTCTAGGCACTCAGGACAGCCCTCAGCTCTCTTCCTCTGTGTCCTCCCAGAGCCCACTGTCCACTTCTGACCACAGGGCGCTTCCGACCCTGTGTTTGGCTTCCCCACACTTGTTCCTCTGTTTCTTAATAAATGCAGTTTACTTGAACTTATTCAAGGGTCATCCTGTATTGTGTCGCCTTGCTTTTCTTTTCCTCTTTCTTTCTTCCTTCCCTCCATCCTTCCTCCCTCCCTCCCTTCCTTTCTTCCTCCCCCCCCTCTTCCTTCTTTCTTCCTTTTCTTTTGGGGGTGGCAGGGAACATGTTTTAACTTTTAAGACCAGATAATACAATGACCTTCCCTGAGCCAAACAGGCGAGTCTTGCAGACGGAGCCTTGCTGCCCGGGTGAAGCGCCGCGCTGGGCCTGCGCTTGGGAACCGGGGGTCCGGGGATGGAGGGGTCGGTGTGGTCCCCGGTGCCCCTGCCCCAGCCCGGGCTTGCGCTGTCCCCTCCGCCCACCGAGAGAGTCCGAGCAGGGCCCAGGCGTGCCTGTCGCAGCAGGGCCCAACCCTCGTCCTCGCCTTCCCTCGCTAGGGCTCCTGCTCCACGACGGGACCATGGCCGGCCTGCAGGAGCTGCGATTCCCCGAGGAGAAGCCACTGCTCCGGGGCCAGGACGCCACTGAGCTGGTGAGTCGCCCCTTCGCGGTCCTGAGGGCGGAGGGCGCCACCTTGTGACCGAGAAGGAAACCGCGCGCCTTCCCTTTAGTCTATTTTTTTTTTAATTTATTTTTTTTAACATCTTCATTGGAGTATAGTTGCTTTACAATGGTGTGTTAGTTTCTGCTTTATAACAAAATGAATCAGTTATACATATACATATGTTCCCATATCTCTTCCCTCTTGCGTCTCCCTCCCTCACACCCTCCCTATCCCACCCCTCTAGGTGGTCACAAACCACCGAGCTGATCTCCCTGTGCTATGCGGCTGCTTCCCACTAGCTATCTGTTTTACGTTTGGTAGTGTATATATGTCCATGCCACTCTCTCACTTTGTCCCAGCTTACCCTTCCCCCTCCCCGTGTCCTCAAGTCCATTCTGTAGTAGGTCTGTGTCTTTATTCCCGTCTTACCCCTAGGTTCTTCATGATCTTTTTTTTTTTTCTTAGACTCCATATATATGTGTTAGCATACGGTATTTGTTTTTCTGACTTACTTGACTCTGTATGACAGACTCTAGGTCCATCCACCTCACTACAAATAGTCTTGCTGATGGCTAGGAGATGGCCCTCCATCCCGTGAGCCACCCTGAGAAGCCTTGTCCCCGCCTTGGGAGAGTTCCTGGTGGGCTGAACGCCCACGCAGCTAAAACCCAGCCAACCTCACTGTGGCTTTGGCTGTCTTTGAGGCTGGGAGGCTCTGTAGAAGAGTTATTCCCATTTTAGTGATGAGAAAACCAAGGTACAGAAAGGTTAACTCACTTGGCCAGGGTCACACAGCTCTCGGGGAATGAGGCCCATATTCAACCCCTGGTTGTGGGCGGCCGTTGAGCCCCAAGAGGGTCCCCGCTGGGCAGTGCTGCCTCCAGTGGGGTCACGATGCTTCCCCAACTACCTGGGCCTTTCATGTCTGCAGCCTCTCTTTTTTCCTCATAAGCCCCTGAGGTATGAGGGAAAGTATTACCAGCAGTGTTTCCAGGAGCAGTGGCATCAAGGCATCTGAGGTTGTTATTTTATCCCAAAGGGCCCTCGTCTGAACACCAGGCGTTAGATTTCAGAATTAGCTCTACCCACGTTTTCTTTTTTTTTAATAGCATTTTTAAAAAACGTTCTTAATTTTATTTATTTATTTATTTATTTGGCTCCGTTGGGTTTTCGTTAATATGAGCAGGCTTTCTCTAGTTGCGGTGAGCAGGGGCTGTTCTTCATTGCGGTGCTCGGCTTCTCATTGCGGTGCTCGGCTTCTCATTGCGGTGGCCTCTCGTTGCAGAGCACGGGCTCTAGGCGCGAGAGCTTCAGTAGTTGTGGCTCGCGGGCTCTAGAGCGCAGGCTCAGTAGTTGCGGCGCACAGGCTTGGTTGCTCCACAGCATGTGGGATCTTCCCGGACCAGGGCTCGAACCTGTGTCCCCTGCGTTGGCAGGCGGATTCTTACGTTTTCTTGTTGTGGTGACACCCAGCACAGCTTCCCTTTCCCTCCTGCAAGGAAAAGCTATGGGTCCATTGCTCATAGAATTCTGGGGCATCACGGCTGTAGGTCCCTACTGGTTATGCCGCTCAGCCCCCCTCACTTTACAGGTGGGGAAGCCAGGAGCCCAGTCCCTGGATCCTCGGCACACCCTTCTTTGCTCTGCCCCAGCCTCCCAGATCCTCCCTCCAGAAGGAGATAAGCCCAAGAGCTGCTGAGTTACACATGTTGGGACAGAGTGGCTGTCCAGGTGCCAGGGGCCCAACCACATGAGGCCGGCAGTCATGTCCCCAAGAAGGGTACAGTCTTCTTTTTTTGGGATTGAACCCGGCCCCTCAGCAGTGAGAGCGCGGGGTCCTAACCACTGGACCACCAGGGAATTTCTAGGGTGCAGTTTTACTTTTAAAACAGAACCTCAAGTTAACTTATGAGACCTGATTACCTGAGGGCAACCCCCAGGAATGGTCGGGGAACAGCTGGTGAGCTGGACACTTCGTAGACTTTTGATTCTAATTCTACTTCCTCCCTGTTCCAAGCCCCCATCATCTCTTGCGCAGGTGCTCCCCGCTGGTACGGGTGTGCATCTGTGGGTGGCACAGAAAGCTGAGGGCACCTTGGCCTCGCATGTTTTCTTCCACTCTTCGCCTCGGCATGGCAGCCCCACCCCCCTTCTTTCTGCTTGAAGGAGCCTCCCCACTGGTCTCCTTGCTCTGTACAACCTTTTAAAATACATCGTGTCATTCCTGGCTTTCTGATGTGTTCCATTCACTTGTTCCAGCCCTTCCTGAGTCCTGCCCTTGGCTTGGTAAGGCACCCTTGTATCCTAATTATAGATTTCCCTTTTTTGCTTAGACTGACCAGATTTGATTTCTATTACTGGCCACCATCCCTCCTGAGGCCTGTTTTTAACTATTGTTCTTGGCTTTGGTAAGGTACCCCCGTAATTTTATCCTTTTTGCGTAAACTAAAAATTCCACACATCATGTCACTTTTCTGCTTACAGCTGGCCAGTGGCTGCCATAGCACTCAGAGTTGCAGCCACAGTCCTTCCCGGGGCCCAGGGTGTGCTCTGCACCCCCTCCCCCTGCTGGCTCCTATCCTGTCTCCCAGACTCACTGCTCTTCCTTGAACAGGCTGATCATATTCCCGGCTGTTCCCTCTGCCTGGGACACGCTAGCCGCAGGACTCTCCAGGGCTGGCCCTTCATTTTGTTCAGGCTCTGCTCAGATGCCCCCTCCTCAGGAAGGCCTTCTCCGACCACCGGGTCTAATACTGACACGCGCACACCCTCCGGGCCTGGTGCTTAGTGCTCTCAGGCTCTGCCCCACAGGCTCCTGGAGCAGGGACCCTGTCCGTTTGGTTCCCCGATCTCCCCAGTTCCTAGCGCAGTGCCTGGTACACAGTAGGCTCTCAGGAAAGACTTGGGTCATTGTGATGCAGCTCAGAAGAAAGAAGTTTTTCAGAACTCTCTGAAAAGTCCCTCCTCCCCGCAAACAGCCCACCTTTCGAGGCATGCGAGCAGAGACCAGCCTTCTTGTGAGGGCGTGGTGGGCCGGATGGTGGCTCTCAGGGACCCCTGCACTCATCACCAGGGCTCAGGGGTAGGGGGCTGCCTGCTGGTACGGGGTGTGCAGCTGTGGGTGGCACAGAGCGCGCAGGGCACCTTGGCCTCACACGTTCTATGCCTGTCTCTTCCACTCCCCACCTTGGCAGGGCCCCTCGCACCCCTTCTCTGCCCAGCCTGGCCCAGCACCTTGCTGCCCCTCCCTCCCTGAGCCCCTTTGACCAGCCCCCGGGCTCTGCCTTCTTCCTGCTGCATTTGGTGTCTCTCACCTCATCCCACCTGGACCAGAGTTGGCTCCCCTGCACGATGGTCTGCATCTCAGTCCTCCACGGAGGCTGCGAATCCCCAGCTGAGTTTCTCTCCTTTCTCAGGTCAGCACAAGCCCTGTAGACCTGGTCACTGGTCACATCTGCTTTTCCCAAGACGTACTAATGGCCCCATCCTCAACCCCCCACAATCCTCCTAGGTGCTCCCAGTGTGCCCTTTCCAGATTTCAGTGACAACTGGTGCAGTCCTGTCTTGAAGTTCTGCCTCGCTCTCTGCCTCTCTCTCCCAGGCGGTCACACCCACGGACAGATTCCCCTATCCAGCTGCACGGGACAGGAGTGCCAGTCCTTTTCACTTTTTAAATCTTCCTCAACCTTCCAGGTGCAAATTCCCTGAATCCACTGAGGAGCAAATACTTCCACACGGTTACCCACCGTCCCTCTGCCATTTCAGACTCGCTTGCTTCTGAAGTCTTTGCCTGGTGTGTCCAGGGCTCCGTGGAAGAATTGTTGATTCTCCCCATGCCTGCATCCCCACCTGGGTCTCCTTAGGCCACTCCTGGGCCTGCTCCCCTCCTCTCAGCTGGGCCCTCTCTCCCACCGGTTTTCCTTGGAATGTTCATGTGGTTCCTCCCAGGCCTCCAGTGTCTCTGGATTGGCTTGTATTATGCCTACTGTTTCTTGGTTTGGGGTCCTGCCCATCTGAAGCTTCCCATCCCCTTGAAAATCTCCTGCATCTCTTTCCCTGGCCCCGCCTCGGGCAAGGTCTTCCAAGGTAAGAGGATTCATTGATAACCAGCCTCGACCCTTTCCCCCAGACCCCTGCCCCCTTCCTTGGAGGGTCCAGGAGTGGCCACCATGCTCTCCTCCCCTCCCCAGGCAGAGCCCCCAGGCCCTGGAGGAACCAGGAGGGGAGGAGAGCCATTGTTGATTTCACCTGAGAGCTGGCTTTCCTTTTTCGTGCGAGAGCCTCTAGTGCTGTCTGATTTTTTCCACCACCCCTCCCACTCCAACTGCCAGAATGCAGGTGGGTGAAAACATCAGGTTCGCTGCTTTTCAATGTTTTCCTCCCTGCTCCTGTGACTTGGGTTCATTTTCCTCCTTGTTGCACCTAGTAGCCCTGCCCTTCGCTTGCTGTCCTCCGATAATATCCTGGTTCTCGTCTGTCTCATTTATCCACATATGTATTCAGTAGCATCTGTAGCACACAGAGTCCAGTGCAGGAGTGCCAAGGGGAGAGTGACTGCTATCTGTGCCCCTTGTTTAATCCTCACAGACACTGAGGCTTGGAAGCTAAGTGATCCTACAGTGAGCAGAGGAGAGCAGAGAGGGTTCTAGACAGACACAGTAGAAGGCAGGGCAGAGGCCCCAGATCTCTGCTCTTCCTGGATATGTGGGATCCCCCCATGAGGTTCCTTCCCCAGACAGAGACCCAGGGCGGGTGTAGAGTGTCTGAGGGCCGCCGGGCTGCATCGGGGAGAGCCTGGCAACGCAGACACATGGGGTTCAGGCCCCCATTCCTCCACTCTCCATTTCTGCCACCTTATAAACAGTGGGTATATGTAAACCGTGCTCCCCTCATTCATGAAGTTAGACTTGTTCATCCAGATCTGTTTGTGTTTGAGGAGCCTGGTCCATGCCAGGCTTTATGCTGAGAGCTGAGCCAGACGTGGTCCATACCCTGTCGGTGCCTGCAGTCCAGTGGGAGGGATGGGCACCAATCAGAGACTCACACCAGTCACCATAAATGAGCCTAAAAGCAGGGGATTTTGGTGCTTTGAGAGCATGAAGCAGGCAGGTCTGGAAAGGTGGGAGCAGCTACTGCAGAGGCCCAGACAGCGCCTTTGTGCAGGTCAGAAAAGCCCCCTTCTCCCTCAGCTTCTCCATCCTTAAAGTGGGTGTGACAGGCCCGCCTCTGCACTTGTGCCCTGATGGGCGACCTCAAAAGTCATCTGTGGGGACAGCGGGCAAAGTGCTGAACAGCAAGAATTTGGGGTCAGAGATTATTCCATCACTTTCTAGCCATGTGCTTCCATCTCTCTGAGCCTCACCCTTCTCACCTGCAAAGTGGAAATCGTCACGTTTTCAATTAATAGGTAAAAAAAAATTAACAGGTAAAATCAATGTGTGTAGCTGCTTGTAACCTCATCTGTCAGGTACTAAATGGCCTGATGCCCAGCGCTTGGGAAGCCCTCTGTCACTTTTGTTAACATTAAGATGGACTGGGGAGGGAATTCCCTGGCGGTCCAGTGGTTAAGACTCCATGCTTCCACTGCAGGGGGCCGGCTTTGATCCCTCTTCTAGGAACTAAGATCCCACATGTCGCATGGTGTGGCCAAAAAAAAAAAAGATAGCCTGGGGAACAGCAAGCGAGGCTGCTCGAGGCAGAGCCCCTGTGGCCGCCTGCCTGGCCCAGCCTGGGGCCTAACGAGCCACCCCCTCTGTTTGCCTTGCTTTAGGAGAATTCCGACACCTTCCTCTTGGCTGTGGACACAGACTGGAAGGTAGGTCTCTGCTCAGCCTCCCCAGATGGGGACCAGCTGCTGGCTGGCCCCTCCCCCACCCAGCCTGTTTCAGAGGAGGGTCACAGCCCTTCCACGTGCCCCCAGCCTGAAGCCACAGGGACTGGGCACTTGGAAGCCTCCAGGACCACCCCCACTGCTCACAGTGGCTTTGCCTCCCCTCTGTCCCGTGGAGAAATGCCCCCTCTCTCCTTGAACAGGACAGGGAAAGGAGGAGAGGTCTGGGGGAGTGAGGATGCTGTCATCTGAATCAGCACTTTCCTCCTATGAAAGCCAGGCTGATGCTCCGAAATAGCTCCTGTTTCCATGGCAACAGTTGCCCAGGACAACCGTGTCCTCTTTAGTTTGATGCCAGATTCCCTGTGAAACTGAAATCGTTCTTTGTTTTTATTTCTCTGCATGATGATTTCTGATTTTGCTCACTTGGCCAACCATTCCTCCCCTGTGAGTCCCATAGTGGCCGTTTATTTCCGGGTCTCAGAAAAGGCATGACAGCAGACACAATGGGAGCCTCACAGGGCTCCAGGGCCCCGCTGGCCGTCATAACCTACTGAACAAAGTCAGACTTTTCTGGGACCTTCCTCCTGGCTGGCAGGAGCTAGCCCCCAGGCCACCATCCAATTTGGGTCAGTCTCCCAGCCCCGTGACAGCCTCAGCCTTGCGGTCTGGACGCAGGGGTGACGTGGAAGGAGGGATGGCCTGCCGGCTCCTCTTCCCAGGCGCACGGAGCTGCAGCCAGGATCTGAGGATCTGGATACGAACTGTGCTTTTGACCCTGGGTCACCCGTCCTTCAAGGACGCAAGCAGAGGCATCAGAGTGGCCCTTGTGCACATGCTCTGGTCTCCTGAGAGCACCAGCTCCAAACACAAAGGCCTCTGGAGCTCGAGAAGACAGGATGAGGCCTGGGGGAGTGGGGAACTAGAGGCCGGGGAGGTGTCCACAAGGTGGCCCAGGCCCAGGCAGAGTTCCCTTTGTCCTCCCTGCTCCAAATGAGGGCTGGAATGTGTGAACAAACAGACCCTCCTCCACAGGAGGGGGCTGCTGAAATAAAATCCAGAGCAAGCAGCCCCTGCCCGACATTGAGTGGGACTCACTGGATGCCAACGGTGCTGACTGCCAGCCCCCAAAACACACGCACCCTGGGAGGCAGATTGGAGGGCGAAATGGGTGATGAGAATCCTGGGGTCCCCTGCACCCATCTGCCGGGCCCAGACTAGGGTGGCCACCCCATGTGTGTGGGACCTTGGCTCTCAAGATCCTTTGCTTGGTAAAGTACGGCACGTGTTAAAAGGTACCTTACTGTCTACTCTGGGTACACCACACAGCGGCTGCTTTTCCTTTTAATTGTTTTTTTCGTAAAGCAGCTGCCGGGATGGCCCTTGCCTGGGCCAAGGCCTGGCAGGGATTTTATCCTGTTCAGTCCCTTGCCTCAGTGGGCCCAGCCAGTGGGGGAGGCAGAAGGACAAACTAGAACTAGGAAGACCTGGGTCCAGGTCCTGGCCCTGCCACCTGACCTCCAGTACAGGTCACTACCTCATTTGTAGAGTGAGGCAGGCAGCTCAGCCCTCCCCGGGTGTTTGTAGGGTCGGGGTTGGTGCCCTTGGGCTGGGCACTCAGACCCTGGGCTGTGACTAGTGGCCACTAGAGCCAGACTGCCTGCGTGTGGTTCCTGGCTCTGTACCCACACTGGCTGTGTGATGTTGGGCAGGTTACAGAACCTCTCTGTGCTTCATTTTCCTTGTTTGTAAAGTGGGTGTTCAGAGGATAAAATAAAGTAACATGTGCAAAGCATTTGGATGGAGTATGGCATGTGGGAGATATGGTACTAAGCATTTACTACTCTTAATGTGACCTCAGGCCCAGGGTGCTGAGCTCCACTGTTTACTAGCTGAGTGGGAGAATTTACTTCTCTGTGCTTCAGCTTCTTCATCCTTTCTCATAGGTTTGTGAGGATTATGTGTCACCCTTGCTCCCTAAGGCTACCTGTGCAAGCAGCTACACTGCTTTTCTACCATTTACAGAGGTGGAGGCTCAGAGTTGTTGCCTGACTTGCCTGAGGTCACACAGCAAAGACTAGCAGGGTTTGGCTAGCAGGACCCGAGCCTGCCTTATTCAGCCACAACTGTACAACCTCCAGGGAGGAGGCTAACAGGTTGGAGAGACACACAGATTATCCCATTTCTCCCCTGGGCAGGCCTGGGAGAGGCCTACATATAGGCCTGCATATAGGCCACTACATGTAGTGATGTTTGAGGCTTTTCTTCATCCTAGCAGCTCTGTGAGGAAGGCACAATTCCTATTCGACAGTTGAGACTAAGGCACAGAGGAGTTTAAAACTCTTGTCCAAGGTCACCCAGCTAGGGGGTGGGGAAGCTGGAATTTAAACTCAGGTCTGTGGATTTGGAACCACTGAGCTGAGAATTGCGAGGTCGTGGCTTGGGGTGGGCAGTGTCTGAGATCTCCCAGGTCCAAGGGTGGGAAAGGCTACTCAGAGGTTCAGGTGGGCATAAGGTTGGATGGGGACCATGAAGGGGCAGGGTTTTAGTGGCAGAAAGGGTGGGAGGCCACCCCACCCTGCCCCTCTTCCAGAAGCATATGGGAGGATTTTGTGGGCACGTCTACAGACAGGGCTGTGCTTTTGCACACCACCTCAATTGCGAGAGCCTCTTCCTGTGCCCAAGTGGCTGCAGGGAACAGGGAACATGGACAGAACAGGAGGGGCTGGGGGATAGCCCATTCCACACCCCAACTGCCCTGGGAGACCACAGGCCCCCAGCACTCTGCACTAGGCCCGCAGTGCGAGAGGTCAGAGAGGGGCAAGGGAAGTTATTGATGCCCCCCAGGCAGAGGCCATGGTCAGGAATAGCATACGTGGCAGGTGCTGACCAGGTCACTAGGCACCCAGAGATGGGGAGGTGACCACCTTCCCCCAGGGCAGCCAGCCAGCAGGCACAGGCTGGGACGAGTGGCGTGTTCCCTCGCCAAAGAGACAGAATGGGGGCACAGGGGCTCACTCCCCCCCTCTCTCTGTTGCTCTTGCTTCTCTCAGCCCTTGGGCTCTCTCCTCTGCTCCCCTCCCTGGCCTATTTCCTCTCCTCCTCTGCTCTCCTTTCCCTGCCCCTTCTAATCTCTTTACTCTGCCTGCTGTCTCTGGCCAGCTCCTCCCCCAAATCTTGAGCCACGTGACCTCCAGCACCTGTCCTGCTGCTCAGGACAGCGGGAGGCGGGAGGCGGCTCAAGCATCCTGCTCCCCAGAGGCTCGAGAGCCAAGCCCCAGGCTGGGTGGCCCCAGGAAAGAGGGCTGGGTGTGTCTGCGGCAGGTGGGCATGCCCACATGGACAAGCTGCCTCCTGTCCCTCCTCGCGTCTCTAGTGGCCTCCAGCCCCGTTTGCAGGGTGGGGGTGGGGGAGGGCAGAGCTGGTGTGTGCCCACCATCTTCCTGGTCCTGCAATCTGCCCAGGCCCCCTGGCCCCAGGACCCCCATCTCCCCAGCATGAGCAGGTGCTGGGTATACATGTGGGCAAAGTGGGGGCTGCCCAAGGGGAGACCCTGGGGGTGGAGAGGGAGCAGTCCCCTGGAGTAGGGTCACGACCCAGGCTGCCCCAGGCAGCAGTGACTCCCCGTATCCCCTCAAGGTTAAGGGATCCAGGCCTTTCTGACGTGGAGGCTGGGCTTGGGGCGCTCTCGGGCCCTCCCTGCTCCCAGGGTATGGGTCAAGGGCTCTGCTGTCTAGGGCATGCCTGTGTGGTCCACCCTGCCCTGCTTCGGTGTGCTCGTCTTTGAGAGTTTCCTGTCACAGGGCACACCTGTACACGTGGCCTCTTGTCTTCCTAGGACCCGTGTGCAGCTGCTGCTGTGAGCCTCTGTGCCGGGGGTGGGCGGGATGCAGGGGCTGGGGACCATCAAGACTGATGTCTTGCTGAGGGTGGGAGGAGCAGGAGATGGGGTGAGTGAGAACCTTGGAAGCCAATCAGAGCCAAGTTTGTCTCCTGAAAGCCAATCTGGGAGCAGGGGCTCCTGGTGAGCGAGTGGCTGCTCAGAAACCCCGCAGGGAGGAGGGGCCAGCCCAGGGCCCCACCCCCCCGCCACCCCCTGGCTCTA
This sequence comes from Neophocaena asiaeorientalis asiaeorientalis, assembly GCF_003031525.2. Classification (NCBI taxonomy): domain Eukaryota; kingdom Metazoa; phylum Chordata; class Mammalia; order Artiodactyla; family Phocoenidae; genus Neophocaena; species Neophocaena asiaeorientalis. The sequence continues at coordinate 273,479 of NW_020173700.1, read as the reverse complement.
CATATAAATGGCCCGGGAGCTGTGCCCCGTCATAGAGCCGCTGGTCTCCTACTTGCGCTCCCCCTCCCTCTGGACCCTGGTGACTCAGGCCTTTGTTTGCCCTTCCTAGTCGAGGCGGGTCGCCTCCCTCAGCAAGATGCCGGAGTGCTGGGATGGGGTGAGTGCGGAGTCTGGCGGGGGCGGGGAGGGAGGGGATCCCTCTGCCTCTGTCTGGTGGTGGTTCTGCCTTCAGTCGCCTCACCTTGGGGTCACTGGGCAAGGCCAGCAGGGTCCAGGCACCCTGGTCTGCTGCAGCGGTTGTGGGTAGCTGCTGGTCAGGGTCCACAGGGGAGGGCGGGGAAGGCTGAATCTCTGCACAAACTGGAACGGGCTGTGACTTGTTTGTAAGCCTCTGTGGATCGGTGTGTAGGCATGGGTATATCCCACTGACGGTGTGCCCTCCGCCTGGCATGTGCCCACCTGGCTCTGCCTGGCGCCTGTGACCACCTCAGCCCTGTGGAAGCTGTTCCCTGCGTGTCTGTGCCTACAGACACCTCCTGACCCTGCGCGGGTTGTCTTGGTTGTTTGGGGGACTGCAGGGTGCTAGTCAGGCAGAAGTAGGGAAGTCTGGGTTATGGTGTTAACTGGTCCGTCAGGCTGGGGTCCCTGCAGGGAGAAGGGGGTCGCTGCGCCTTATTTTCTGGGTGTAGGAAGGCAATGCTGGAGGGATGAACCTGCAGGGCTAGGGGCCCCGGGGGGACCAGGGTGCCTCCTTCTGCCTGGGGGCAGCAGGTGCCTAGGCTCGGGGCTGTTCTAACTCCAGGAGGGAGAGGCAGGGGCACACATACCCCTCTACCCCGTAGCCTGCCCTGCCTGCCCTGCCGGGTCCGGAGGCCATGGGGCCGACCTCTACCCAGGCAACGACGTCAGTGCCTACCCGCCGCTGCAGACCCGGTCCTTGAATTATTGATGCGGTTGATGGGAGGAATCCAAGCAGCCCTGCGCGCGCTCGGAACCCCCCCCCCCCGCCCCCCGCGGCGCTCTAGGTCACGGATTAGGGGAGCCGGACAGGCAGAGAGAGAGGACATTAGAGCCCCCTCCCTTGCTGCCGCAGTGCCTCGCGCTGGCGCCCACCTGGAGGCGGGGACGGGCTCTGACGTCACCAAGAGCCAATGAGAGCCCTCGGCCCTGGGGATAGGGGGACTCAGAGCGCGTCTGGCTGCGGCCTTTGGGGCGCCCCTCTTGGGGACCTTTGGCCTCTATCAGGATTACCTGGATCTGAACTCCTGGGTCGAGAGGGTGCAGGGAGGTCGGTGGAGGGTTCAGCCAAGGTCAATGGGCAACTGGGCTGGTGCTCCCGATGGCCTGTCCAGGCCCAGCCCAGCCCATCCCATCCCCGGGGGCCTGAGCCTTAGTGGTGCAAGCACTGCGACTTAGTCCCGCTGCCCCTGGTGGGGCATGGGGACCTGGGCGGCCACACCGGGACTGGGAGGGGCAGACACTGCCCTCACACACACCCCCATGGGGCGGTAGAGATCTGGGAGGACCACGCCCTGGGCCCTGACTTGTGCTCTGCTGGCTAGAGCTGACCCCGCTCCGAGAACTATGCCGCAGGAAGCGCACTGCAGCTCTTGTGCTGTGGACGCCCTCTCCTGCCCCCAGCCCACCCTCCATAACACTGTGTGCCCCTCCTGCCCCATCCCACCTTCCTTAGCACTGTGCACTCTTCCTGCCCCAGGCCCTGCCCTCCAGAGCCAACAGAGCATGGGGGGTGGGGATGAGGCAGGGCCCCCCAGCAGGGACACGCACCCTGTGGAGAGGCTGCTTGCTCAGAAATCTCTTGCATGGAGCTTGATGTCTTCCTCAGAAAAAAGCAGTCTGAGGCTGGCATCTGGCAAGGTCCCCCTCTGCCTTCTCGGAACTTGGCCTTGGGCAAGTCAGTTCTTTCCTAGCCTCAGTTTCCTCCTCCTCTGTGAGGATAAATAAGAAGATACATGAAAAACGTCTGGTCAGTGGTCAGTGAGCAGCAAGTGTTCCTTGTTTTGATAGCCCTGAGGGAGGACAGGCCTGGGCTGTGGGGAGCCTGTGGCGGGCTCGGGCCTGCCTGGAGGACTCCCAGAAGTGTGGCTCCCGGGGTGCAGCCTCGAGCCACAGGGTTGGCACTGCCTTGTCTCTCCCCACTGGAGACAGGCCTCGACAGTGGTCCTCTGAGCCCAGACCCAAGAAGGCCAGTCCCCAAGAAGATGTTCCCTGCCTGAGTCTCCACTTTCCTGTCGGAGGCAAGAACTTAGGTTGTCTCTGAATCTGAGCATCCTAGTGTCCTCCACTTGGGGAAAAGAGCTCCTTTTCTCTTGCATAACACCTGGCACACAGTAGGTGCTCAGTCACATCTGACTGTCCTTGACCCTAGCCCCACCTCCAACTCCCTGGGGCCACCCCCCTGTACTTCCCAGGACTCCCCCTGGTGCCAGCAGGGCTGTTTATTCAGCTTTGACAGACCCTCTTGGAGCCTCCCCATGAGTGGCCGAGAGGGAATAGTTTGCAGAAGGACCAGCCAGCAGGGCGCCTCCCCAGGGCTTAGAGATGCCCACCCACGGCAGCCCCTTTCTGGGCCCCTTTCCAAGTGCTAAACACTCGGCAGATATCAGCTTGTTTAGCTCTCACAGAGTCCTGATGAGGTGGCTTAGGCAGCGGTGGCTGAGGCACAGAGAAGTGCATGCCCTGCTCAGAGTTACACAGTAGGGGCCGGAGCGGGTCTTGAACCTGCAGCATCCAGCTCCTGCTTCCTGGAGAACTGACGACCCTGAGCAGCGAAAGCAAAGGCGTGAACACAAGAGGACCTCAGAGTGGCCGCTGCAGAAGGCCTTTGGGGAGGGGGTGGGAGTCTAGCCTGAGGGAGGCCTTGGGGATCACGGAGAGGCAGGAGCAAGAGCCTGGAGGTGGAACCAGGGGCAGGTGTCGGGGTGGGAGGCTGGGCTGGCTAGCAAGGGGTCTTTGCCGTGGATTCTAGGTGAGCTGTTGAGGCCAGTCCCCTTCAGGAGCTGCGGCCCTTTTGAAGGCTTCTGAGTCAAGGGGGAACGTGGTGGGGGCGGGACTCAGTGGGGATGGCGGGACTCAGTGGGGATGGCAGAGCTGTCCTGGAGGGGCTGCAATGAGATGGGGAAAATGGGCTTCACTGGACCCTGGAGGCCTGAGTGCAGCAGGGCCTGAGCCTGGGCCTGGGCAGTGGCAGCTCGTCCCACTGGCTGGTTTGCAGAGGAGACCAGAAACTTTCACATGCAGACCAGTTCACATTGCCCCTGTGCTAAACGGCCTTGGGAAGGGGTGCTCCCTCTGGTCTGTCCTCTCTGGGGGTGGCTGGGGGTGGTGAGAAGGGGACGCCCCACCCTATGGGGGTGAAAGTCCCGCCAGAGGCCCAGCAGCCCCCAGGCTGCCCCACAGCATCATTTCCCGAAAGAGCCAGGACTGGGGGCTGCCCGGAGTGTCCAGCGCTGTCTCTCCCCTCCAGGAGCATGACATCGAGACGCCTTACGGCCTTCTGCACGTGGTGATCCGGGGCTCTCCCAAGGGGAACCGCCCGGCCATCCTCACCTACCATGACGTGGGTCTCAACCGTAAGTGCGCCTCAGCGTCGTTTGGCCCTCCACTGCCTCGAATCTCCCGGAACAGTGAGGCCCCCCCTCCCTCCCCACAGAGCCCCGTAGATCCCCACTCACGCTTAGCTCTGTGCCCCTAGCCATTTGGGTCTTGGTTTCCCCGCTGAACCATGAGGCTGATCACCTCTGCCTCGACCTCCCTTTCAGCATCCATGGGCCTCCCTGCCCGCCTCTCCTGGCTCAGCCACAGCTGAGAGCTTTGTCTTTGCAGACAAGCTGTGCTTCAATACCTTCTTCAACTTTGAGGACATGCAGGAGATCACCAAGCACTTCGTGGTGTGTCACGTGGATGCCCCCGGTCAGCAGGTGGGGGCCTCGCAGTTTCCTCAGGGGTAGGTACCCAGAGCGACCCACCCCCCAGCTTTCCCGAGCCCTGTACCCCCGGCTGCACTGGGCCTGACCTGGTGCTCTGCCTGCAGGTACCAGTTCCCCTCCATGGAGCAGCTAGCCGCCATGCTCCCCAGTGTGGTGCAGCACTTTGGGTGAGTCCTCGCCCAGCCCTGCCCTGCCCTGCCCCTGTGCTGGGGGCCAGGGGGCGCCCACCATCTCCGCAGAGCCAGCAGGCTCCAGCTGAGCGCTGAGGGCTATGGGTGGGTCTGCTGTGGATGGCAATCATGGGAAACCCCTAGAGTGACCAGCCATGCTCTCTATCAGGTTCAAGTACGTGATTGGCATTGGCGTGGGAGCCGGAGCCTACGTGCTGGCCAAGTTTGCAGTGAGTCTCTCCACCCGCCCCTGTAACTAATCCCAGGGCTGGTCTCTCCCAGGGGCAACCCCACAGGAACTTTCCTTCCTGTCTTCCTTTCCTCCTCCCCCTACTTCCTCTTCACTTAGGAAAAGTCCTTTTTTCTTTTTTTCCTCCAAGGAAATTAACTTTAAAAAAAAAACAAGGTTACTTTTTCTATACAATTCCTTAAAACACTATGAGCCATAAGTTGCTGCAACCATTATCCAAAACCAAACTTCCTCTTAGCAACAAACTATACAACTAATTCCTCCAGCCACTAAATAAGGATTATCCTAATCACTCATTCACTAATTAGGGTAATACTTAAACATGAATCATTTTTTAATCTAAAATTACACGTATGATAAGTTTGCGAGGTTTAAAGAAAGTCAGGTATCAGAAACATCATATCGGGTAGGAGCTCACAAGCTTTCCATCTCTAAAAGCAAAAACTTAATTTTTAGGATTCAAAGTATTTCTTTCTTCAAAAAAAAAAAAAAAAACAAAAAAACTGACTAAGAATTTTCAACTCCAATTTCCACTGCAGTATTTAACCACTTTGTTAACTGTCAACTATTCCCAGCTGCCCCCAGACAACCTTGATATGACCTCAGTATTGTATATATATATCACCATTTTCCCCTAACACAGGCAGACAGTCGAACAGAAAACTCGAATCTCTTTTACAATGTCTTAACACAAAACAGGCTTTGGAAAGGTCAGTTTCTTAATATCACTAGGGTTTTTTCTATGAAAGCAAAGAAACAAAATATTTCATTGAAGATGTTTAATCCTTAGTGTTGCAATAGTAGCCTCTTCAAAGGTATATTAAAGGGGCTGAAAAACAGTGAAATAGGCATAGATAGATTCCAAATAAAAGGGTTTTGAAAGGTTCCAGTTGTGGAGGAGGATGGGCAGGGGCCCCCAGGCAAGTTCCCAGCTGAAGGCACTTGGTTATCAGTGGTACCTTGAAGCCCTTACAGAGCGCGGCCTTCTCTTCAGATCCTAGTAACCGCCTGCGAGACGGGCAGGGCCAGAATTTTACAGTCCGTTTTCCAGGTGGGAAGACTGGGCTCCCTGCCCCGCCCCCCAAGCCCTGTCTCCCTGTCCCGGCAGCTCATCTTCCCTGACCTGGTGGAGGGGCTGGTGCTGATAAACATCGACCCCAACGGCAAAGGCTGGATCGACTGGGCGGCCACCAAGGTGAGCGCAGTCCGCCTGGAAGGGGTGGGGCGGGGCGGGGCGTCGTGTCGTGGTGCTCACACTGGCTCCGCCTCGGCCCGTAGCTCTCCAGCCTGACCAGCACTTTACCCGACACGGTGCTCTCCCACCTCTTCAGGCAGGTAAGGGGGCGGGGCCGTCCTCACGCAGGAGCCGGAGCGGCGGGTTGGGACTCTCCCGAGGGCCTGGTTCTGCCCCCGCTCCCGGCCGGGCAGGAGGAAGAGGGTGGTGGGGTGATGGGGCATAAGACATGCCTCACCCCTACCCCGGGATCTGCCGCGAGACTGCAGCACCCGAGACGGACAGGGGAGGCGGAGGGGGCGGGGTCCCCTCCCCTCCCAAGGCCGTGGG
>NW_020173700.1:261023-267366 GCF_003031525.2 Neophocaena asiaeorientalis asiaeorientalis | reverse complement strand
CACACTGCCCTGCCGCGCGTGCGCTCATCCCCCGTCCCCGGGGCCCAGGAGGAGCTGGTGAGCAACACAGAGTTGGTGCAGAGCTACCGGCAGCAGATCGGGAATGTGGTGAACCAGGCCAACCTGCAGCTCTTCTGGAACATGTACAACAGGTATGGGCGGCTTGGGTCCCAGCTGGCGGCACCAGGACGGGAGCGCTCACGCAGTTGGGGGACCCCCCCCCGGTACAGCTGCCCACGGCTGGCAACACACTCTCCCAGTTTGTAGATGAGTGGACCGATGAGCCTTCGAGAGGGGTGACCTCTTGCCCAGGATCACACCCCGAGAGGGGCAGAGGGGGAGCAGAGCTCTTCCGTTCCTCCCCCTCCCTTGGGCGTTGCCAGTGGGAGCAGTGGGGGATGTGGGCGCCATCTGCTGCCCCCACTGCCCTGAGCCTCAGTGCTGACATCTGTAAAATGAGAGTGCCCCTCCTTCTCTTTCTCCTACAAATATTTATTGAACGCCTGCTGTGTGCTGGAGAAACACTGGAGAAGGAGGGAAGCCCTGGCCTGCCTGCCTGCCTGTAAGGCATGGGAAGCACAGGTGGTGGTGCACAGCCCGTGATGAGAGCCAAATGTGAGGGCCCACCTGGCATGACTTGGGGGGGTCCCGGAAGAAGTCACGTGAGGGGAGCCCTCAGGCCCCTACTTGTGCAGAACAGGTCTGTGTCTCCCCATTTTACCAATGGCATGTGTGAGGCTTTGTCTCACCGTTGAGACACTAGAGCATAAGCCCCAAATCTGGGGCCAGCCCAGCACCTCCAGGGATGTTGGGCCATAATTGCCGTGTGGAGGGATGGGGTTGAAATACAGCAGTGTCAGGCTTGGGGACATTCCCCAAAGCCCCGCCCCAGGATGCAGTCCTGGGATGCCCACCTCCGCCTTTCCCTGCAGCCGCAGAGACCTGGACATTAACCGGCCTGGAACAGTGCCCAACGCCAAGACGCTCCGGTGAGTGCCCTGCCCCCTCCAGCCTGCCAGGCCTTTGTAACCCCCTCTCCGGTGCCTAGGCCAGACAGCCCTTCTCCTCTGTGTCTGCAGCTGCCCTGTGATGCTGGTAGTCGGGGATAACGCACCTGCCGAGGAGGGGGTGGTGAGTGAGGGATTGTGCCCTGGTGCCAGTGGGTGGCAGGGGCAAAGGGGTCACTGGCTCCTGGCCAATGGGGCCAATTCCTGACCCTGCCCCAGGAAGCCTCGGGGGGACGCCGGATGGTGGGCTTCTCATCCCACTTCCCCACCATCTTGCCAGGTACCAGTGCCTGAGACAGCCCCCATCCTTCAGGTGAGGGAGGCCTGGAGACAGGAGGGGCCTGGGGCCAGGACCGGGCCACCTGATTGCCCCACCCTACCCCTCCCTGCAGCACAGCAGCCCCTCCACACTCTCCACCCATTTTAGGCCCAGAGACTAAGATCTCTCTTTTCTCTAAAATTGGATTCACTTGTTATGCAATAAGCAATTCATGAGCACAGCAATGGTCCCTCTTTGACCATCACATGCATCCATTATGTTTGGGGATCATGTGTCACCTCTCCTGTTGGAACTCTGAGGGCAGGCAGCCCGGGGTGTTTCATGTCCCCCCAGAGGGTCAGGGGTCCAGCAGTGCCCAGAGAAGCCCCCAGTGTGCACCCAAAGTACGACACCCTCCATGTGCCTGAGGGCTTCGGGGAGCAGGGCTGTGGGCTGCGCCTGCCATCTCGACCCAGGCAGGGTCAGGCCTTCAGAGTCTCCTGCTGACCCTCGGCCCTCCCTCACCTCTGACGCCCGACTTCTGGGGTGCCTTGCGCTTTCCCAGCCTCCCCCGCCAAGGTGGCCCTGGCTCGCTGTGAGGCCGCTGCCCAGCCCCTGCCCCCAGCCCAGCAGCAGTTGTGAGTGCAGTAGAGGGTCTCAGGCCCTCAGGGGGCTGCTTCCTGATCCCCAGGGCCTTGGCCTTGCCAAGGTGCCTGTGTCTGCCCCCTGCACTCCCTCCCTCACCTGTAGAGCCTCGCAGCTCTGGGGATAGACCCTCCCTTAGCATCTGGGGCAGGGGGACGCCCGACAGCCCTCTGGCGCCTCACTCTGTTGAAGCCTGTGCCTTGTCCCCAGGTTGAGTGCAACTCCAAACTGGATCCAACCACCACGACCTTCCTGAAGGTGAGGCCCTCCTCCCCACCCTGGGCCCAGCCACAGGGAGGGGCCTGCCTGGGGTCCCAGCCAAGGCGGGAGCAGAGCAGGACGGTGTGTCTGGTCAGGGGAGCCTGTCCGGGTGTGCCAGGGACAGGCAGGGTGTGGTGTGAGGGGGCCCCTGCTCAGCTCACCCCCCTCTCTCCCCTGCAGATGGCAGATTCCGGGGGGCTCCCCCAGGTCACACAGGTGAGACTCTTGGCCCTCTCTCCGTCCCTTACCTGGCCAGGGGTTGGGGAAGCCTCCCCTCCCCCTGAATCCCAGGCAGGCAAACAAAGCATGTACCTGTCCCTCGCCCTGCAGCCCGGGAAGCTGACTGAAGCCTTCAAGTACTTCCTGCAAGGCATGGGCTACAGTAAGTATACCTCCACCCCACCCTGCCCTAGAGACTGGGGGGCAGGCAGCAAGTTGGGGCTGACGCTGTGCCTGGGGGCCGCTAGAGCATCTCCGCCTAGGTTGTAATTTGATTGTCCCAGGCCAGGCCCTGCCCTTGGGGAGGTTTTGGGGCACTGTTCTCCTGACAGGGCTGGGCCTTTTGGGGTGGGGGACTCTTCTCCCAGCTCTGGGGAGCAGGGCCCAGGGCTGAGTCCTGCCGGGGAAGCCTGCCTAGGGGTGAGTCACCCACCCCACCCAGCGCCTGCTGGGCCTACAGCACCTGAGAAGGCCGGATGGTACCAGGGGCATCAGAGGAGTGGACTTGGAGTCTGGGGACTGGGGAAGGCATGTGAGGCCATCCGGGTGTTAGGAGAGCTGAAGGCAGCCAAACTGGGGGTGGCATATCTGAAGACCCCGAGGAAAGAGGGGTGGAACTGGCTCCCTGCCCGCTCCCGACTTCCCCTTGTGCGGGGGTGAGACACTGCTCGTGAGCGCCACCAGTGCACATGCCCCCTTGGTGACACACGTGCATCTCCTCCGTTCCTTCCATCTCCCCCTTGCGCCTGGCTCTCCTCCTGGAAGCAAACTTCCTCTGCCCGAATTTTTCTTCGCCCCAGACCTCAGCCTCTGGAGCTTGGGCCTTCTGGGGAGGACAGGCCTGTGGGGGAAGGCTGGGGGGCCAGCCAGGAACAGACCTCCACCCCCCGCCCCCAGGGGACCGGGGCCCCCTGCCAGCCTGTCTGTGGAGAAGTAGGGCAGCAAGAGGCCAAGACCCACAGTGAGACCCAGCAGGGGCTCTGAGGCTGGGCGCTGAGCCCAGGAAGTGCCTGGCGGACACTGCTGGGACGGGTGGGTGAGCCACGGGGCTGGGACCTATTCTCAGGGCCCCAGGACAAATACCACCAGGCAGCCCGAGAGCTGGGAAGGATTTGGGAGGTCATACGGGCCTCCCGCATTCTGTCCACGGGGAGAGTGAGCCCCAGCAGAATGGAGAGGGTGCTGGCACTAGGTTATAGGCCTTAAAGGCTTTGTGGGCGTGAGCCCCCAGTGCTGCAGCCCAGGCTGGAGAATCGGGGGGTGAGACGAGCACCCCACCCTGCTCTCCCGACTCCTAGGGCCAGACTGACATCAGTCTGTGCTGTGGTTCCTTCTGTGGCCGCTGCTTCGGTGGGTGGGTGGGAGGGGGCTTCCTGAGGCTCTGGCCCTGCCCGCAGCCTGCTCTGTGCCTTCCTCTCTGATCCATCTGGACGCCCTCATCTCGCCGGACCTCCTCTTCACCCGTGTTCTGTCTCCCCAACCCTGCCCCTCTGGCTCTGTCTTCTCTCTTAGTTGCATACTTGAAGGACCGAAGGCTGAGTGGAGGAGCAGGTAGCCCCGCACCCCCTCCCCTAATGCATGGACCGCCCCCCAGCTCCCCGCCACCCCAGGAGCCCCAGCTCCTTCCTCTGTGCAGTGCTGCAGCCAGGCCGCATCTTGGCATGGGAACTTCTTGTGTCCTGCTCTTCTGTGGGCTCTGTCCCATTTAGGGCTCCAGATTGGCTGGGTTTTAGATCAGCCTTGCTTCTAGGTTGCCATGGGCCCCGTGGCTTCTAGCACTCTGGCAGTTGGAACCAGAACTTCTCAGAGGTGTCGGCCCTGGGGTCAGGGGCAAGCCATGCCTGGGCTGGACAGATGGCTAGTTGAGGTCAGGAAGGTAGAATTTGCTTCCTGCAAGTCTCGCTTGTAAAACTCTGAATAAGGGCAGAAACAGGATTTAGGGCAGTCTGGGGCCATCACACCTTGCCCTTCTTTACAGAACTGGTCTCATTCCCCCTGCCCCATAATCCTCTTGAGAGAGGCAGAGTTGGAAATAATGTCCCATCCTTGCTCCAGCTTAAGGACACCCGGTCAGCTGCCAGCCCATTTTGGCCACAGCTCTGGCCAGCTCTTGTGAGGAGGGTCCTGCCGGCCTCCGTGGCCCTCCCGCCCCTTTGGCTCACTCCCTGTCGCTGGCATTGCATGCCTGGGGCTTGACAGAGCAAGTGTAGAGCCCTGGCTTGGGATGAGCCTCCATGCCTTCGTCGGAAGAACCGGTCTCGCTGGCCGCTTTGCTTGCGTAAATCCTTCTCCCGCCTGCCTGCGCCCGGCCCCGCCTGCTGGTCCTCACCCCCGGTGCCCTCTCTGTCTGCAGTGCCCTCGGCCAGCATGACCCGTCTCGCCCGCTCTCGAACCTCGTCCCTCACCAGCGCCAGCTCGGTGGACGGCAGCCGCCCGCAGGCCTGCACCCACTCAGACAGCAGTGAGGGGCTGGGCCAGGTCAACCACACCATGGAGGTGTCCTGTTGAAGCCCTTGGTCCCACGAAGATGCTCACCTGCCCCCCAACCTGCATCGACGTCCCACTGCCATCCTTGTGCAGCTCATTTCCCCTTTATTTTTGCGAGGGCAAAGGGGAGGAAATGGGGTTACTTTTCTTTTGTTTAAAAAGACAAGGGGATCTGTCCTAGATGCTGCAGTGGAACAGTCTCCAGATGGTTTGAGGGGCTCACTCCTCCCCTACTCCCCTCCCCCCTCACCTCATTAACTTGGCTGACTTAGACCCTCTCTTCCAGTTTTCCAAGGCCCAGGCACGGTCAGGGCAGGGCTCCAGGGAAGAAGGAGATTAGCTAAGGGAAGACTTTGAGTCCTTCTCTGGCCAGGATCCAGGATAATATGCTGGATTAAAGAAAGCATGGGTTGACCCCCTCAAGCAGGCAGGTTTGAAGGTGGGATGGGATTTTGAGACGGTAGGTGCTGGGACAGCAGGAACAGTGTCCAGCTCAGGCACTGGCATGAGAACCAGGAGACAGCAGCAGGGAGCACTCAGAGGCAGGAGCCCTGGAGCTCTGCAGGCCCCTTTCCCACCCCCCGAGCCCCACCATCAAGCACATCTGTTTCTGATTTTAGCACCCGTGACAATCATCTGAACAGTAGCCACAAGGGGGCGCTTCAACCAGACAGCAGTTTTCCTGGTGCTCTGTGGGTGGGCCTGGTGCTGTAGGGCCAGGCAGGTAGGGGCTGAAAGGGGTTTCTCTGCCCAAGGAAGACAGAACACAGAGGACCTTGAGGGCAGGAACCCCACAGACTGTCCCAGCCCACAGTCTGCCGCCTCCTGGCCCTGTCCCGTTTCTGAGCCAAGGCCCTGAGGCAGAAAGTCACCTGGTCCTCTGCCTCTAGGGAGCTGACTAGGGCTGAGGTTAAAGGCTGGGATAGCCTTTGAGTGTTGGGTACGCCTCTGAGAACTTCGTGGTGACTGCCTTTGGAAGCCAGCAGGCAGTGGTGGCTCAGAGTTCCTATAGAGTTCCCCCAGAGACCCCCTTTTCACCCCTAGGTTCCACGGAGGACAACTTAATCAGCAGCAGCATGGCCAAGGCCACTGGAAACATTTCTAGGGAGAGTTCTAGTCAAGCTATGCCAATGTTTCACATAGGCATCACTGAGAGAGTTCATTTGGAGAAAACTGGCCCAAGATAGCAGGACTTGGCTGTCCCAAATCACCATCCTAGCCATTTGGAGTAGGCTCAGGCTGGGGCTTGCTAGGTCCTGGGGTGGGAGGTAACGTTTCCTGAAATGAACAAGGGCCAGGCAGAGGAGAAAGGCTCCCCACCCACCCCAGCCCCTTCCAGCCAGCTGAAGCCCAGGGCTGTGCCATATACTTCCTGTTCATCCACCTTACTGGGTAGAATCTCCTGACCTAGGAACCAGAAGCCATTTGTCTCTGAGCCTAAATCAGTTGCCACAAGCCCTCAAAT
>NW_020173700.1:219121-260396 GCF_003031525.2 Neophocaena asiaeorientalis asiaeorientalis | reverse complement strand
GAGGGGACACCTGCATCCACATTTCCTTGGCACACATCACCCCCTTCTGTCATCTTAAGCCATTATAGAGCCCAGTGGAGTGTCTGTTAGTTCTATTCACTCACGTGCTTCCTTTGAATATAGAATGTGACTGTTTGAAAAGCTGGTAGAATTAATCCCTTTTATTGTAGATAGCGCTGTGAATCTTGGATTTTTTTTCCCGTGTTCTTTCAGATGAGATCTATAAATATCTATACATTATATATATATGTATATTGGGTACTCCGGCGTGTGGCTTTCCATTGGAGGTTGTGTCTTCTTTGGTCAAAGTGAACTATTAATGGAATTTGTTATTTTCTTCTCTGTACAAAGTGAAGAGCCTACTTTTGTGTATTCTGGTGCCTGATGTCATGAGACTTTGAGATGACAAAATGTAAAACAAAAACCCTTGTCAACGTAGAAAGAGTTAACTGTGCTGAAAAACTAATAAAGAAACTAAGAAGAATTTGAGTATGGTGATGCCATGCCCATCATGAGAAGCTTTGGAAGAGACAGAATGTTTTAAGCTGGTGAGGCTGGTGCTTCTTGGGTTTAGGTGGGGTTGACCGTTCAGAGTGAAGACAGGCATTTCCATCTATCTCTGTATTTCCATATCTTGTCACATCATCTTACCAATCCTTACATTAATTCCATAGGGTAGGTACTAATTATCTTAGTTTCACAGTTGAGGAAACTGAATTTGCCTTAATAAGAGGCCAAGCTGGGAGGTGGCCTTGACAGTATTTGATTTCAAAACCCAGACCTGTAACCTCTATATTCGTTGCCTCATTTTCTTAAATTTAACGGCATGCTATTTCCCCATGTTTAACCACCATTTCTGATTCATTTACTCAGCCATTTATCCAATAAATAGATATTGAGTTCCTGCTGTGTGTCAGCAACTAAAGCAGCAAGTAAACAAAAATAAGCCCCTCCATGTGCTACGCAGAAGATGAAAAACTGAGCGGGTCTATTCTATCAATAGTTCTGGGAGCCCTGACCACACAACTCCGAAACACTTGCACAAACTGCTCTAATTGCGCACCCAGCCGGCCTCCAGCCAGGCCTTCCCTTCTCATCCAGAAATGGGATTTTGCACTTCAACCGGACTTCGACCCCCAGGGGTTTCAACTGTCACAGACCAAGACTGGGAAGGGTTGTGCCTGGCTCAGACCAGGCTCAAGGCGGCAAGGGGACACATCTTCCTGCACCCGGCGGCACGTTTTTTTAACCCAAGTGGGGAGACCCGGCCTCAAGGATGTTTTCAGCAGGGCTTGTACGACCAGGTGCAAACCCCCACTCTTCTTCCGCGTGGAAGTCGAAACGAACATCACGTGGTTCCGGGGCGGGAACATAGGCCCCGCCCCTGAGAGTCCTGCCCCAGGACGCCGGAAGCGCCTGCGCTGGGCTGCGGAGTCGCGGGGCTGCGCGCCCTTGGACCATGGCGACCCAGGCGAAGCGCCGGCGGGTGAGTTGTGGCGGCAGACGCAGGAGCACCCCTCTCCGCCGCGCCTCGCCGCTTCCCCGTCCGCAGCGCCGTCCCGCACGAGGCTGCGCGGCCTGCCGCGGGTCATTTGCCGCACTCCACATCCCCTCCCCCAACCCCGGCCCTTCCTCCGCGCGCGCGCGCGCCGCCGTCTTCTCCGCCCCCAGCGAGCTCTTCCGGGCGGGGCAACGCCACTGCGCTTGCTTATCTCAGGTGGCAGGGCTTGCGGGCAGCGAGGACCCGGCCCCGGTGGCCAGCTTCCTGAGCTGGTGCCGGCGGGTAGGACTGGAGCTGAGTCCCAAGGTGAGTGGGGGGCGGGGTGGATGGAGGCGGGCGCGGCGGGGAAGCGGGCGCGGTCTAGCTCTGACCGGCCGCTCTCCCTGCTCAGGTGGCGGTGAGCCGGCAGGGCACGGTGGCCGGCTACGGCATGGTGGCCCGGGAGAGCGTGCAGCCCGGGGAGCTGCTGTTCGCGGTGCCGCGGGCCGCACTCCTGTCGCAGCACACCTGCTCAATCAGCGGCCTGCTGGAGCGAGGTGGTTACGCCGGCGGGGGTGGGACGCCGAGGCGGGCCTGCGGGGCCGGCCGGGGCCCTAACCTCTTCGTCTCCCTCAGAGCGAGGCGCGCTGCAGAGCCAGTCGGGATGGGTGCCGCTGCTGCTGGCGCTGCTGCACGAGCTGCAGGCCCCGGCCTCGCCCTGGAGCCCCTACTTTGCGCTGTGGCCCGAGCTGGGCCGCTTGGAGCACCCCATGTTCTGGTGAGAGCCGTAGGAGGGGCAGCACCGTAGGTAGCCTGGCTCGAACCGCCCTGCCCTTGGGACACGGGTTCTAAGCGCTAGTCCCGGTAGGTGGTGTGAAGAACTTGGGTGGGGGTGTCACTGCAGGCCAGAGGAGGAGCGCCGGCGATTGCTGCAGGGCACCGGCGTACCCGAGGCTGTGGAGAAGGATTTGGCCAGCATCCGCAGCGAGTATTATTCCATCGTGCTGCCCTTCATGGAAGCCCACCCCGATCTTTTCAGCCCCAGGGTTCGCTCTCTGGAACTCTACCGCCAGCTCGTAGCTCTTGTGATGGCCTACAGGTCAGTGAGCGGAGCCTTAAAAAGGACCCTTTTTTTAAGAACTCTATTGAGGGACTAGAAGGGAAAGAACAGTGAACCCCACTCGTCTCTCACCCTGCACTGGGCTTTAGCAAAGTTCTCTCTGTGGCAGCTTTCAGGAACCACTGGAGGAAGAGGATGATGAAAAGGAGCCAAACTCCCCTTTGATGGTGCCTGCTGCAGACGTACTAAACCACTTAGCCAATCACAATGCCAATCTAGAATACTCTCCAGTGAGTGGATCTGTCCCAGTTCTTGTTCTTATGTGCTTGGATGATTGGGCATGTGATTCAAACCGGTGTGTTATTTATGCTGGCCTGGCAGTTGAGCTAAACACTCCATTCTCCTCATACTAAAAATGTGTAGGTGGAATTATCTCCTCCTCTGTGTACTTTGCGTCTTCCACTGAAATCACCTGAACTGAAAACATCTCAAAACCTTACAAGAAAGCTGGGGTTAATCCTCTGATAAACCTTGCACCCTCACTGACTTGGTTCTATAGGTTGGTTGTTCTGTGCAGTGCTAGTGAGCCAAGATTGTTTCTGGGCCCTGTGGACAGCAATCTGGAACAGCCATAGTGTCAATACTTTTCACTAGAGGGGATGTTCGTAAGACCGGTTTAAGATGATACCAAGGCTGTGTTTGTATCAATTCTATTTGCTAAGTGGAAAGTTGCAAAAAAAGATCTAAGTTTATGGGATTAAAAATTAGGAAATGGCTGTTTAAAATAAGTTTATTTTTGTCTGTGTTGGGTCTGTTGCTGCATGCAGGCTTTCTCTAGTTGCAGCATGCGGGAGGCTACTGTTCGTTGTGGTGTGTGAGTGTCTCATTGCGGAAGACGGGCTCTAGGCACACGGGCTCAGTAGTTGTGGTGCACGGGCTTAGTTGCTCCGTGGCATGTAGGATCTTCCTGGACCAGGGATCGAACCCGTGTCCCCTGCATTGGCAGGCAGATTCTTAACCACTGTGCCACCAGGGAAGTCCCTGGCTATTACTTTTATAAAAGCTTGTGTCCATTTGCTGTTCCTACTTTGATCTTGGTTTTTTGGGTTTTGTTTTTGCCACACTGCACAGAGCCCAGTTCCCCCTGCCCAGGGATTGAACCTGGGCCCCATCAGTCTTAACCACTGGACTGCAAGGGAAGTGCCTAATTCTTCATTTCTGTAAAGCTAGCAACTTTTTTGGGGGGCTGTGTCAGGTCTTAGTTGTGTCACGCGGGCTCTTTGTTGCTGTGCACAGGCTTCTCTCTAGTTGTGGTGTGTGGGCTTTGTTGCCCCATGGCATGTGGGATCTTAGTTCCCTCACCAGGGATTGAACCTGCGTCCCCTGCATTGGAAGGCAGATTCTTAATCACTGGACCACCAGAGAAGTCTCCAAAGCTAGCAATTTTTTTTTTTTTTCTTTTTTGCGGTACGCAGGCCTCTCACTGCTGTGGCCTCTCCCGCCGCGGAGCACAGGCTCCATACGCGCAGGCTCAGCAGCCATGGCTCACGGGCCCAGCCGCTCCGTGGCACACGGGATCCTCCCAGACCAGGGCACGGAACCCGTGTCCCCTGCATCGGTAGGCAGACTCTCAACCACTGCGCCACCAGGGAAGCCAGCTAGCAACTTTTTAAGTGTTTGTGAGATGACTGAGCAAAGATTATGTACTAAACCATGGGGATGACCTTTGACCTTTTAAGTCTCACCACTTTTATTCTACAGTACAGGATCTTAACAAGAACTAAAGGTAGAATGTTGGTAGGTATAGTGTCAGTCCCACCATCACTGAAACTATACCTGCTGGAGGAAACTGTACCCTAGGAGGGAAGTAATCTTAATGAGGCTGGCCTGGGAAGGGCCTGGCCCCAGCTTCTCCCTTCCACCCCAGAATTGTCTTCGGATGGTGGCCACTCAGCCCATTCCTAAAGGCCATGAGATTTTCAACACTTATGGGCAAATGGCTAACTGGCAGTTGATTCACATGTATGGCTTTACTGAACCGTATCCTGACAACACGGATGACACGGCTGACATTCAGATGGTGACGGTTCGTGAAGCAGCGTTACAGGGTGAGTGATTAAACCTTGGACACTGGTGTATGTCTCCATCCCTGCCCCAGGTGCTCTGCCAATAGTAGTTGTTCCCTTTTTGTAGACTAAAGAGAAATGAGGTCTTGGGTATACTGACTTTCACAGCAGTACTTTCTGTCTACAGGAACAAAAGTTGAAGCTGAAAGGCTCCTACTGTATGAACGCTGGGATTTCTTATGCAAACTGGAGATGGTAGGGGAAGAGGGAGCCTTTGTGATTGGGCGGGAAGAAGTGCTGACAGAAGAGGAACTGGCCATGACACTCAAGGTAAATGCTCAAAATAAGTATTTAGATCTACGTGTGAGGAAAGGTGGCATGGATGGAGAGGACACTTAAATGCTGTCAGGACAGGTTGGCTTCTCTAAATCAATTTTGGAAATATGCAAGTAAAGGGCCCCATGGTTGCTTCTAGGTACTGTGCATGCCTGCTGAGGAGTTCAGAGAATTTAAAGACCAGGATGGATGGGGAGATGATAAAAGGGAAGAGGACAGCCTGACAATCACAAATATCCCCAAACTCAAAGCATCATGGAGACAGCTTCTTCGGGACAGTGTTTTATTGACCCTGCAAACCTATGCCACAGACTTAAAAACTGAGCAAGATTTACTCAGTAGTAAGGAGGTCTACGCCACACTCAGCTGGAGGGAACAGCAAGCCTTACAGGTTCGTTATGGTCAGAAGATGATCTTACACCAATTGTTGGAACTGACTAACTAGCAGGTTCCCTTTTTCCTGAAGGAATGTCCAGGAGAAGAACTTTCTGCTAAGCTGGTACACATTGATGCTTGAAAAGAAGGATAATTTGGACCTTTTGTTTTGCATTTCATACTAAATACCAAAAGGAAAAGTAGCAAAACTGTTGTCTAGGATGAATTGCAAGGTAAGAGTGACATGCTGAAGGATTTGGGAATAGTAGATGTGGGAACTGCTGCTTATTGTTATGAACACTAATAAATTTTATAGCTGTTTGGTTCTCAGCTTGATCCAAAGTTAGCAGAAATGTGATAAGTCTGGCATTTTAATAACATGGACTTTGAAAGTAGACCTGGTTCAAATCCAGGTCTATTTTGAACAAGTCACTTTCCCTTAGTTAACAACTGTTTCCTGTTGGAGGATTTAATAAGCTGTGTCACTAGAACTCTGAGCAATTGTTTAAATTCCTTAAGCAGCCTAGATGGCACAACTCACCTTTAAGACACCAATGACATTCAAGTCCCCATGTAAGATTTCTATTTAATCTTGAACCTTTTTGTCCTCTCTGGCCATAAAACTTGACAGTCATGAAAGGTAAGGTATATATTAGGTAAGTTTTAAATATATACCTACTCTTTTTCTTTTAAAAATTATATCTAATGTTGTAAAGCAATTATACTCCAATAAAGATGTTAATGTTGAAACACCATGAGGGTAAAGGATGTTTTTAAATGGGCATTTTGAAACTGTTTAATCATAGAAACCTGCTCCAATAATTTTTCACTGTTGGAAAGGAAAAGGCAAACAACACTACATAAAAATCACTTCCTTGTTTAAAGATGCCAGATTGGTAGTGGGAAAACCTACCATTCAGCAAAAGTTGGTGTTCCCCGGTGGCCCCAACGGGAAGGCTGCGTGGTCCACTTTCCTCCTCACCACCAGCACTGGCCGCTACTGAGAAAGGCACAGTGGACTCGTGTGTGTGTCATGACTTTAATGTTCGACTACAGTATGCATACACATACAAGAAGTAGGGAAGCTAAAGCCCAGGAACTAGGAAGGCTACAAAATACAACACATGGACCAATACATTTACAAAACATTCAAAATCCTTACAAAAGGGGCTGTATTGGTCCTTTTGACTTCGTTGTTGTTCAGCTTAGTCTGTATGGCCATTCATTGGGATAATGGGGAAGGGCAATTCATAATATTTGGTTCCTTTCCGCACAGTTTACAAGTTATCAGGAGAGAGATGGGGGAACTTTAGGCCTGGTTTGGCTTCCCTTTATAAAAAGAAGTGTCTCACAGGGCCCAAGGGGACCAAGGGGATGTGTTCTCCAGCAGAAAAGAGAAAATGATGCTCTGCCAACAGCCAGCTTTAGATTTGGGGAAGAGGCAAAATAAAAATCCACGGGATCTCAATTGTGAACTCTTCCCATGTTTCCTGGCATACCAAATTCTACACATCCACATTTTTAAACAACTTTGTGATTTTCAAGGTCCCCATCGGTATTTTAAAAAAATAAGTCACATAGTATTTAAACTGGCTTTCCTGCTATTCTTTGGGACACCAGGAATGTCAGATGACATGGAGCTATGCCCACCCCCCATCCCCCCAACAAGTGCATGGCATCAGCAGCCTCTTGAATTTATAAGCTGGGAAGTAGGCACCACCAGTTTATCTACTTGCCTTGGACACATTTTGCACAAACCCAAGAAGTTCCAGACAAAGGTTTTCTCTTTCATATATTTACACAAGTTCAAAATGATATTCACAGCATCTTCTAAATGTTGGCCAGGAGTCAAAAAAATGCATTTAAATTTGGAACGTGTCCAAGTAGACAGGAAGCTGGCCCAAACAGTAATTGGGGCAGATACCCGAGACCAAAGGGCCGGCAAAGTCAGGAAAAGCTGAAAGGATCTTCAGCCAGTTTATGAACTTGGTACAGTGGGACCTCCAGGCTGACAAATTTACAACAGAGATGTGGTTCCATCTAACTGGCACCTGTCCCTTCCATTACTTGCTGAGCCTGCTTTTGTCCCATGCAGCACTGTGCGACAGACTGGAATAACCTGAAGAATGGAGACAGTTAACAAGTTTGTGAGAAAACTTCAGGCCTGACTAAAACCTTGCGTCTCATTTTGGTTACTATGGCCTTCTTAATCACCCACCCAAGCTGAAGCCATCAAATGATTCTCATTCTTCTGTCTTAAGAATGTAACAATTTAAAAATGACTTTTAACTCACTTTTCAATTTCTGGGGCACAGTGTACAAACTCGTGGTTCCAGAACTTAAACGCTGGATTTTTAATCAGCTCAATGAAGGTAATAAGAAGACCCCAAGGATGTGGCCTATTTACAATCAACCGTTCCAAAAGAACCCTGGAGAAGGGAAGAAAAAGTTAGTCAATGCACAGAGAAACATACAAATTCATGACCACTTCTCCATTTGTCTTTTTTCCTAACGCTTTTTCCCTGATTATTACACTACATGCAAAAATTGTTAGCTTTACAAAAGGCAGGTGGATTAAGTCTTTTCTATAGAATGGTTAAATGGATTCTAGAATTACATAACGTGGGTTTGAATCCCTCCTCTTCCCATTACTGAGCCTACGAGACTAAGTTAAGGTAAAGGATAGATAATAGATTACATGACACAGAGAAGATAATCGCTTAAAGAATACATACTCAATGAAAGTAAATAGGAAATAAGAATTTTACTACTAGTAGTACATATGTAAATTGGGTGGTTATAATTCTTCACATCCCCTGATCTAACCGATTTTACTTCTAAATTTACCCTAAGGATGTAATAAAGCACAAGAATAAAGATTTAAGTTCGAGGAAGTTCACTAAAGCTTTATATAGTCCACAAAATAGGACTTTTACCGTCTAAACATCTAATAATAAAACACTGGTTAAGTTTTAGTATATAAACCTAAGGAATACTAATGCTCAGAAACTACTATTAGGTGAAGGGGCAAGTTTAACAAGTCTGGTCCAGTTTTTTAAGTTTGTGTATATCTCTCTCACTAGGATGTACCCATTTCCTGATCTCCAATGCTGTACATAGTCCAAGCAATCTGCAATAGATTCCTAACTATTGTTAGTAAAACACACGTATGATCCTGTTATTTCTCCTGCTTAAAACCTTCCAACCCAGAGGTAATGACAAGTCTAAGTTCTTTAACATGGCCTTTAAAAGGCCTGGGTGTTTCAGGACTGGTCAAATATGCTGACCCCACCACCTGAGAAAAACTCCTGATCTATCAAAATGCTGTGCCTTTTGTCGAAAACTTTTTGTTTCAGCAGTGATTAATAATTCTCTACTTGTGATTTTTTTTGCATCCATCAGACTAATTATCAGGAGGGCAGAACCATGCCCATTTCGTTCACATTTAAGATGCTCAGTGAACATGGAATGCATAGGGAAAAAAACACTCAGAATTCATAATAAAGGGGAAGAGACTCCATTTAGAACCCTCTGAAAAACAGACCTCTCTCTTACCTTGTGATCTGTTCTTGGATAGCTTCAGTGTTGGCTTCTGCAAAAAGGTAGAGCATGGTGCAGCTGAAGTAGTGAGTGTGGCTATTTGGGTACCGCAGCTGATTTGCAATTGCATTCAAGAAGAGATACCGACCTAGATATTAAGAAAACCCAGCTTAGCGACAATTTGCTCTGAAAGGCCAATGTGAGAAGACAAATCACATTCTGACTGGATGGATTTGCATTTCTGATATAGGTTCTCAAATTATCCTTTGGTTTCAACCAGCGGTGCTCAGGGCCCCAGAGTTCATTTCTATGGGTTTTATTTCACTATTTTTCACATTAAAAAAATTGTAGTTAAAATAATTAGTCTATTTAAAAATAAGAGACCTACTGCATATTAATATAACCTGTTAATAAAAAATTTAAGTATTTCCCCCCGAGAAACTTAGAGAAGAGTGTCACTGTTTCACATTCTGCTGGATTCTCATTTCTGCCCTTATGTTCAATCTGTTCCAGTATGGTTATTTCATGTGGCCTCTGGAAACAGTCACTGTACACTTGCGACAACATGAGTGTGAAAAAAAGCAAATGTCTTTTTATTATTAAAATAGTTTTAACCCCACAGCCCTTCTTCTTTTTTAAAAAATATTTATTATATATTTATTTTGGCTGCACTGGGCCTTAGTTGCGGCATGCCAGCTCCTTAGTTGCTGCATGCATGCAGGATCTAGTTCCCCAGCCCAGGATCAAACCAGAGCCCCCTGCATTGGAAACGTGGAGTCTTACCCACTGGACCACCAGGGAAGTCCCTCACAATCCTTCTATAAGGGTCTTGGGGATAATCCACTAAGGGTTCCCAGACTATACTTGGAGAAATGCTAGTTTAAACTTTATTGGAATAAGTATTAATTGGATTTGGTTGTCTCCCTCTGCTTGATATTACTGAGGTTTGTAAGGCCATCACAGTGAGCTTTAACACTTAAAGGCTATCCACTTTTTTTGTTGGGTTCTGGACGTAATGGTATTCATTTGTGTTAAATCTTGATTTTAAGCTGCCTCAACCCCCCTCCTACAAATAGGCAAGTAGTATATACTCAAAATTAGCCTCTCAAAAATCCATAGTGAAGTTAAAAAAAGTAGGCATCCTCCTGAAGTGTATGCGTGTTAGGCTGAGCAGCACTGTATCGTTGGCCACCACCTACCATACAGAACACCAAAATTGGTAGTTCAACCAAGCAAGATGCAAACCTACAATAGGATTATACTGTGAACTTTTTTGCAGAGCAGGTAGGGGAAGTTCTATTCATTAATCTTTACACATTTAATATTTAACATATTGCCTGGCAAAGAGGTCAGTAAATGTTGGTAAAAGGCAGGCTAACAAAAAAAGTAACATGAGCCTATTTTTAAAGAGAGGCTAGTAAAAAGAACATGTTTATTTTCACACTAAAAAAGAAAAATGCTACAATCATACATACTGAAATATTAACTGATGTGGTAAGGATTCTGGATGATTTTTTTCCTTTACGCTTTGCTGTGTCTTCTACATTGAGCAAATACTATCGAATTCAAGATAAAATAACCAGCCAGACCCATAACCATATTGACAGAACATTCTCTATTGTGGCTTAAAGTATTTTTGGGACCAGACTGTGACAAAATGTGCACAAAACTTGACTCTGAGAACTAGCTGGCTTCACTCACCTTCAGTGTCCAAGTCCACAGCCAGGTTCTGGAAGATGTCCATGTGAGCAGAGTGGGTGATCGTGCTCATTGAAGGTGTGCTGCCCTTGTTGTGGATGTGTGCAATTGCCTGAGTCCCTACATAGAGCACCAGTGCATTAATGAGCTGGAGGTTGTAGCGATTACCAGGCTCATTGGATACCTAAATGAACAAAACAGAAAGCTCCTGACTTACTGTCACAGAGGACTTAGGCATCGGATTTAGGCACCAATATTTCTAAGAACACTTTTTATGCCTTTCATAGAAAAGCTGAACTGTTCCCAATATCCTCTGTGACTTAAATTTTAGAAATCTTGAATTTGTGAGGTTATTTAACAAATACACACTTGCACAAGGGTAGTTGTGTCAACAGAAATGGGATTTCCCTTGGGAAACCAAAGCTTTGACAGTTACCAGCACAAAAATAAAGTTTATAAAGTCAAAATTTGCACTATCTCACTTATAAAAAAGATTTGGAGAGGGAAAAAACGTGGTTTCTTGGTATGGAAAGACTGGAAAGATAATACAGCCTCAATCAATTTGTATACAGCAAATTGAACCAGAATCCATTTACTTAGAAGAGTCTTGGAGTAGGGGATGATTATCAGCAATCTTTTCTTACAGAAAACCAGTCAATTCCCTGGCTGCCTCTTCCAAGGCTATATAGCTTGTCACTGGTAAAATGTATAATCCAGTTAATCTCATCCAACCATTAAAAATGACAATGTGCTTTAAAACCTTTAAAGCAGGTTGAAAAGACTAACTTACAAGAGACCATGCATAGGACTGTGCGTACAAAGTGAAAGACACAACCAAGAGTTTAAGTCAAACCACTAACCTGTAGGTTGCTCCGCAGATCAGACAGAAAAGTGACAGGTGATCGAGTTTTAAGATAGGAATCCAAATCCTTTTTGAACTGGGGTGGCATCACCCCAGTAAAATTGGTGAGAATCCGGGGTGCAATGTTAATTTCACTCAACATATCCACCTGCCACAAACAAATACAAGAATCATAATCAGAAGCATCTGTAGGCCTTAACAGCAAACTGTATCTATGCTAGAAAGTAGTTGGATTGTTTTTCTAAAGTTATACACTTTACATCTTGAAGAGTAATCAATATTTTAAGAAATTTTTATTGAAGTACAGCACAATGTTGTGTTAATTTCTGCTGTACAGCAAAGTCTTATTACTCATTAGAAGAAATAGATTTTTCTAATTAAAGGTACCCATATACAAAATGATAGTAATCTCTCATTCTATACTATTTTCTCATTCTTAAAATAAGGCATGATAGGTACCTTTTGTAGAGAAGTCTAGTTGATACCACTAATTGTGTTTTTCCTGGAATTCGATTTCAAAACAAGAGTACAGAATGAGATTCTTTGCTCACCAAGAGCCCTAGTCTTTGAAAAGATGCCCCAAGCTGAACAAGACACTGTACTTGCTACTTTAAAAAAAAATGCATGTGAAAAGATTTTTAAAAATACATAAAAATTACAATAGCCATGTCAGGGTGGTATGATTTTTAAAAGTCCCTTCTCTCCTGATAATTTAAGTACACAAATCCAAAACACCTGTGAAATATGACATTACAAGTGTCTATTCTGCAATTCTGTGCCACTGGGGCCACCCAGCAAATGACTGGACTGGCCCAATACCTAGGTTGAGGTTCTGTAAATATAGCTAAATTTAATATCAAAACTGAAAACAGCAACTAGACGAATACTGTGAATCAATATTCAGCAGCAGTATCATACTTTATCAGGCTTAATAACATGACAGCTTCCCCCAAAGAGCACCCTTACCCAACAACTTGTAGGTGTGTGTGCTGGGGACAGCAAATACCCCACTTACTAGAGAAAGGACTAAAATACTAAGATGTAACTTGCTTTTCCTTGAACTGTTTAGAACTTTACCTTCAGATTAGGAGTGAATGGGTCTGGGAGCCTCATGTTTCTTGGAAAGGCACTCAGGATCAGATTTCTTAGCTGGATACAATTAGGTGGGATCACATCACAGAATCCATAATGGTAATCACAAAGGAACTCAGGGAAATCATGCAAAAGAACCAGCAGCACTCTTAAAGTGCCCTATATTTTAAAAACAAGAAAAACATTGGCTGTTTCTACATTAAGTAAGAAAATGGGAGTAGCATTTTTACTATTACGAATTTGAAGTAAAAAAAAAAAAGTTTTCTTTTTAAGTGTAAATGTAAAAGCCAGAATTAATGGCTTCTTGGACAGGAGGCAGGCACGTGCAAAACAGAATGCAATTTGAGATGGGCAAAGATTTCTTACCCAAGACACAAAAAGCAACAGTAGTTTTGACTACATTAAATTTAAAGCTTCTATCCCTCAAAAGACACATTACTTTTAAAGGAGTGAAAAGGCAAGCCACAAGAGTAGATGTTTGAATATACATCAACAAAGGGCTTATATCCAGAATACATAAAGAATCCCTGTTAAATAAGAAAAACCCAGATAATCCAATAGGAATATGAGCACAAGGCTGGAAGAAGAACATCACAAAAGGAAGATACCCAAATGGCCACAAAAATCTCATTAAGAACTGAAGGAAATGCAAATTAAATCCACAATGAGATCCTACTGCACAACTGACAAAATGACTAAAACGGAAAACAATTTCAAGTATGGTAAGGATGGGAAGAAATAGTAATTCTAATGTGCTTCTGGAAGAGTTAACTGGTATACACATATATGAACGTATGAATGCCTTATGATCAAGTACTGGTTATGCAAATATGTTTGATTTTTGTACTTTTCTGAATATATGTTATACTTTAAAAGCTTAATGATAGAGACATCCCTGGTGGTGCAGTGGTTAAGAATCCGCCTGCCAATGCAGGGGACCCGGGTTTGAACCCTGGTCCGGGAAGATCCCACATGCCGCAGATCAACTAAGCCCATGCGCCACAACCATGGAGCCTGCGCTCTACAGCCCACAAGCCACAACTACTGAAGCCCGTGCACCGCAACGAAGAGTAGCCCCTGCTTGACACAACTAGGGAAAGCCCGTGCAGCAACGGAGACCCAACACAGCCAAAATTAAATATATATATATATATATCTTAATGATAAAAACAAACGTTAGACCTCATATTCCCAGCTGAAGTGTTTGTTTTTAACTGCTTTAAGTGTTAAGTTTTAATTATTTTAATTTTAGAACTCCAAATTAATTACCTTGTAGAGGATTTGCATAGGTTTGGTGAGTTCCACATTTCTAAGGAAAGGCGCTAAATATTTGAATAAATCAATCAGTAGCTGTGCATACATAGGCCATCCCTGAAAGAAAGAAATGTATGAGTCATAATTATCCTGTCAGCTGTCGTCCTGCCACCAAAAACGTTGCCCAAGCAGCTACACTGTGACTTTATTATCTTTTCATATAGCTAGAGAATATGAACATTAGCACCTCTCTTAAAGACTGACTGGCCCAAGAAAGGAATAAGCAAAATTATGGAGATAATGGGAAATGATATTTGAAACAAACTGGCTCCAGAAACTCCAGGATATATAGGTCCTTGCGCCTGTAGCAACATTTTAAATAGGGGGAGGAACTTTCAGACAGAACACAAAACACGTAGCCAACTGAGAAACTTGGGTCTGTTTTCTTAATTTCTTTTAAGTCCTGGATCTCAATCATTTATTTTCCCACTCCCAATTCCTCAACTCCTGGCAAATAACCTCATCCAGTTTACAACATGAATCCTCTATTTTCACCCAAACTTGGCCTCCTCACCATATCCCAATTATAACAATTATGTTCATTTTGAAGTAGTTTTTATTCAATATATTTTCCCTCCTCCTGGAATGCACTATTTGTCAAACAAAATGAAATCCGTTTAAGGATTATTTCACTTTCTTTTTTACTAAACACACAGTATAATTACAGTCTCCTGATCTGAAGGGTCAATCAAGGGTACTTCCTGGAGTACTCATTTGCCATTTAATTGCAAGATGGGAGAGAAACTTCTCATGCTGTTTATTCACAGTTAAGACTAAAAACTCTTTATTCAAATTTGATCTGAATTTTTCAGATACAGTAGACACGAGCGGTCCTCAACCCTGAATGTGAGAGCCTTTAGTATTTAGAGAACCTGTAAAACTGGCAGGTTTCTGAGTTCCATTACTCGGAGTTTTACATAGCTGTCTACAGAGGTGCTCTAAGGTTTCAACTTTTTTTGAAAATCCCTTAAGAGATTGACATAAGGAGACTCACAACAACTTGGAGAAGCAGTACCCTAATCATTGAGGAATGGCTTTCAGGCAGAGGCAGTCAAGTACTTGTTAGAGCCTTTCTCCACGACTTGACTCCACATTAAATATAAGAACTCCCAACTAAGCCTGAAAGAAGTACAATGACTACTGAATGACTAAGAGTGCTAATAAGTCCCAGGTAGTTACAGTCGTGATCTGTAGGAGATAAACTGCAGCCACACCTTCTGCTGTGGCGTATGTGCCAGCATTCTTGCAATAAATATCCGATGGGAGATCAGTTCAAGCCAAGCATACACAAAGCCAGGAGCTTTGGTAGGCCTCAAGATGTGGAATGTGTTGCTGAAAGAAGAAAACCTTAGTCAGAAGCACAAGCTTAAATATGGTTAAAAAAAAAAAAGAATATAATTAGGTAGACAACATGTAAGCTGCATTATGAATCAACATGCCTCAAATCCACAAAGTTCTACCTCTCAAATTTTACTACACTACAACAGCAATCCTTAACAGGAAATCCTTAACAGTATTATATTCAACAATACTCACCAGAAAGCTGTAAGTGTCTGGAAATTAATGGTTTCCAATACATGCTCAGGTGCATTGAGTTCCAAGAGCAGCATGATAAAAATTCGATGGTAGGGAAGCTGCTGAAATTCACTTTGCCGAACATCATGATCCTGCAGGAGAACTCCCACTACTATACCAAGGACCTATAGAGCACACAGATTATAGAGCTTGTAAATCACGAAGATAATTCATTTACCACTGTCTAGCCATGCTTTTTTACCTTGCATCGTTATGCCCCACATGAAAGGAAATATAAAATTACATACTGGTAGCCAAAGGGACCGTGCATTGGGGTTTGATTTGCCCTACAGAATTTTGCATGGTTTCTTTGAATCTCCATACCCCTGTATATGGAAGTATGCTAGACATATATACTTTCCACAAGTTTTTCTAAAGCTCTAGAAATCAGCATGGTACATCATATTTTATCATGTTAACACAATCAACCTAATTTTTCTGGTCTGACATAAAGGTGACAAGAGGCAAATGATTTATACTTCTCTTTGCATTTAGTAGATGGAAGGTCAGGTATGCTATTAGGTTGCAGAAATACTTAAGAACTATCCTGCATTCCACTTGATTTTATCACTGAACAGTGGGGGGTGTATGTGAATCCATTTGTAATTATCCGAGACCAAGCTCTAAGTTCATTTTTGCACTATCTTAACATTCAAATTTCCAGCAATTCCACTGCATAAATCAAACAGAAATTCTGCTTTGTTCCTTTTCAGAAAAATCAAGACAACTGCAATGTCACTCATAGTATTTGAGTTACCAATTTTTGTTTATCAATGGACATGTCTAGCCATCTCACTCACAATGATTCTGTACATGGGGGCAAATCTCATACTACCTAATACTTTCTAGTGTACTCATTGCTAAACATTAACATACTGAAAATACGTTTTATGTTTTTGTTTTGTTTTAGGGGAGGGGTGTCTTTCAGTTAAGGCACCATACTCTTCCTCTAAAATTCGGTGATTATATTTACATATTATCTATGAATTTAATATCTGGACAGAAAAGGGGATATTACAAAATGTTTTGAGGGCCCTGTAGGGTTAAGAGCCACTGATACAGACTTCAAGTGTGCAAAGACTAAGGCAAGAAAGGATTTCAGACCTTATTCAGCAGATTAATCTTTGTGACAGTGTTGGTGGCCTCCCCTGAGTGCTTTACTAGCAGTGCAATGAGTCGGACAAAGGCATCCAGGTTGTGATAGCACTTGGCTCGGATCATGGTGGGATTAGCAGCAGGATTGTGCTGCTGCTCTGCCTGAGCACGGTAACTGATTTCAACACACATTTCAGTACACAGACGAAAGAACCTTGTTATGAGGTCATCAGTCTTCAGGATTCCTTGCTGGTGCATCTACCAAGGGAACAAAAACATTACAAGGCACAATGAGATAATACACATGAATAAAATTTTAATTTTCATGTAAGAAGTATTCTTTCATTCAACCCTATTGTCACATTTCTGATTCTTACTTTGTAAAAAAAAAAAGGCGGGGGGGGGCGGGTCATGAAAATGACTTTTACATTAAGGATCCATGACACATTTCCTTCAGTTTTAAGTTTGATGAGAGTTGAGAGATAATAACATGGCAATTTTTAACAGCAGTCCATAGCCAATAATTTCAAAAGTTAATTATGCAAATTAAACCAACTTTTAATAAACCATTAAGTCATATTAAGACTTTCTGGTCAATGTGTATTTCCCCCAAGTAAGAGATTAAGTTACATATATTTTAGTTTCTCACATAATTTCTTCTAACTGACTTAACCAATAACAACAAAGTTCTTGAAACTCCAACTAGCTGCACTAGGAAAATCAAATAATAATTTATACAGTAAGTAAGTACCAAAGCAAAATGCTCACAGATCATACCTGGCTATTTTAATGTAAATTAAGATAAAGTAGAAAGGGCAAGTTTACTTAAAAGAAAGGATAAAATACAAATTTTATGACATATGATTTGGAAGTGGAGCAGAGAAGTTACTTTGCTAGTATGAAAGAAGAAAAAGAAAGACAGTGTAACAAGCGTTAAGGCTGCAGAGGGAGGAGGTCAGTGCTGAAACCAAGCCCAGAATGAAAACTTGACCATTATCTTGGAAACTTTAAAACAATTTAAATGTCCCTTGATAAGCAATAAATAACACAGCTGAATTGACAATAATATACCCTAGGAAAAACAGAAGGCCAGCAAAGGGACTTTTGTACAATGAAATCTGAAAAACTAAGCGGGGGGGAGAAGAAATGAAGATGGACTGCTATGATCAAGAAGGAGCAGAAAAGGAAAAAAGGAATTCTCAAAAGGATTCAAAAGAGAATAGAAAAGTATAATACATTATCTTTTTCAAATGGAGAGAACAAGAGCAAATAAGCCAACAAGAGAGCTGAGACAGGTGCCACATCCATACCCATGAAATATCAATGACCACAAAAACCAATTGATTTGAAATTCCTCTATCCAAATCAGAAATTAAACTGTAAGTATACAGTAACAGCTTTTCAATAGGGTATGTTTTTATAATTCCCTCGATTCTTTTAAGGGAGAAACTTACTTAGTATGATTTACTAAGAAATTAGTCATCTTGAAAAGTAAATCCAATTCCTGACAACTTCTAAAATTCAAATCAGCTCTTCCACATTCAATTGTCATTTATCTGATAATAGATCTAATTTGCATCTTTCTTTGGTGGCACACCTAAGCTTTGGTCTCAGTTTGAAGAAATACAATGGTCGAACTGCAGAAATAAGCTATTTTAGGTAGATAAGGTACTTAATTTAGAAAATAAAATAAAAATCTCCACCATTTAAATACTTAAGGTTTTTTTGTTTTGAGTTTTATTTTACTTTTAAATTTAAAAAAAAAAAATTTTTTTTTTTTTTGGCTGTATCTTAGGGCTTGCAGGATTCTTAGTTCCCTCTACCAGGGACTGAACCCAGGCCACTGCAGTGAAAGCACCAAATCCTAACCACTAGACCACCAGGGTACTCATTATTTTACTTTTTAAACATGGGCTATTATAAGAACTGTACAGATTAGCCCGTAATCCCATCACTGCTGATTATCAAGCTGGTAAAATTACTATATACATTTGGCAGTTTCATTATTCATTACCTGACCCATTGTACTTTGTAGCTGTGACAACTGAAATCGGACAAAAAGAACTAAAGGGGATGGGAAATGTTGACTTTACTGCTTAGTGACCAATGATGGGAAAATAAATAGTATCAATTTAACAGAGTAATGGTGGTGACATTTTTGGTTTACATGAGTATGGAGGTAACTGACCACAGGTACATAATACTGAGCTTTAATATTGGAGGCATCACACCCTACTTATGTTGAATAAAAAGCACCTTTCTTTCCAAAAGCTCTACCTGTCCAACAAACGCAGAGAAAGCTTTGGTACTGTCACGACCAGCTGCTGCTGAATGGTAGAGATTCACCCATTCCCTCAGAAGATACTCTGCCTTCTCCCTCAGGCCTGGAGGATCATCATACTCTGAGGCTTGAGAGATCCCAGAATGCATCATAAAGTTAGGGCCTCCATGAGCACGATCAATCATTGCTTCATAGTTGGATCGCACTACTTCCATCAGCTGGGGCAATCTAGTACAATAAATCCAGAATGAAAATCAGTCTATTCATGGCTGTGATTTCACAGACATACAGTTGGACAATTTGTTTATTTAAGAGACCACAAGAATGATGATAATTTTACCATTCCCATATTTAAACAAAACTATCCTCGGTTTCTTCATATCTGTTTACTCATGAGGACGTAATATGCAAATGACTGACTTAAGTCACTTCTTGACAACAAAACGATGCCCAATGAAATGGAGCTGATGTTCGTGGTCAAAAAATTATTCACTGCATGCCCACTATGTGCCATGCTTTGTGTTATTCATCTTAATTCTCAACAGTTCTTCAAGATACTATTTCCATTTTATACAAGAAACAGGCTTAGGGAGGGTAAGTCGACTTGCCTAAAATCAGATTTTAAGCAGCAGAGCCAGGCCTTAAACAGAGGACTCTTGACACCAAATCTAGTGCTGTATGTACTGCTCTACAGCAAGAAGGCTTGGCAGCTAGTTAAGCTTTCATATCTCAAGGGACAATATTAGGCCTCACCAAAGCTTACCGTATGTGGTAGGTAAAGCAGTTATATAACAGGTAACGTTACTAAGTCTATACAGTCATTTCTTAAGCTCTTAAAGACTGCTGAATACACAAGAATCCCAAAGCATTTCCTTCTCACCCTTCAGGAGCATTGCCTCTGGAGTGAGCATTAATCCTCATGAGGGTTTCAATGGTGTGAAACAGATCTGCCTCAGTAACATGGGCAACACTCCTTTCATCCACCAGCAGGATTTTTACCAATTGCATAGCAAATGCCACGGCCATGTAGTTTAAACCATTCTCCATTGACTGGCAACACAGAAAGCACAATGTAAGAAAGACAGCACTTACAGCAAACACACTTCCGAACTACCAGAGGTCACTCTTCCTGTTTAATTCCTTCCATACCTGAGCTAGGTGAAGATCATACTGTTGCATATTGACCAAATGATTGCGAATTAGCAACTCCACTGCCTCCACATTATATTTATATTCATCCCGACACTCAATTAGGCACCTAGAAAAGTCAGTATTTCTTTATTCATAAAGTCTTAACCATACTATATATCAGGTAAAATAAAGAGCCCATTTTATTAAATGGTAACTTGTTCCAAATTAAGGATGCCTTGAGAACCAACTAAAAATCAGTTTTCAAGATTCAAAATAACCAGTAAAGAAGGAGAACAGACGACCCAGTGTTAAAACACAAGTTTTGCTCTCGAAGTCTAGAAAACAAAGCATTCCATTTAAAACATTATTTATGAACATCACTTCTATGAAATCACTGAAACCTTTTAAAAATCCATGATCTATCATTTATTCCCCAAAACAAGGTACTGGTTTTCTGTATCCATCATGGGCACCAGACAGAAAAAGAACAAACATTCAACAATTCTCAGTATTTAGGGTCATGTATGTGAGAAAGCAGTTCACTAAATACTACTAAGATGGCTACTGACCTTGTGA
This sequence comes from Neophocaena asiaeorientalis asiaeorientalis, assembly GCF_003031525.2. Taxonomy (NCBI): domain Eukaryota; kingdom Metazoa; phylum Chordata; class Mammalia; order Artiodactyla; family Phocoenidae; genus Neophocaena; species Neophocaena asiaeorientalis. The sequence goes on along the minus strand of NW_020173700.1, from coordinate 239,915 downwards.
TCTGTTTGTTACACCATGGAGACCCATACGCCCGGCCATCTTGAAGAGCTTTTAAGACCAAGAGGTGGCACTCTCTGTAGCGAAGCAGGAGGTCAGCATCAGCACCACTGGTGGCATCCAGTAAGCCCTCTACAGCCTATGGAAGAAAAAAAGTGTTCAGATCCATGGAAAATACAGTATTCAGCCCAATTATCAAAGTCAATAACCAAACCTTAATGCAAAGTACAACATACCTTCTAAAGCCACAAGTTAACAATCTCTCCATTCACTAAAATCCCTTTCACTTGCCTAACACACACACTCTCTGAGTTCTTTGTAGTCCATGCTTAGTGCTCTTCCCTGTCAAGAAAGGTGACACTGTCCCTACACAGTAATAACCTAATGCTGCCCCATACCCCACCCCTTACCCAAGTACTTGGATCAACTGTCCCTCAAAATCTAAAGGGCTATCTTTTAAAGTTTCTTAAATAATCATAATTCCAGAAAATCTTACCTTTATGGAAAAAAGAGAAGATTTCACACTTTACTGTTGTAACTATTTACAACACTCTACTCTGGAGAAAATCATCTGCTTATTACAGAACACAACTTGCTTTATATTAATTTTTAAAATTTTAAGCATAACTTAAGTAGATAATGGTGCAGGTCACTAGATATTTACAAACCTAGTTTCTTCTAAAATTAACAGTTTAAGAACTAACCTTCTGGAGCAATCCAAGAGCAGCTATGGCATCCCGAGAGTTTCGAGATAATACTACAACCTCCAAAAGACTTCTAAGAGCCTGAGCTTGGGGGTTCATGGCCAAAGTTGGTGGGATGGCGTGAAGGTGCTGCTCCAGTTCTGTAATGCACTTATCATAAATCTGAGCTACGTCATCCGTTGCCCAAGCTTGCTGTTTTGGAGGAGGAAATAACCAAAAAAGAGAGGGGAGAAAGAAAAAAAAAAAAAAGAGGAAAAAAATTAAAGATTTTTCACTGGCACAGGTAGCAATTTAAATGTCTATTGGGGGGCTTCCCTGGTGGTGCAGTGGTTAAGAATCCGTCTGCCAACGCAGGGGGAAAGGGTTCGATCCCTGGTCAGGGAAATAAGATCCCTCATGCCATGGGGCAACTAAGCCTGCATGCCACAACTACTGAGCCCGTGAGCCTTAACGAGAGAGCCCGTGTGCTGCAACTACAGAGCCCACGTGCCCTGGAGCATGTGCACTACAACTAGAGAGAGAAAATCCACACGCCACAACGAAGAGCCCGCGCGGCAATTAAAGATCCCGCGTGCCGCAACTAAGACCTGATGCAGCCAAAAAATATATATATATTTTTTAAAAAGTCTATTGGTATATTAACTACCCTTATTTTTTTTTCTCTCTCTCTCTTTTTCATCAAAACATGGAGGGGCTCTTCCATTCCCCTTCCTGAACTGTTTGGTCTTGATGCCACTAAGTGGTGCAGTGCAAAGCAAGCACTGGTGGGGGTGTGTTTTGTTTACTTGATAGTGGAAAGCCTTGCAGACACCAGTACAATCAAGTGATGAAAGAGCATGATAAATAATGGGAAAGGCTGAGAGCAGCACCACTTGTAGCATCTAATCTGCAGCCTATGAAAGTATATAATCCAAACCATGGAAAATATAGTATTCAGGCCAACTGTCAAAACCTAATAGGACAGAATAAGAACACAGCATCATTTCTGTGGTATTACTATCAAAGATGTACTACCTGAATCTATTCCTGAGAACATATTGTACAAACCCAAATCAGGTTATTCTATAAAATCACTGGCCTGTAATCAAAGTGGGAAGGCCATGGGAAGATGAGAAAAGGAGCTGGAGTAGACTGACCTGCGGGAAAAATTTTAAATATAACAACTAAATGAAATGTGTGGTTCTTTTTTTTTTTGGGGGGGGGGGTGGTGCGCCACACAGCTTTCGGGATCTTAGTTCCCTGACCAGGGATCGAACCCAGGCCCCCGCAGTACAAGCACAGAGTCCTATCCACTGACTGGACCGCCAGGGAATTCCCTGAAATGCGTGATTCTGATTTAGGTCCTTTTACTACAAAAAAAGAATACTGGGACACTTGGTAAAACTTGAATTAGGTCTAAGGATTAGATGATACTAAGGTATCAGTGTTAACTTCCTGATTTCAATGGTTATACAATGGTCACACAGAAGAACGTCTTTGTAGGAAACACAGACCAAAGAATTCAAGAGACTGGGCCATCAAGATCAGCACCTATGTTCAAATGGTTCAAAAGGAAAATGTTTCCCCTTACATTTTCAACTTTTGTGTAAATACCATTTCAAATTTTTAGGAAACGTTTTTACAAAGAACAGGGGAAGCCATGAGGTCACCACGTAAATTCCTTTAGTTAGGCCAAAAATGAAAGTTAAATCAACTTCATGGATTTAAAAAAAATTCCCGAATGCCATGCTGATGTGATACAAAGAATATCTATACAACTCAACAACCGTGGGTAATTTTCTTCCCTATAACTTAAGCTCCCGGGAACCAGTGATAGATTAACTGACAAAAAACATTCAAATTAAACTGTAAATTACTCAATTTAATCCAAGATGAGTATTTACCTTCATGGGCTGAGCTAAAAATCCTGTGGGCTGACTTAAATCATTTGTAGGCAAGAAGCCAGGCACATTGCGTGCAAACTCTTCATAAACAGCCAGCTGCTTTGGGTCCACACCACCAACCTTGGAAGAAGAAAACTTACTTTAACAGGATCCTCTTCACAATCAAGGGGAAACCTTTTTATCAAAGTGGAAATTTTGCATGGGAGTAAGCACAGGGGTTCTGAGAAGGGACACAGGAGTCACTACAACATTTAATAGCATGACTGAATATGCATGCATGTGTGTGCACACAGTTCAGTGTTTCCTATTTCCCTGAGACCTGTTAGAGTCACCCTTATTTATAGATTAAGAGCTTTTCCACTGGGAAATGACTCAAGTAGGACCATGCTGCCAGTGCAATTCTCCAGTGCAGCTGATAAAAATGATAAAATTTCTCAACATCGTCTTCTCACCAACAACCAACTAGCAATAAAAACTCAAGTATCAGAAGGGAAGACCAAGTTGGGAAACAAAAACTAAAAGGCACTTCAACGATAGGGGGAGGGGACACATCTAAGCTATTTCTATGTCTTCTCCACAGGTAATCTTTAAGTGAAATGAAATGCTTTCTCAGAAACAGCATTTAAACCCCCCATCCTAGTCCTGGTGAGGAGTTAAGCAACAAGAACAGAAAGAAAACAAAGATGGGGCAGGGAGAGACAGAGCCCCCAATTCTCACTTTCAGCCTGATTTGCTCTGGCATCCGCTCAGCTTGGTATGTTAACACAACAGGATCACAGTACCTGCGCCCTTCTTGCCTAGCATGTTTTCTCAGCTCAAATTCCTGCAAACAAAAAAAGTCACTGAGGTTCTTGTTATGAGGCACTTTCTTAAATGGAAAAACAAAATACTTAAAAGGCAAATGCTAAACACTTACAGTTGCTAATCTCTTGTCCATCTCAGGGCCTGCTTTTTCTACTGCAGTCTTCTGAATAAAACAGCAAGCTAATTCACAATTGTCCTGAGCTAACTGAGCAGCTGCCTGATCCATCATTTCCCTTTGTTGTGGGGATGCAGTCTATTGGGAGGGGGACAGACAGAAAAAAATTTAAAGTTTTCTGTGGGTAGACGAAACAGACAGATGGGATAATAGAAAATGCAGCGCTTAGACAAATTAATTTTAGAAGTTTCAACTCTACGTATGACTCATTAGCTGTGACCATGAAATAGTCTAACAATCTTCATCTACAAGATGAAAATACTACTCAACTGGAACATCTTACCAGGTTTCTGTGAAGATGGTGAACACTATGAAAGCAGTAAAGCAGTAAACAAAGGCATTATTAACCATGACATATGAGACCCCAAATTAATAACTGAGTTACCTGAAGGGTGTGTGAGTGTGTGTGTGTGTGTGTGTGTGTGTGTCGTGTGTGCACATACAGAGTCACTTTAAGGTGTTTTGTACTGTTCTACTCCAAAGTACTTTAAATTCTTCATGGTAAACAGAATCAAGACTGTTAACTTAGGCAGTTTAAAAAAAAAATCCTTCGTTTCTTTAAACCAGTAAATATCTGGAGTATCTACTATCTGCCAAACACTATTAAGGATATAATAGTGAGCAAAAACAGACATGATGCTTCATCTCACAGAACTTACAGTCTAAAGGGGAGGACATCAAACACATATGGTAACTATTATAATAAGTGGAAATGCTCACTGTTACTAGCAAAGGAAAAGAAACATTTTCAGATAAGCAATAATGAGTTTTATACAACAACAAGAAAATAATCAACTTACACGAAGGGCTGAGGCAAAACTGTTTTTCAGGTTGGTGGATATGCTCATGAGTAAAGGTTCCCTGCAAGTAATCATAGCCATTCCAGCTGTCAAGTTCCTCATCATGTGATGAGCTGCTATTCGCATTCGAGATTCCTCAGAATCCAGGGCAAAATCTTTCCTGACTATTTGCTCACAAGTAGTCATGGCAATCTTAATTGATCGATCCACTACAGGATGGACCAGCTCCTGGACGGCCCGTTCAATTGCTTGGCGCACACACTGCTTCAACTGTGGATGGGCCTGAAACAAGGGAATCTAGGGAGGAAAAAACAAGTCAACAGCTTGTTTAACTAAGACAACCCAATTTCTATCAGTAATCACACCCATGTTTTTGTCATTATTTCAAGGTTAACCATGAACTACCAATTTCTACTTTAAATTAACCAATGAAAAGCTAAGGAAACAACCTGGGCTCCAAAGAAGGCGTAGTAATCAGTATATCTTGTGATAGATACATGATTATAGATAAAATTTAATGGGCAAACTGTTCATTACAAGATGCTTAAAGACACTACCTGCTTAGTCAAAATTTGTGGCTCAAGTACTCCTAAAGAAAGTAACTTCTTGGGACTTCCCTGGTGGTCCAGTGGTTAAAAATCCCCCTTCCAATGCAGAGGACGCGGGTTCGATCCCTGTTTGGGGGACTAAGATACCACATGCCATGCCAAGGGGCAGCTAAGCCCGTGCGATGACAACTACTGATCCCATGCGCTCTGGAGCCCGCATGCCACAACTAGAAAGAAGCCTGTGTGTGACAACTAAGACCCGACGCAGCCATAAATAAATGTTTAAAAAAGAAAAAAGAAACTTCTTTAGTAGCATGGGGAAATGCGAAAAGAATCAAGTTTACAGAGAAAAGGCTTTTAAAAAAATTCACATATTCAGTTTTAATAGGTTATGCCATATTTTTTTCCCCAAAATGATTATATTATACCCCCCACCAGCAATGCATAACAGTTTCTATTGTACCAACAGCTGGTATGATCATACTTTCAATTTTTGCCTAGTTGGGGGATTTTAAATTTTATATTGTGGTTTTAATTTGCACTTTCCTGACAGCTAATGAGGTTTAGCATTTTCCATATGCTGGATGACTTTTAATATTTCTTCTTCTACAAAATATATCTTTAGTTTTTCTGTTGGGTTCTTTTCTTGGTTTGCAGGTTTATTTATATGCATTAAATACTAATCCTTTGTGGCGATATCTATTGGGACTATCATTTCTCTGTGGCTTGTCTGCTCACTTTCTGCATGGTACTTTTGTCTTTTAAATTAAAAAAACTTTATTGAAGTATAGTTGACTTACAATATTATATTAGTTTCAGGTGTACAGCGTAGTAATCAGTATTTTTACAGATTACATTCCATTAAGTTATTACAAGATAATGGCTATAAGGGAAAAGGCTTTCTACAAAAACTATTATTTTCAAGATAGCAAGTGTTTTATAAAAATTTACCATACACTGAAACCTGCTTCATTGAAAGATTGCTTCCAGGTATTCACTGAGTTTTTAAGAAACTTAAAAAAATATTCATGATGAACTTATAAAAATATTCAATTATTGGGAGTATTGTAAAAGAGAATCATAATTTCTAGACCTAGTTTTTCCCCAAAAAACCAAGTGCCACATCTACAGAAGCAAAAACAAACAAAAAACAGGTTAAAAATGATCTCTTTAAAACCCTTTCAAAGTCCTTTAAATACAAAACTTCAATGTATTTATGTTACGACTGTTTCAATTTCTAAAAAGCAAAGACCATGAAATCTGATTTTGAACTAAACAACTGTGTTAAGCAGAATAAGAGAGTGAGGATAAACAAGCAATCATCACCCTCAATATACAGAGTAGAATACTACCTTTAAGTATAGGAAAAAGGACTGATGGGAAGTTAAGACCAGACAATCTCACAGAATCAGGCCACAGAAACATAACTGAGCGTACTAAGTCCACTTCCAGACCTTGGCCTGGAGACTTTACACACACACACATGCACACACCAGCTCAGTTCCAGCTATCTTCCAAAAGATATGGCTTAATGGCTTAATGCAAGACTAAGGTGACACGATAATAAAGAAGAAAAACCTGGAGATTTCCCTGGTGGCGCAGTGGTTAAGAATCCGCCTGCCAATGCAGGGGACATGGGTTCAAGCCCTGGTCCAGGAAGATCCCACATGCCGCGGAGCAACTAAGCCCGTGCGCCACAACTACTGAGCCTGCCCTCTAGAACCCACAAGCCGTAACTCCTGAGCCCATGTGCTGCAACTACTGACGCTTACGCACCTAGAGCCTGTGCTCCACAACAAGAGAAGCCACCGCAATGAGAAGCCCGCACACAGTAGGGAAGAGTAGCCCCTGCTCGCCACAACTAAAGAAAAAGTCTGTGCGCAGCAATGAAGACCCAACACAGCCAAAAATAAATAAATAATGATAAAATAATAATAAAAAGAACAAAAACCTATGGTATACACTAAGCATCTTCTGACTATATAAGGAATACTTGGAGACTTTGATTATATTGGCAGCTTACTTAATTATCATGGGTTTGGACATGAGGGGCCAATATAAGTGACGTCTGGTCATGACTTACTTTCAGAGCAGAAAAAAGATCTCAGCTATACTACACAGCAACTCCTGATCCCTACTCTCTGCCACAAAAGCCTACAACCTAGGAATCCAGAAGGAAGGGGAAGAAGGATGGGAAAGTAACCCGTTTACCTTGTCACAAAGTAGGAATTTAGGAATAGGGTGGTGTTTACTTACTGTTGGGTTTAGAGTAATGTGTGGTGCCAGGCCCGCAAGGGAATAGACATTGATGTCATGGTAACTGTACTGTGGCTGTGGTGGAACCGTGGCTGTACAGGTGGTACTGGTAGCTGGTGTTGTAGAAGTTGCTAAATGTAGAGAGATAAAATAAGAGCTAATAAAAGGAGCACACTTCTTGACTTTACTATAAAATTAGCAGGGCATCATGTGGTCTTTATCTAATTAAACTAACTGAATGGCGGGGAGGGGTGGCACAGGTCACATTCTTCCACCTTGAATTATTATAAGGAAAATTGTTATTTTAATAGATATTTGAACAAAGCATGTAAAACTGTATCGGTGCATGGTGGGCACAGAAAGCAATTGAGGGGTCATGCCACATTAGCAGGCCCAAGCCTTGTTCGATTATTCTATATTACAGATGTCAGTTTTCAACCTAGGCTGTTCCCTTGATTTACCTGGGGATTCTTAAACTGAGAGCTGAGAAAAAGAAGAAAAGCTGGTTCATTTTAACCACAACTCCCAATCATTCTACACTCCTATAGCCCCCGCACTTCCAGTCCTCCTGGACCCAGGTCAAATAATCCAGTCCCCTAACAGGTCGAGCTGGTCTGGCCACCCCCAGATTTGAGGAATAACACAGGTCATCATGCCAATGCAATTCTTTCTCGGAGACCTCAAACAATGTAAAAGATAACCTGGCTTAGTTGGGATATGAGAAACAACTGATTAATAATATTAGTTATGAATGCCACATGAACTACCCAGATAGATTCTAATACAGTAAGACAATGCCTAAACATAACTAACTTTTCCTTAATAATTTAGAAGGCTCACCAGAAAGTACACAAAGTTTCAGCACCCCATTACACAGAATAATTATAATTTGTTATACGCATGGGAATGTACCATTAAAGAGAACATCTGATAAACAGAGGGCTAATTATCACACTTACTTGTGGTTGTGATTGGAGGGAGCTCTTCTGGCTGCTTGACATCTTTCTTTGGAGCAGAGAGTTGCTCATCTAAGTTCTTTAGGCGATCTTTATCCTTTAGGAGGTTTCCAGGTTTCAGCTCATTGATGTCTAATGCAAGGTTCTTGCAGAGGACCTCAATCTCAAACTTCAAGTTTAACTGCATAATTCCAGTATTCAATTAGAATATTAAAAATGAAAATTTAGCTTCATAATATACAGTATTCTCACCCATTTGTCATAGTGCTTCCCCCCAAATACCCTCTTTTTCCTGTAAATCTTAATAATGTAAAGCCAGAGAGTGTTCTTAGGGATAAGGAGCAACAAATTTACCTTTAAGTCATGTTCCTGATGTAGCTCAGCTAATACATTCATAATTGCCATTGTCCAGGGGTTGGGTGGCCTAAAAACCTAAAGAAAACCGTTATGTTAAATAAGCTTGCCCCAAAATTACTCTTTAATTTGTTATTATCTAAAAGTTAAGCACTTACACCTATGTGGCTATAATAAAACCCCTAGCCTTCCCATTTATGATACTGTATTTCAGAAAAACCCAAAACCACCCATTAAAATCAGTCCTATAATACTACTTGGCCTCTCAATTTGGAAACCCGAGTTTCCCTGAGGAAAATTAACTGAACTAGCTCTATGTCCATAAGAACTAAGGATATAGCCTCTAAACCTTGTGCTAAAACAAACTAACTCTTACAAATTAGCCATCAATAAAATATTAAAATTTACTCACCACACTACGAATGCTAGATTCTAAGACTTTGGCAACAAAGGGGACTACATAAAGCAACTCTTGCTGTCCTTTAACGTAAGCCTCTAGCAGCAAAGATTTTACATCCAAGTCCTAGAATAAAAAAACGTATTTTTAAAAGCTAGTAATATACTAGAAAATCCCTCACAAACACCCCCAATTATACCTTGCCAAACTCACCCCTGAAATTGGAATCAATAACCTGACCCTCGCCTTATGAAAAGGAAGGGGTAACAATCATACCTTATTGGTTTTTGTTTATCCTGCTAAACAATGTAAGGCCATGAGCATGCAATTAGGGATTCAAAACATGGGCCAAACTTTTACAGCCCCAAATAAAGTCAAGACTTTTAAACAGAATATGCTGTAAGAACATTCTCAAGTTTTACATGAGCTTTTAGTTGAAACTCACAGTGTGTAAGATGGGTTTATTTTTAGCTAGTGTGATCATTCCTAGCCAATGTCCCAAATTCTTCAGCAAAGAACGATCAGAGAAATTGGCTGCAGCTTTATCAGAGGTCAGGAGCACCTGAAATAGTGCAGGATTAAGGAAGGTATGACAATGAGCTTATAAAAAAATATTCTCAACTAAATGTTTAAGAATTCCATTATTCTACATTAAAAACAAGCTGTCAATAGAGAACATGCCCCCAAAGTAGATCCTGTCCATGTATCATTGTGATATTTTGTGTGTTCAGTGACATTTTTACCTTCAAATGCCTTTCCATTTAAAAAACAAACAAACAAAAAAAGGTAATACAAATATATTGTATAAAGTAACACAAGGTTAAAAGTATCATGTATGGTCCCACAACTGAAAATTTTAGCTAGGTTTGAAGCAGAGACCCAACTGCAAATCTATCTGGAAGAGCTAAATTCAATTCAAATGAAGACTATAGCTATACTTTTTAAGTCCTTCCCAGGCAGCAGGCATACTGAGGAACATAACAAGATTGCAGTAAATGTTGTGATCTTTAGCATTATCTCTGGAGACAACTAAGATAACTTTCTAGAATACAGTGTAATATTGCTTACACACTTATAACATTTCTAGGATACCTAATCCATTTCTTCAATTCTTTACTTCTTTCTTAAGGGGGACAGAATCAACACATGAGAATGCCTTGGGTACACACGAAGAGTGTCTTGGGTACACACATATATCCACTTACTATATGATACCTTTTAATTTATGACTTTAAGTTTAAATCTGTAATTTAAACTTTTGTTTAAAGGAAAGGATCTTGAAATTCTGCTCCAGATTATGTGGAAATTTTTATATATCTCAATCATCCTTGCTATCAAATAACAAAGGCTGAATATAGTTATGTTCCTTAACTCCATACAGCAACAGCAGAATGGCACAAAGTCAACTGTGCAACAGAAAGGAGACAGGAATTCTTTTGCACTACAGCGTAACCAAGAATAGGGAAAATTCCTATCCACAGGTTTAAATATAGTGCTGGTTCCTAAGCCAATATTCCAAGTTATTCAGCAAAGAATGTTTTCAGCTACATGCTGGTTCACACTGTTTTCTTGAAAAGTTATTCCTCCTAAGAAAAATACTTGGATTTTATAGAACAAGCATTAGCTCATTAAGGAAGAGTTTGAACTTAAAATAAACTTCTGAGGATGCTAAACAACAGCTATTCCACAATAGGTCTAGAGTCTTGAGATATCTGGCACTTAAGACATAAGGGAAAATACTCACTGCAGCACTGTTTCTGTAATAGTGAAAGATATTATCAACCAATATAATGGATTTCCATAGACTATTAAAAACAGAGGGATTAAAGCTAAGAGTATATAATCAAATAATATGCGGAGGGAGAAAAAAGAACTGAAACATCTACTGTCACTTTAAACTTTAAAATTACAAAATATGTAGTCCCTCAACCCCATCATACTTACTCTCCACTTGACCAAAAGAGGATAAATTACTAATCTACAACCTGCTATTAACAGACCTGACACCAGAACTATTGTTTTCCTAAAAACATGCACAAAGGGTAAAGATTTCAAAACCATGCATAGAATGATGAAAACAAATTCACGAGTGGTTACTTTCAAAGTAAATAGCACATAGAATATGTCTGTGAGACTAAATTCTTCAGGAAAATTTAGTTCTATATTTGAAACAAACCCTAGAGCAACTTTCATAAATACTTCAACATATACACATACAGGGGAAAACAGCAATACCCCTCCCCCTCCAATTACACCTGTACAATCAAGTATTTCCAAACTCAAAACATTAATAAAAAGAAATACAAGAACACTTACTTTGATGTTTCTATAGGTCTCATTCAGAACCATCTTATTAAATTCAGGATTCTTCAGTGTGTCAAGGAAGTTTGAATATAGGCTGTGAAAGTTTGGCTCAATACTGACTCTCTTCATAACCAGATACTGTGAAACCCAAGGCATAAATTCTTCCTTCACAGTTTCCTTTAGTTCTTCAACCTAGAAAACCATTATGACACGGGAAGTATACAATTAAAAGATGATAAAATAACAGTTTTGTGTTTTCTTTCTGTGAACAATACTACAGCACGTGGCTCCTTGCAAAATTAGAACAAGCTAGGGCTTCCCTGGTGGCTCAGTGGTTAAGAATCTGCTTGCCAATGCAGGGGACATGGGTTCTGAGCCCTGGTTGGGAAAGATCCCACATGCCACGGAGCAACTAAGCCCATGCGCCACAACTACTGAGGCCACGTGCCACAACTACTGAAGCCCACGCGCCTAGAGCCCATGCTCCATAACAAGAGAGGCCACTGCATTGAGAAGCTCGCGCACCACACAAGGAAGAATAGCCCCTGCTCGCCACAATTAGAGAAAGCCTGCGCACAGCAACGAAGACCCAACACAGACAAAAATAAATTAATAAAAATAAATAAAGTACCATGCTACATCTCTCCCAATTTCAGACAGATGCTATCCAAGTACAGTATGTTCAATTCCATCTAAGTATAGAGTCAATCATCTCTAACTGGGTGATTAGAACTGAAACATCTACTGTCACTTTAAACTTTAAAATTACAAAATATGTAGCCCCTCAACCCCATCTTACTTACTCTCCATTTGACCAAAAGAGGATATACTACTAATCTACAAACCTGCTATTAACAGACCTGACACCAGAACTATTGTTTTCCTAAATTTATATCTCCAGGAATTATCTGTAAGGTTTGAAACTTCTCTTCCAAAAGGGATGCTGAGTGCTTCAAAATTCTCCCCCAATCAATTATGGTGGGATTTTCAAAGGCAGCACTTGCATTATAAATTACATCTCAAAATCCACTTGTTCAGGCTAATCTTGTTGACTAAAACGGACATTTCTAAGTATTGTCTTAGCACATAATCTTGTGCATCATTACTTTTCAGAAGCTCTACCTCACTTATTAGGTGCCTAATGGTTTCTGGAAGGGCATGAATTGTGATTAGAAATACAAATGAAATTTCCATCATCATGAAATCATTTTCAAGTTTACTTCAAAAAGGCTATAACTCACTGCAAAACAATGTTATTTGGGACTTCCCTGGAGGTCCAGTGGTTAAGACACCACACTTCCACTGCAGGGAGTGTGGGTTCAATACCTGGTAGGGGAACTAAGATCCCACATGCCACAAGGTGCGGCCAAAATAGAAAAATAAAAATAATAAAAAATAATACCAGTGCTATTTAATGTCTACAAAATCCACAACCAGTAGTTGTATATCCATGTTCCCTTCATTTTCATTCTATTATCTCTACCTTTAAAAGTATTAAAAGGGTGCAGAATGTCATATATAAATCCCCCAACCCATCAAGGAAAAGAATAGAGAGCATTTGTAGTGATATATAAACTATTATTTCAGACTCACCTTTTGTGTCATATTTGACTGGGAGAGGTTGTTGAAGATAAAAGCAATTTTCTCTTGGATATTTTCTGGGGGCTCTACGATTCTCTCTGTTTGATCTGTGGCCACAAGTAATGTATCTATATTTGTAGTATTAATAGAAGGCTAAAGAAATAAAATACATAAAATAAACAAACTGAAATCCTTCCTAGACAAATCCCGGGGCGGGAATGTATACAGATTTCTTTAGTATACAAAATATACATGGTGTGTATGACTGTGTACTGGAAGTGCTGGAAAGACTATGTATTGAACTATTATTAATAGTGGCTGTGTGTGGGAAATCGGGGTGGGAAGGCGGAGAGACAAAGGGAGAAATGCTTTTTTTTTAGTAGGCATGTGTTGTTTATAATAAAATTAAAATACATGTTCACTACTGGATATATTACAACATATCAAATCCAACAAAGAAAAAAGACAGACCTACTTACTGGCACATCTTTCTTAAAGCTGACTCCAGTTGGCCTGGTGACTGTAACTGTTTTAGCAACAGTGGTGGTTGTTGAGGTGGTTACCATAGTGCTAACCTGACCAGCAAGGGGCGCTTTCGCTGGAACCTGGGCCTGGGCCTGGGCTTGAGCCAGTGCAATACTTCCAGGGGTTGTGATAGAGCCCTGCATTTTCACAGGAGGATCTCTAGATTGCTGTCCATACTCGATATACTATGGGGGTAGGGAGAGAGAAACACATTAGAAGAGTTCTTAACAGAAACTGAAATTTTTGAATTACACCTCCCTCACTACTGAGAGAATAGAAATTATTTCAGAGCATTCTTTTGGTTCATCTATCTCCCTTACGTCTCACCCCATTCTGGTCCATATTCCTATGTCTATAATATATAATTAGATATAATATATATATATTATATATATAATATATAGTGGATACCATGAACTCCTTAAGGAGTAAAGGTAAAATATTAATATGTTTCTAAAGTATTTATCAGAGAACTAGTCTAACAAAACAAGTTCCAAAAGAGTAGCCACAAATGCCTGCATATAAATTTCCTTAAATCCCTTAATACATGTAAAGTTTTAAAATTTATATAGTAAACTGATTTCTTTTTCTTAAATTTTATTTATTTATTTTTGGCTGTGTTGGGTCTTTGTTGCTGCGTGCAGGCTTTCTCTAGTTGCCGCAAGTAGGGGCTACTCTTCCTTGTGGTGTGTGGGCTTCTCGTTGCGGTGGCTTCTCTTGTTGCAGAGCACAGGCTCTAGGCGCGTGGGCTTCAGTAGTTGTGGCACGTAGGCTCAGTTGTGGCTTAGTTGCTCTGCGGCATGTGGGATCTTCCTGGACCAGGGCTCGAACCCGTGGCCCCTGCATTGGCAGGCGGATTCTTAACCACTGCACCACCAGGGAAGCCCAAACTAATTTCTTTTCTATTGGATGCTGATGAGAAAACTGTGGCCTAAAAAACACACTGCAATATGAGTCTGCTCTCAATAAAGCTATTACCACAAAACAGTGTATACCACACCACCTAGCCAACTGGAGGTAAGCATTATACTGGATGTTCCAGGACAAGTTTTTCTTTCCATTTCACAGGCCAATAAAAGTCCTTCTCACACACAAATCAGAAGACTGACACACCCCTTTGTGATACTATTTCCTACAGCTTGTACCTATAACAAAACAAACTATTATCTATATATACAATAACTTTATTCAAAAAAGGGGACAGGGCTTCCCTGCTGGCGCAGTGGTTGAGAGTCTGCCTGCCTGGGGGGGGGGGGGGGACATTTTCAAGGAAGGACAATCTCTGAAGAAAGTACAGCCCTTTAAATTGACTATAGAAATATAAACAATGACCTCCCTTCTCTTCTCTGGGTATCTTGTTACAGTGGGAACTAGGATCACTGCTTTGTGTGATCACTTTCATACCACCTCCCTTGTTCTCTCTAGTCTTCCAAGGCCCATATTTCCAGCTCTCAATTCCAAAAACACTTGATTGTAGTAAGCCTCTGACCTCCCATCCTAGCTTTTCAAACTCCGCTTTCCTGTCTAGTTTTCAGTGCTATAGTTTTGGCACAGTCCTCCACCCCCTCAAGAGGCATGAATACACTTCTGCCCCCCATGCTATGGTTTCCTACGCTAAACCATCATAATGACCCTACCCTCCTACAAACAAACCCAGTGGGATGAGGTAGAAAGCGCTGGACTAAATTATAATAGAATTAAAAGTAGGTTCAAATTCTGATCTTTCTGATATCTTAAAAATATGATCTTATAAAGCAGTTCATCTTTTATTTTAATAAAGTCAATAGAGATTAATCAACTTTCTTTGTTCTCTATAAGCTGACTTTGACCAAAGGTAAGGCAAAAGTGTGAATGTTTAGTAATCACCTAAAATCAATCATTAAAGTAATAGTTTACAAATTTCAAGAACAATCACATAATGTGGCTTAAAATATATATTCTCTAGGTCCATTTCCTCAGGGACTGTCTCCTTTTTAACCTCAAAGGAATCTAAGCAGGTAGTTTAAGGCGGCTGTATTTTGGGCTTCCCTGGTGGCGCAGTGGTTGGGAGTCCCCCTGCCAATGCAGGGGACACAGGTTCGTGCCCCAGTCCAGGAAGATCCCACATGCCGCAGAGCGGCTGGGCCGGTGAGCCATGGCCGCTGGGCCTGCGTGTCCAGAGCCTGTGCTCCACAATGGGAGAGGCCACAACAGTGAGAGGCCCGCGTACCGCAAAAAAAAAAAAAAAAAAAAAAAAAAAAAAGGGTGTTTTTTTAAAAAAAAAAAAAAAAAAAAAAAAAAAAAAAAGGCTGTATTTTTAAGAAACAGCTGATCTGAAAGTTTTATATGAAACAGCTCTGGGAATTCCCTGGTGGTCCAGTGGTTAGGACTCGGCGCTTTCACTGCCGTGGCCCCGGTTCAACCCATGGTTGGGGAACTAAGATTCTACAAGCCACGTGGAGCAGCACATCCCCCGCCCAAAACCAAAGAAACAAAAAAACAAACCAAACCACCAGCACCACCGGAACAACAAAAAGAAACAGGTCTGATTCATGTTAACATTTAAATCAGAGGGACAACTTTACTTATTTTAATCAAAGAGTCCCAATCCAAATCCTTTTTAGACTCAGGCAAGGGATTCTTGGTAACAGCGAAAGATGTCTACCTCAATAGCATTATTAGGCTAAAAGAGCCAGCAAAAGCCTTTTATTAAATCAAGCAAAACCACTGCTTACAAAAGGTAACCCAAAATCTGTATTTTTTCGTGATTAACCTGCAAAACAAGCAACAAATAATATGTATACCTGTATCATGCCAATCATTAAGAAATCTTAATGCCATTGCCAGTAAATTCAAAATCAAATTAAAATAGATAAACCATCCAACTACGTAGGTACTGAAGACACTTACCTCCTGTAAATGATGTGGAAACTGCATAAAGTGACTAATAGAAGCCAAGTGCTGACAATACTGGGGATAGTCCTTCAATCTGCCAACAAAAACATTCATTCTTTACCATTTCATGTAAGAACAGAGGCAGCACAATTTAAAATTTTTCAAAAGCTAGCCTAGGCCATTTCCCCCCTTTTTCCCTTTTAAATACCTTATTTGAAGAGAACGCCAAAAGGAAGAACAAAGAAGTAAGGGGGTGGATATTTATGAACTTCACCCCTTTTACATCAAAAAACAGTTATTACTGATTGTTTTTTAAAGGTCTTATTCCACTTAATATCAGATTACAATGAGCCACTAAAACTACTGTCTGGAAACAACTCCAAATGTTCATCAACAGGTAAATAGAAAAACAATTTGCTAATGAACCCACAGAATGGAATACTACTCAGCAGTAGAAAGAAACAGACTACTGAAACATGCAGTAACATGGATAAATCTCAAAAGCATCATGCTATGTGCAAGTCAGACTCATACACATTGTGTATGATTCCATTTAAATAATACTCTGGAAAAACTAGACAAATCAGATCAGTGATTGCCAGGGGTTAGATGTGAGGGAAAGTTAACTACAAAGGGGGAATAAGAAAACTTCTTGGGGGTGACGAAAATATTCTGTATCTTGATTGTGGTGTTGGTGGCAGTGGTTATACAACTGTTAGAATTTGTCAAACTTCAAAGAGCTGTTCACCTGAAATACTGACTTTTACGTATATAAAGTATACCTCAATAAACAAACCAAAAAAATTGCTATTTCATTTCATACTTTTCCTACCACATATTTGTCAATTGTAACGAATTTAATTGTCTTCACTTCTTCCTCTTTTACTTCATACAGTCATGAAGATTAGTTAATAAACATATAATGATAAGGCATGGCAAGAATTAGTTGAAAAGTAAGCTACTGTTTCTCCTTATATTAAAAAAGAGAAGCTTCAAAGGAAACCTATCCACTCACCTATTTTTAAATCTATCTAGTGCAGCAATCCCAAAATAATACATTTTGGATCCAAAAGGCTTGCGTAAGGCTTCAAGAACATATCGTAGGGCCAAACCTAATGCCATGTAAGTGACCAGTCCTTTTTCGATTATACCACCGAACAGGCAAGCTGTTATATGTAACTCTTTATCAGGGTACTGGGGGAAGAACCGATATTCTTCGAACAAGTTCCTTAGCATACAGTTAAATACTTCTCGTTCTCTCTTTATGGTAGAATCTTTAAACCTTTGTAGCATTTCTAATACCTGGAGAAAGCAAGACAAAAATAATATACACATAAAAGAAACCATTATTAAGAGCATTCCTCAAATATTCTTTATTGTTAAGCAGAATATTTAAGAATAAACTGAGCTTGAGACAAATATTAAGGTTTCCAAAGATGCACAAACATATCAAAACACCTTATGTTGGAATTTCACTTTGAAAAGGGCATTTATTTAAGATTTACCTAAACCATAAAGAATTAGATCGTCCTAGACACTCACCTCATCAACAGACATGGTTGGATGTGGTGGGTGATTATATATTCTCTGGAAATAGCTGTTTGCTTCATCATCTATCTCTTTACTAAAGTGCTGATTTGCCTCTGGCCACACCTGAGACAAGTCCGCTGTTAGAAACAGAAAAGCAACCAGTGGGCATTTAGGCTCTTCCTTCACTCCCCCACATAAAGCATCACTCCCCCACATAAAGCAGAGCCAGAGAGACCAATACAGTTTGAATTTTAAGGAAAAAATAAAGTGAAGTATTTTAAGTGGTCAAGTTTCAATATTCAAGTGCTCTAGGGACACAGAAGATTCTCACAAAACTGCCTTACAACCATAGTCCTACCCTAGTACTTTCTTCATAAGGATTTATCACACCATGAAAGTTCACTAGGTTCAAATTCATAATGCACTTACCCTCAATACAACCTCACTTGAGGTTAACAAATCTTTACTACTTTATTAAAAAAAAAAATCACCTTTTACATGTAAGAATTCTCAATGCATGTGCATGACACTTGATATAAACACAACGCATGCTACAAAACATAACATTCAGACAAGTCTTTCACACTAACATTTTAAAGTCACTGTCACTTGGTATACTTTCAAACCTTGTATGATGAATATTTAGTCCCAATGACAAGGATATTTATAAGCCAATGATACCTATGTATTTACAAAGAGGACGTCTCTGATTTTGAAATAACCTACTAAAGGAGATTAATACTTAAAAAATTGGTTTTTGTAGCATCATATATATGGCAATATTTATGTGTACTATAAGGCTATATATATCATAAAGCTATTATATTAAAATAAACATTAAAGTAAATATAGTTATTTACTTTATAAACTGCCAAGCTGAAACAGAAATCTGAAATTCTCCTGGCTGCTCCTGATTTGTTAAAAAAAAAGGAAAGAAAAGGAAAAAAAACACTAAAAAATCTTTAGGATAAGTATAAGACTTACATACATAGACTTAAACTGATGAAAGTCTTTTCTCTTTACTTCTTACTTTTAGGATAACACCTCAAAGGATGCTACCTCTTATTAACAGTCAACTTGTTCTGGCAATCCAGGATCAAAGGTGGAATGATACCTCAAATTTTTGTTTTAATAATTTAAATGTATGAATTTACTCCCACTGATCTAGGAGGCGTATCAACGGCCCTACTAACAATATATTAAGATAAGTCAATGTCTTTGTCCATGTATCTCTAGGGACAACAAATTGGACATGCAAGTTTTATATCCATCAGTCACACTTCACAATCACAGACAACACTACCACTTACAAGGTTTCATCTTACTCTGCTGGAATGTAGGCTGGTTCAGTCCAGAGGTGCCCAGTTTCCTCTGCACAAAAGGATCGTTATTCACTGCAGGGAGTCCAAGAGCCCCAGTTCCTATACCAGTCAGGCTGCCTGTGCCAAGACCACCTACTAGAAAGAACGAAGGCAGCCAGAAGTTTTATCGTTACTCATATTCTTGACTTTATTCACATCAAAAAATAAGTTTTTAATTAAAAACTTATATTAATTAAAAAATTAGGGTCTTTTGTTAACTCAGTGGTAACTAGGTTACAGAGTTATTACAACATTTCACTCCTTAGGTTTTAGTACTCTAAACTTATACTCTGGCAATAAAAGGTTCAGATAGCTTAGGAGAAACATGTGGTTACTAGAGGGGGAAAAAATGTAACCTTTACTTCAACATTAAGTTAAAAGCCAAAATATGTGGGGCTTCCCTGGTGGCACAGTGGTTGAGAGTCCGCCTGCCAATGCAGGGGACACGGGTTCGTGTCCTGGTCCGGGAGGATCCCACATGCTGCGGAGCGGCTGGGCCCGTGAGCCATGGCCTCTGAGCCTGTGTGTCCGGAGCCTGTGCTCCGCAACGGGAGAGGCCACAACAGTGAGAGGCCCATGTACCGCAAAAAAAAAAAAAAAAAGCCAAAATATGTGGAAAAGTTTTAGGGATTTACTATCATTTCCAAGGTAGGTGCAAAAAGGCAGAACATATACCTGAATCTGGTGTGTGAAATATTCTACCTTTATTTATACCAACCTTGAGTAATTCATAAAGCTATGAGTTTTGATCTAAGCCTAAGTTCTTCAGAATGTGGTTAACACACTTTTAATATTTATACTATCATCTGATAATACAATCCTTACTGAACAATTCAACTAACTTTACAAGTACAAATATCCTCATTGCAATTTGACTAAATTAATGTAATGTTTCTCTCTTCCCAACTTGGGATATGAGCGCAATTTTTCACGATTTAGTTCAAGCAGCTTTCCTTTATCATAGTGACTCCAAAACACCTTATATACACTAAGGCACGATGAGGCTTACAAATAATCTGCACCCCTACCCACCAACCCCCTTACCTGGAAGCTGTGATGAAAGTCCTCCAATACCACTGAATGCGGTTGTCTGATTTGGGGTTGAAAGGGGTGGAAATGCTTTTGCTGGTGACTGTGGGGTACTGAATGCAGAACCCAAATTTGGAGGAAAGCCCTGCATACTCTGGGTGTGAGGGGCAGCTGAACCACCTATACTAAGAGATGCCATTCCAGCAAGAGGGTCAATCTAAAGAAAAACATTATAAAAACGTATTAAACATACTTCAAGCAAAGGCAGACAAACGACACAGGTAAAGCAATCTTTAGCAACAGCTCTTCAAATGCTTTATATAAACTGCAAAACCACACACAATCTTGATGATGCTTAAATCCCCAAATCAAGAGTACCAGTCATTTTTCTTATTATATCATAGATGGACTAGGTTTAAAGAGTCAGCCCCTGCCAAAGAACCAGAGCCACAATATGAGGGCTATAAAACTTCAAGAATAACATTTCATACGAATTTCTCTGAAGCTGTACTACTAAACATTTAGTAGCGACATGGGGCAGTCTGTAAAATTTCCCGTAAGCCCCTTTAAAAGAAATCTCTCAATGCGAGTTATTTAACTTTCAACACAATAAAAGCATTAGAAATTAGAAATCTAGTCAAAACAAATATATCTAGTCAAAATTTGAGAATCTTGGGGTTGGAGATCAGCTCTGATTAAAAAAAAAAAAAAAAAAA
>NW_020173700.1:194319-219090 GCF_003031525.2 Neophocaena asiaeorientalis asiaeorientalis | reverse complement strand
TTTTCTGATTAAAAAAAAAAAAAAAAAAAAATCAAAACCAAAAAAAACCCCAAAACAAAAACAGAAACAAAAAACAAGGTATACTATACACCAAAAGATTTTATAAAATATCTAATAACTGCACTTCTAAGCTTCTTAGTTTGTGGCATTATTTCAGACCTTTGTGACTATAGAAAATAATACACAAAATGCCTTTTATAAAGTGGTCACCGAAGAATCACTAAATGCTCTTTCTTTTCTTAAAATAAACCCCAATCTGCCATTCAATGCAGCTGAAAATAGAAGCGGAATACGTTGCTCCCAGAGAGAAGGGGGTGGTTGGTGTCAGGGAGTAACTTAAATGTACCTTGTTTTTAAAAGAGCAGTTCAGTTGAGAGCTGAAGAGCCCCAGTTATAACAAGTCCTTATGCTCTAGCACTGTTGCTTGGCCCGTGAAGCTACAAACAAGACACATCAGGTTCAAAGGCAGTGCTTATTTCTCAAGTCTAAGTTATTCTTATCTTAAAAAGAAGCCCTAAATAAGTTGTCTTGTATCTTTCCTCTCATAGTCATGTTCTTTCTACTTAATGATTAAAATCTGTTCTCAACCACAATGCCTATTTACGGATCTCCTTTAAGTGGATACTAGACATGCAGTTATCTAAAATATAATAAATTCAGACAAAAATTTCCTTTGAGTAGATTATTAATGATGACGTACAAGTTTATTCTATTCCAAGTCTATGAACAAATGGAGATGTACCAAGTGTAGTGTTCATTTACCTGAACAGGAGAAATGGCATCTAAGCTGCTAGCACTAGGAGGGCGTCCTTTTGGCATAACTCCAGGTGGTGGCTGTCTGGCCTTGTTCATAACATTACTGCAGTTGGCTACCATGGTGAGGATGGTTTCTGATAACTCCTGAGAAACACTCCTTAAGAGAAATGAAAAGTGAAAAACGTCACTTATTATTTCCTAGAATACCTAAATAAACAAATCTAGGTTTCTAATAAAGAAAACTTGCTAAAACCTATGGCCAAATTTCCACCATATCCCATGTTTTTGCACCTGTCATTAATCACCAGGATTTTCTGAGCACTGGCTTTCCCTTGAAAATATTTTTTA
This sequence comes from Neophocaena asiaeorientalis asiaeorientalis, assembly GCF_003031525.2. Lineage (NCBI taxonomy): Eukaryota > Metazoa > Chordata > Mammalia > Artiodactyla > Phocoenidae > Neophocaena > Neophocaena asiaeorientalis. The sequence goes on along the minus strand of NW_020173700.1, from coordinate 217,986 downwards.
CACCTCTGAAATTAAGCCTTGTGTATAGTGTTGCCTATGTATTTTGAAATACTACTCTTAAGAAACATTCAAAAAAAAAAAAAAAGAAACATTCAATATCCTCAACTACTTCATCAAAAATTATGCCCAAATCTGGACATATCAAAGTAAACAGGTAAGCAATTTTTAGACTAGGTTCTCATAGTCAAAAATAAGACTTTTATTTAAGTATAGATAAAAATGCTATACCCATAGTCACTAACTATATTTGGCAAGCACATACAGAATTGACTGACTTCTAAAATGTCAAATAGGATGCGCGGGTTTGATCCTTGGTCGGAGAACTAAGATCCTGCATGCTGTGCAGCGTGGCCAACAAAAACAGCACTACATCAAAATCTACAATTTTTTTTATTTTTGCCAACACGAAAAAAATGAATGGTTCAAATACGGACTAGAGGGAGGGGGCAATGTAGGGGCAGGGGATTAAGAGGTACAAACTATTATGTATAAAATAAGCTACAAGGTTATATTGTACAATACAAGAAATACAGCCAGTATTTTATAATAACCATAAATGAAGTATAACCTTTAAAAATTATGAATTAGTACACCTGTGACATATAATATTGTAAATCAAGGATATTCAATAAAAATAAAAAATATGGGCTACAAATGAAAATGAACCATGAGTTATTTTTACATCCACTGAAGCAAGGGAGAAAAATATTACAGACCATGGAAAAGAAAAGAGAGATGTCAACTCCTAACGGTGTGGACCTACTTATTTAAGTTAGTAGTAAGTAGTAAAACCATTAATTTCCAAAAGGTATTTCAAATAGAAGAACATGAGTAGCTGTCTCTAGCCTCTATGTATCTGGGTTAAAAATACCCACCTCCCCTGCAATTAAAACTTCATGTTAAAAAAACTTCATGGAGATAGCCACATTTCAACTTTCAGATTAGCTACAAGACAATGGGGAAATAGACCAACTGCCTCTGGTTATAAAAGGAGAACTTGCTATAGAGAAAACTTTTGCACCTAACAAAATTACACATGCATTTCCCTTTAACGTAACAATTACTTCTGGTGGGCCCAAATATGCACTGGCAAAAATGATGGATGCAAAATGCTATTCGTTGCAACATTATTTGTGACACAGAGTGGAATAAACAGAATATCTACCAATGGGTACTGATTTACTAAGGCACAAAACATCTATTCAGTGGAGTACAACAGATTAATTACAAGGAATAAGGAAACTATAATTTCATGGCATGGACTCTGGGATATATGATCAAATGAAAGAAGCATAGTGCAATAAGTATATAATATACTACCTTTTCTACCGGAAAGAGGAAAATATATACTTTTCTAACACAGAGATAACCCACAAAAAAATAAAAATGGTTAACTACAGGCGAATAAAAGAACAAGGTGTTAAAGTTCAGTGGGTTTAACAGTGTTAAAGTTAGTGTTAAAGATGTGCCTAAACATGCACACAGAATCACAGGGTAAAGAATAGCTTATTGATTCCAGAGTTTAAGAAAATCTCCAATCTTAGCTGAACACAAGGCTTACCCAAACAGAGATTTCAGGGACCAAAGATGACAAAGAATACAGACATTACTGAATTTGTTCAGAAAAGAGCAATAACAAAACAAAAAACGCTTGTGTGGGGGTAAAATCTGATTTCAAGAATTGCCACATTATTTAAACTTTCCAGTTTTTGACCACAAATTATAAGACATGCACACACACACAAAGAAGGCATGGCCCGTACATAGGGAAAAAATGCTATCAAGAGAAACTGTCCCTCAGGAAGAACGGATGTTGGACTTAACCAGACAAAGACTTTAAATCAGCTATTTTAACTATGTTCAAAGAAAAAAAAAAGGCAAAAGAACTACAGGGCCATTTCTCCACCTGTCTGGAAGGACATCATTGTTGAGCTGTCAAGGAGAAAAACTACCATGGCTTCCAGTTCTTTGACAAAACCTCAGATGCGTGGCCTTCTGGCCAAGCGTCTGTGATTTCATATTGCTGGAGCATTCATTATCTCCTTGGGAATTGCAGCTTTCTGTAAGTTTGCTGTGGCTGAACCAAGAAGAAGGCCTATGCAGACTTCTACAGAAATTATGATTCCATACAAGATTTTGAGGAGATGAGGAAGGCTGGTATCTTTCAGAGTGTGAAGTGATTTTGGAATATGAAGAATTTCTTTGCGTTGAGTTCCATGGAAGTTTGTCACTTACCTGTGTTCCTGAACTATGAAACTATGAACTACTAATATCTGGGCTAAGGAATAGCTTCTCTTGATAAATAAATGATTAACAAAAACAACAAAAAAAGAACTACAGGAAGTCTGAAAAAGATGTCTCAAAAAACAGTGTATCAATACAAATTTAAAAAGAAGAAAGTAAAATAACTGAAACGAGAACTTCACTACGGGTTCCCAACAGCAGATTCAAGCACGTAAAAAGCATCCAAGAACTTGAATATAGTCCAATAAAGATTGAAAAACTGAAAGGGAAAAAAATAAACACAGACTGAGACATGTGCAACACTACCAAAGGTACCAACAAAACATAATGAGAGGAGACAGAAAGGGGTAGAAAGAGTATTTGTTGATAAAATGGCTGAAAACTTTCCGAATTTGATGAAAATTAATTTACACATCCAAGAAGCTCAACGAATTCCAAGTAATATAAGCTCAAAGAAATCCATGCCTAGAAACAACATAATCAAGCTGTTGAAAGAAATAAATCTTAGCAGCAGCAAGAGGGGCAACTTAAATACAAGGGAGCCTTGAAAAAAATTAATAGCTATGGAAGCCAGAAAGTAGTGGGACGGCATATTCAAAGTGTTGAAGAAAAAGTAATGTCAAGCAGAAATCCTTTATTTGACAAAACTATTCTTCAAATATAAAGGAAACAAAAGCTGAGGTAATTCATCGTTAACAGACCTGCCCTAATAGGAAATAATAGAGTGACTTTCCTGGTGGCACAGTGGTTAAGACTCTGCCGCACTACCAATGCAGGGGACCTGGGTTCGATCCCTGGTCAGGGAACTAGATCCCACACGCATGCTGCAACTAAGAGTTTGCATGCCACAACTAAGGAAACCACGAGCCGCAACTAATACCCAGCACAACCAAATAAACAAATACATAAATACTTTTTTTTTTTTTTTTTGCGGTACGCAGGCCTCTCACTGTTGTGGCCTCTCCCGTCGCGGAGCACAGGCTCCGGACGCACAGGCCCAGCAGCCATGGCCCATGGGCCCAGCCGCTCCGCGGCGTGCGGGATCTTCCTGGACTGGGGTACGAACCCACGTCCCCTGCATCGGCAGGCGGACTCTCAACCACTGCGCCACCAGGGAAGCCCCATAAATACTTTTAAAAAAAGGGGAAAGAAATAATAGAAACCCTTTGGGCTGAAATGAAGACACTATACAGTAACTTGAATCTGTATGAAAAAACAGAGCACCCGTACAGCGACGTAAGTAAATATAAAACACATTGTGACTATATTTCTCGCTTATATATGATCTTTTTATCTCCTACTTGGCTTAAAGGACAATGATTACATTAAACAATAACATCAAATCTTTTGATGGGCACACAACATATAAAGATACTATTTGACAATAGCAGCACTTTGTTTTTGTTTTTTTATTCTTTGCGGTACGCAGGCCCCTCATCGCTGCAGCCTCTCCTGCCGTGGAGCACAGGCTCCGGACGGGCAGGCCCAGCGGCCACGGCTCACGGGCCCAGCCGCTCCGCAGCACGTGGGACCCTCCTGGACCGGGGCACAAACCCGCGTCCCCTACATCGGCAGGCGGACTCCCAACCACTGCGCCACCAGGGAAGCCCAATAGCAGCACTTTGAAGGAGGAAAGGAACAGAACCGTTTAGAGGAAATTTTTGTATCTTACTGAAATTCAGTTGGTGTTAATTGGAACTACATTGTTTTGAGTTAAAAATGTTAATTTTAATACCCAAAGGAAAAAAGAAACTCAAAAACATGTCAAAGTTAACAGCAAGGAAATTAAGATGATACACTAGAAAGATCTATTTAATACTAAAGGAGGAGACTTCCCTGGTGGTCCAGTGGTTAAGAATCCCCCTGCCAATGCAGGGGACATGGGTTCAAGCCCTGGTCCGGGAAGATCGCACATGGTGCAGAGCAACTAAGCCCCTGTGCCACAACTACTGAGCCTGCACTCTAGAGCCCGCGAGCCACAACTACTGAGCCCACACGCCACAACTACCAAAGCCTGTGTGCCTAGAGCCCATGCTCCGCAACAAGAGAAGCCACCGCAATGAGAAGCCCATGCACCACAACGAAGAGCAGCCCCCTGCTCGCCGCAACTAGAGAAAGCCTGCACACAGCAACGAAGATCCAATGCAGCCAAAAATAAATAAATTAATTAATTAAAGACAAAACAAAACAAAACACTAAAGGAGGCAGTAATGGAGGAATGGAGATGCAAAACAGACATACGACATATAGAAAAACTAAGCAAAAGAGCATGGGTAAATCCTACCTTAGCAGTAATTATGTCAAATGTAAGTAAATTAAATACTCCAATTAAAAGGCAGAAATGGTCAAAATGGATTTTTAAAAAATAATCCAATTATATACTGTCTAAAGGAGACACTTTAGATTTTTAAAAAACACATATAACTTGAAAGTAAAAAATGAAAAAAGGTATGCCTTGCAAACCTTAACCAAAAGAGAACTACAATGACTATATAAATTTCAGATAAGATCGCCTTTAAGAAAAAAATTAATAGACAAAGATACTTTATAATAATAAAAAGGCCAATCCAACAGAAAGACATACATACTTACAGAGTCCCAAAGCATATGAATGGAAAATTAAAGGGAGAAACAGATAATTCAAAAATATAGCTGGAGGCTTCTATACCCCACTTTCAGTAATGTGTAGAGTCAACAATACTTTATTATAAACTTCAAAGTTGCTGAGAGCCTAGATCTTAATTGTTCTCACCACAAAACATAAATGATAATTGTATAACATGACAGAGATGTTAGCATAAAAAAGCCTAACCTTCCAATTAATAAATTTTTTAAAAGCTCAAACTAAACCCAAAATAAGCAGAAGGAAGGAAATAATAAAGTTTAGAGCTGCAATAAACTAAATGGAAGACTTGAATTACTAAAACCAGAAATTGAAAGAGAGGACATTACTACCAACATTACAGAACCAAGAAAGATTATGGGGTATCATATAAAACAATCGTATGCTAACAAATTAGATAAGCTAGATGAAATAGACAAATTCCTAGAAAGACACAAACTACTGAATCTAACTCCAGAAGAAACAGAAAATCTCAACACAGCAATAACAAGTAGAGATACTGAATTAGTAAACAACATCCACCCACAAGAAAAAGCCCAAGACCAGGGGGATTCACTGAATTCTATGGAACATTTAAAGAATTAACACCAAACCTTCTCACAAAAATTAGAAGACTGGACACTTATCAACTCATTATATGAGGCCAATATTATCCTGATACCAAAACCAAAGACAATACAAGAAAACTACAGAACAATATCCCTTAGGAATACAGACACAAAAATGCTCACCAAATACTAGCAAACTGAATTCAGCAGCATATAAAAAGGAAGTGTATACAAAGACCAAGTGAGATTTATCCCAGGAAGGCAAGGTTTTTTTAACATCCAAAAAATCAATTAACATAACATACCACACCAACAGAATAAAAAACAAAAACCACATGATCATCTCAATAGATGCAGACAGAAACATTTGACAAAATGCTTTAATGAAAAAACACCAAACAGGGACTTCCCTGGCAGTCCAGTGATTAAGACTCTGAACTTCCACTGCAGGGAGCATAGGTTCCATCCCTGGGTCAGGGATCTAGGATCCCGTGTGCCTTGAGGCGCAACCAAAGCCAAACCAAACCAAACTCATCACTCACACCCACACACACCCACAAACTAACTAGGAAACCCCCTCAATGTGAAATGTAACTATAAAAAACCCACAGCTAACATCATAGTTAATTCTGAAACACTGGATACTTTTCTCCTAAATCAGGAACAAGATAAGGCTGTCTGCTCTTACCACTTCTATCCAACTTTAGACTGGAGGTTCATGACTTGTACAAAATACCTATCAATAAGCATAACAAAAGAAGTGCAAACATACTGAAAGAAATCAGAGCCCTAAAGAAATGGGTAAATATCTCAGATTCATGAATTGGAAGGCTTAATACTGTTAAAATGGCACTATCCCCTCAAATGATCTAAAGATTCTACATAATCCTTATCAAAATCTCACTGGGCTATGTAATTTATTTGCAGAAATTGACAAGATGACCCTAAAATTCTTATGAAAATTCAAGGGATGCAGAATGACCAAAACAATCATGAAAAAGTAGAGCAAAGTTGGAGAACTCACACTTCCCAATTTTAAAAGTTACTAAAAAGCAACAGTAATCAAGACAGTGTGGTACTGGCATAAGAATAGACAAGATCAATGGAATAGAACTAAGAGCCCCAAAATAAACTCATGTATTACGTGTAACTGATCTTTTAGAAGACAATTCCACAGGGACAGACCAGTCTCTTCAACAAATGGTGTTAGGACAAATGAATATTCACATGCAAAACTATGCATTTGGGACCCTGTCTCACACCACATACAAAAAAATTAACTCAAACAGATCTCATACATATTTTATGTAGTATATATAGTACTTTGGACTTAAAAACCACTGGATTACCTTAGATGTTGTCACTTTTAATCATTCAACCCCTTTTCCTCAAATCAACAATTATCCATTCAATCCAATTCCAATATTAAACAGTCATTTTCAAGCATGCTATTCTTACCCTGCACAAGCTTGTAAACAGGCCAACATTGTCGCCAGAGTTTCTGGAGGAAGTTGAGCACTTTTGGGCTGATCTTTCTCTGGTGCAAGTCCACCCAAAATAGAAGGACACCGTCTCTTTAAAAAAGTCATACAAGCCTGGATAAAAGGCTCCTGGAAAAGAGAAAGTCTCTCTGTATTTGAAATTCATCATTAATTGCTTTCAGATAAGACTAAGCACTATGACTAAAATCCAGAATACAATAACATCTTCATTGCCACTTTCTTAAGCTATCTTGACCATCAAAAATTAAAAGCAGTAATAAACAGACAAATCCTTACTCCATGCTCTCGAATTTTATCTGTGAGCCACTTGTCAAGTTTGAGGTATTCACGACGTGAAGCAAGTGCAGCAAGGTCAATAACAAAGGCAAATGGAGTACCATTTAGCAGCATTGACAAGGCCTAAAGAAAAAGGATATTAGAAACTACGAGTCAAGCAACTGTCCTATTTTGTTTCCAGTTTTTATTTTCACAAACAAGTCTAAATAAAACATACTGCTAATATTTTCTTAGTCATAATTTTTTAAACAGCTTAGTAGAAATCAATGGTAACACTTGTCCCTACTCAAAATAAGATCACATTTCAAAGACAAACACATGACTTTACCTTCAAAATAAACTTTACCCTGTGTTTTTTCAAATAATTTAACCTAAAGCAAAGCAAAACACAAAAGCGTGAAAAATTATTCTTACCCATTTTTAAAAATCTAAACTCAGGCTTACTCTAACCTAAGTACAACTACAACACCATTACCAGTGATCAAAGACATCAAGAATCACACTATTTATCAAAAGACCCTGTTAATGCTAATGAAATCTGCAAAAGGGTTGAAAGCCAACCAGTTTCTCCAAAAAATGTATCTCACAGATTACATCTGAGGTCAATTATCACTTGCTTTAAAACAGCCTTACAAATATCACAGAAGACCAAACAAAATTCAGTGAAATGTAAATGAAAACATTTTTACATTTCTAAAACCACTCTTCTTCCAATCTCTTTCTATAATACAAGGAAAAATTCTAAATCTCAACCATTCTAGCTAAGAGCTAGTTACATGTGAATTATTCCTAAAGCACCTATGTTACATAAAAATGTTATTTTTTATCATTAATAAATAAAAACCGTTAATCTGTCCCTCCAAGCTCACCTTCAAGTCCTGGGCCACATCAAGTATTCGAGACAATTTGGCCTGGTCATACTGTTCCCCTCGCATGTACCATTCTGCCATCGCATGCATGATAAGTTGGCGGATTGAGGGAGACTGTCCCTAAGAAAAGAAAAAGGAGGGTTAAATAGCAATACTACTGACCATTTTGATAGGCTGTTGCAAATGCTATTGCAAATGCTGATTTTACTTTTATTTATGTAAAACTGAGGTGTATCAGTGCAGACAACAAAGCTCAAGCCTTAAGCATTGATTACAGTGACGTTTATTTTGTGGGAAAGCAGTTTTGTCCATATTTCCCAAATGAGGCCTACCCCAAAACCTGGGGTCATGTAGTCACATACAAATTTATTTGTCCTATAAAAGTCTGCCTATACATTTTCAAAGCTGAAGTATGATGAGAATATGAGGATGCATCAAGTTTATATGATCCCTTAAATTAAATCACAAATCACTGGCCTATAAAAACAAAACAGTTTACGGTAATCATCTCTCATGCTGCACAGGGTAGTGTTTTATCAGTATTTCTGGGATCAGAGTTTGTACATTCTAAATCTAGCTATTTTCACAAATGATCATGCTCATTTTTTGTAATTATTCAATTTCTTTTTTTAGCGGAAAACAGCCTGTCTTTGAAGACTGATCTAAAGGTGTGCAGTTGAATGGTAATTTAGAAAATGTTTCTCACAGAAGCAACAGCAAGGCAATTACTATCACTGGCTAAATCACTTTCCAGTAACTGTCTTAGACTGACAGCAAGTCCTAGCAAAACAAGTATCTAACCAGGAGTGGAGATACAAGTCCTTCCACTCTGCCCTTTCCACCTCACAGATGTGGTGAGAAAAGCCTAAGAATGTCTGGGCTACAAACTTTTGGTTAAATGTCTGATAAACATTACTGTCTGTCATGTGATTTGAGTCTCTAGAAATGGAGTTGGTCTGACTGAAAGGCATGCAACCAAGGCTAATGTTTTTCATTTATAAAGTCTTATCTGAATTTTTAAAAGCACTTGTTTATAACGAACTACAGCAAGAATATCTTAAAAAGGGAAGGGGCACATTGATATAAAGGGGAAGATGACTGCTTTTTCTTAAAGCTTCTACATATATCTTTATTTAAAATGTAGGCTATGGGGGGGAGGAATCAATGGACAAGAGAGTATTTGTCAAATATATTCTACAAAATTGGCAAGGGGTGGGGGGTGCAGGAGCACAAGGGCTTGAAATCTCAGCAGGAACCAAAATAAAATTTAAATGCTGGATCTGGATAAAACAAAATTATGTCAATTAAACCGTTTTTGTTTTTTGCGGTACGCGGGCCTCTCACTGTTGTGGCCTCTCCCGTTGCGGAGCACAGGCTCCGGACGCGGAGGCTCAGCGGCCATGGCTCACGGGCCCAGCCGCTCCGCGGCACGTGGGATCCTCCCGGACCGGGGCACGAACCCGTGTCCCCTGCATCGGCAGGCGGACTCTCAACCACTGCGCCACCAGGGAAGCCCTCATTTCACTTTTTAACAGTAAATGGAAGAAGATCATAAAACAGTTTTAATTGAGGGCTTCCCTGGTGGCTCAGTGGTTGAGAGTCCGCCTGCCGATGCAGGGGACACGGGTTCGTGCCCCGGTCCGGGAGGATCCCACGTGCCGCGGTTGAACCTTCTGGTTCTATGATAAATGATTAAGCTCTTTACTGCTATCGAAAGGATACTGGTACACTAGCAATACAGACCTTTCACAATACTGATTTTTTTTTTAATTGTCTTGCCTCCTTGCTCTTTCAAGTTTTATACTTTAATGCCCACATGATGCTAAAAGATAAAATAAGTTTTATAGAAGTGTGACTTTTTCAGTGTCAAAATTCCATGATTAACAATTTCTCTAGGTGAACATCATCAAAAGAATGTCAATTATGCAGAAATAGAATCACAGATGTAGAAAACAAACTTGCAGTTACCAAGGGGGGAAGGGGAGGGTGGGCTGGGATGAACTGGGAGATTGGGATTCACATATACACACTACTAGTATAAAACAGATAACTAATGAGAACCTACTGTACAAAAACTCTACTCAATGCTCTGTGGTGACCTAAATGGGAAGGAAATCTAAAAAAGAGTGGATAGGGCTTCCCTTGTGGTGCAGTGGTTGAGAATCCGCCTGCCAATGCAGGGGACACGGGTTCGAGCCTTGGTCCAGGAAGATCCCACATGCCGCGGAGCAACTAAGCCTGTGTGCCACAACTACTGAGCCTGTGCTCTGGAGCCCGTGAGCCACAACTACTGAGCCCGCGTGCTTCAACTAATGGAGCCCGCGCTCCGCAGGAAGAGAAGCCACAGCAATGAGAAGCCAACGCACTGCAACGAAGAGTAGCCGCCTCTCACCACAACTAGAGAAAGCCCACGCGCAGCAACGAAGACCCAATGCAGCCAAAAATTAAAATAAATTAAAAAAAATTAAGAAGTGGATATATGTATACATATAACTGATTGACTTCGCTGCACAACAGAAACTAACACAACATTGTAAAGCAGCTATACTCCAATAAAAATTAATAAAAAAAAGAAATGTCAGGACTTCCCTGGTGGTCCAGTAGTTAGGACTCCATGCTCCCAATGTAGGGGGCCTGGGTTTGATCCCTGGTCAGGGAACTAGACCCCCCAAGGCCACAACCAAGACCCTGCATATCACAACTAAAGATCCCACGTGCCGCAACTTAAACCCGGCACAGCCAAATTAAAAAAAAGAAAGAATGTCCATTATGGGGTGGGGGGAGATAAACTGGAAGATTGGGATTCACATATACACACTACTATATATAAAACAGATAACTAATAAGGACCTAATGGATAGCACAGAAAACTCTACTCAATACTCTGTAATGGCCTATATGGAAAATGAATCTGAAAAAGAGTGGATACATGTATATGTAATAACAGATTCACTTTGCTACACACCTGAAACTAACACAACACTGTAAATCAACTATATCCCAATAAAAATTAAAAAAAAAAAGAATGTCAGTTTATTAAGACAAAGAAATGGTCATATCTTACCTGCCCATGCCATGCATAGTGCAAAATTATAGCTGAGTTAGGGTGGTTTCCAAGGAAAATTGGCATCAGAGTGGAGATGAGTTCATGGCGCAAGGTGTGCCAGGAGGTGTTGATTTGTAGTAAGGCCAATACCAGCATGTCTGGACAGTGTTTGATAGGGAAGCTGAAGAGTTGTTTGACTTGCTCATATTGCCCTACCTCTGCGAGCCTCAGCAGAGATTCAATCAAATCCAAGCTCTTCCTAACAAGAATGGAAGTAAGATACTCTATCAATGAAAATCTAAGTACACAAAATTCATTTTCCAAATAAGTGATACCAGCTATCAAGACAAAACCAAGTTGTCATCTTTTAATATTTGAAAAATATTTAAACTGGTGCTGTTCATCTCAAATATATAATGCTCGTATGCTTTCAAACTAATTTCAAATGCAGTCCAAATTAGAGAATACATGATGAAGGACAGCAGACACGACTGACCATGTGTATAACCATGGACTGCCTTACCAAAGAGTTACCATCAAAAACTTTTGTGATTAGAGTGCAAAATATAAACAAACAGTAGTTTAGAAAGTCAAAAATCCAACACAAATATAGATATAATTATACACAAGAAAAATTCTACATAAAAATGCAGCCTGACACAACACTGTAAATCAACTATACTTCCATTAAAAAGAAAAAAAAAAGCCCAAACACTTACTTCAGTAACACCAAGTTTTTACTTAGGTGCACAATGCCCCCTATGAATTATTCTTGCCCCAAGAAGCTAAATGTGGTTGACTTCAATCAAGCCTCAAGGTTTTGCTACCCTTAGTCCATGAAAACTATGGGGATAGGGATCAAATTAAACACCATGAGGAAACAGATACCCCATACCACAGGGTAGACTATAGGATAACCTACTTCTCCATTAAATCGATGGCCAAGAATTATATTTAAGAAAAAAAAAAAAAGGGAGAAGAAAGACTTACAGCATAAAAGAAACTATGTGGACCTTGTTTGGACTCTCAATCATACAAACTGTTAAAAAGCACTCTTGAGACAATTAGGGAAACCTGAATATATAGCTACATTAAGGAATTATTAAATGTATATGACATTTCAATTTTATAAAATGGAAAGAGGCCTTCATCTGTTAAAATGAAGACATACTGCCGTACACATTAGACTTAACAGGAGAAAAAAAAAAAAAACTATCCTGTACATCCAATGTTGGCTAGCACCTGGGGAAAGGACACACTTCAGAAAAAACCACTGCTTCAGTCCATCTTTCAGAACAGGGATCAGCAAACTACATCCACAAGCCAAATCTCACCCACTGCCTATTTTTGTAAATACTGTTTTGTTGGAACAGAGCCACACCCATATTTACACTGTGCTACAATTAAAGAGTTAAGTAGTTTCTACAGAGACCATCTGGCCTGTAAAGCCCTTTATAGGAAGTTTATCATCCTTTGTTTATAAGATGTGTCCCAGGGGAGTATGGTTGGAAAAAATGGAAGAAACATTATAAAGTAGATGTCTTTGGGGACCAATCCAGTCCATGCCCACTCTGCACAGCTGTGGGTGTATTGTAACAGTGATGGAAGTACTTTTACCATCCTTATCTCACATCCCCAGAGAGGAGTTAGTTCCAGAAGAAACCAACTGAGCCAGTCAGATTCTCCAGCAGAAATTTTGAATTGAAACTCAGAGAAATAGATAATTCAGCTTAAAGTTTTAGATTTCATCCACTGGTCATTTTGAGTCACTTACAAAAGAAAGCAAGCAAATCTACAGAGAGAAGAAAGGGATTTAACATTAAGGGAGAAGTAAAAACCTCCTTCTAACATTTGATTGTTACAGAAAATATACAATGGCAGACATTACAAGAGGAAAGATGTATCTAGTGATAAGGAGACTAAATATAGATTTTCATCCACCAACACCCTACTATATAAAAATTTAGGGTAAGTAGGCTTACTAAAAATACTGTTTCGTTTAAACCTTTTAACTACGTAGTTGGCTCACTATTAATCTTGTAATTCAAAAAAGTATAAGGGACCCTTTCAAGAAAAGCTAGATGAAGAGTGTTTACCATGTGGCAATTTCTCGATTGTCATCCTCTGGTGGTGCTTTCAGAATATCAGTGGCAACAGTATGACATGGGTAGTCGGCAAAACAGAAGATCTCTGGATTTATAAGGGAATGCTGAATGAAGGAGAGCTGGAACAAGAGAAAAAAGTCCTTCCTACCATAAATGACTGTGAATGTTATAAAAATGTACAACATTTTCACTAGGCTAATCTCAATCTTAATCTTAATTCTCATTCATCAGAATGAAATTTCCCTTTAAAATCTTAATTATGCGATCTTTCAAAACCACAGACAAGTCAGACAAATGAAAGGTGCATGATGAGGTGACCCTGGAGACAAACATCATTAAACTATTGGGAAAACAGTTTGATTGCTACACTTCAGCTGAGTCTGACTGGTACTAAACTATAATAATGTTCCTTCAAAATTTATCAGTCTCTGCTTTTCTGAGCAATGCCAAACAAATTCTACATTAAAAGAATATTTTAATCAATGGATAGACGGCACTATCTAAGCCATGATTCTTTGCCTCTTCTATAGCTAAACATCATTCACTTACCTGGCCTTCTGCATGTTTCCAAGGTCTGTATATGAGGTCTACAGGGAACACTTCCATACCCAGACCCCTCTGAATGCCATACACTACATTATGAAGTCCTTTACTGTCACGAATTTGAAATCCAGGATGGTCCAGTTCGTAAGTTACTTCCTTGAAATTCAAACTTGGGTTCTAAAAAAGAAAAGCATTTCAAAGTTTAATGGAAAGGGACTTCCCTGGTGATGCAGTGGTTAAGAACCCGCCTGCCAATGCAGGTGACACAGGTTCGATCTCTGGTCCAGGAAGATCCCACATGCTGTGGAGCAACTAAGCACATACACCACAATTACTGAGCCCACGTGCAGCAACTACTGAAGCCTGCGCGGCTAGAGCCTGTGCTCCGCAACAAGAGAAGCCACCGCGAACGAGAGCCCGCGCGCCGCAACAAAGAGTAGCCCCCACTCTCTGAAACTAGAGAAAGCCCACGCACAGCAACGAAGAACCAACGCAGCCAAAAAAAAGTTTAATGAACAAAAGTGTTTGACTGCTTTATCCAAAGAGCCATATTAAATCTGAAGTTCAATCAAGATGGTCTAATTATAGACTCAAAATCATCTAAATCTTTCTGGCATTTCCAAAGAGACTTGGAAAGGTAAATTCTTAATATTCAAAATAAACTGGCTCTACCAGCAAGCTACTCCAAGTTACCTTTCAGTTCACAACATACTTGTGAATACGTGAGTACATAAAGGGGAAATCTCTTCCCCTACTTTAGTCCAACGAACACTCCCATCCCAATATGGCAAACAGATAACACTTCACTTAGTGCCTCGTCTTTATAGTAAGATTCCACTACCTTGGAACAAAGCTGCAAAGATAAATCAATTATCCCAAATATCAATCTTAATTAACAAGGACTTCCCAGGTGGTGCAGTGGTTAAGAATCCTCCGGCCAATGCAGGAGACATGGGGGTTTGATCCCTGGTCCGGGGATCCCACATGCCGCGGAGCAACTAAGCCCGTGCGCCACAACTACTGAGCCTGTGCTCTAGAGCCCACGAGCCACAACTACTGAGCCCACGTGCCACAACTACTGAAGCCCGCACCTAGAGCCTGTGCTCCACAAGAGAAGACACTGCAATGAGAAGCCCGTGCACCGCAACGAAGAGTAGCCCCTGCTCGCCGCAACTAGAGAAAGCCCGTGCGCAGCAATGAAGACTCAATGCAGCCAAAAATAAATAAATTTATTTTTTTTAAAAAATCTTAATTAACTAAAGATCTCCCCTAAAAGCATCCCAATGTATGCATCAGGAAAAGTGGTCTAGATTCTTTATGTCAAAATGACTAAAAATTCCATTCAAAAATGTTTTATGAAAAGGTATTCATAAAAGCAGTATGAGATTCCTTAAAGAAACACAAAGCAAAGGAAACACATTTAGAGAAGATAATTTACCAAACACTCTGCACCAAGCAATAAGAATATTTTGTGCTTGGGACTTCCCGGGCGGTCCAGTGGTTAAGACCCTGTGCTCCCGATGCCGGGGGCACAAGTTCGATCCCTGGTCGGGGAACTAAAACCCCGCATGCTGCACAGCGTGGCCAAAAAGAAAAGGGGGAAAGAAAAAACAGAAGAATATTTTGTGCTTGAAAGAAGAAAAGGCTGTGCACACTTCATAATTAAATCTCCAACCAAAGCGTTATGTCCAGTTTAGTTTTGCTCTAAGGTGACGCCTTTCAATCCATAAAGACTTTAATGCTTGCTTTGTATATGGTACAAAGAATAAACGTCAGTTGGGGTATTCACTCTAAGACAACAATGGCATTCAGAGGTAACATTTTTTTCTTTCTAAAATTTGTTTCAAGGACTGGCTGTGACAGAATAAAACCATAAATATACTATTAAACAGCATTATCCTAGAGAGAGTTAAGTTTGGTAAATCCACAGGCGTGCCCCTATGGTTTCCTCCTCCCATCCTTGGAAGTAAATCAGAAAAATTATTAACCCAATGTGTATCTGAAATTGTCCTCTGTTCCCTTTCTACAAAAAATTGTACAGAAACTCAAATATACGAGAAAAAGGAAGAAGAAAAGAGATTACTAATTCAACTATTCAAATCCACAGTGAAGGCGTTCAATTTATAGCCTTTGCACTCTCTGAAATCAAAACATAGGTTCAGATAACATGGAAAACTGTCCTTGTCTGCAATTTTTTTAAAAAAGAGTTTTTCAATAGTGCAGTAAAGTACAAAGATGAAACTGAGGGAAAAGCATGTTTTCATATTTGCAAGACAACCACAGGTTAAAAACTAGGTTTGAGCCCTGGTCCAGGAAGATCCCACATGCCACAGAGCAACTAAGCTCGTGCGCCACAACTACTGAAGCCCGCACGCCTAGAGTTCGTGCTCCGCAACAAGAGAAGCCACAGCAGTGAGAAGCCTGTGCACCGCAACAAAGAGTAGCCCCTGCTTGCCGCAACTAGAGAAAGCCCGTGCGAAGCAACGAAGACAAAAATAAATTACTTTTTTAAAAATTAAAAAAGAAAAAAACCAAACCCATTAGTAACTGGTTGTCCTTAAGTGCTAAAACTGTGGTTTTATTTTGCTTTTCTTCCTTTTCACTCTCTAAGTTTTCTGCCATAATCACGTGTTATTTTTCCCCTCCTCTATTACTAAAGAGTACTTCTGAACACCATAAACCCATCTACTATTAAGAAAAATAAAAAGAAAACCCACTGATGCTGTTAGTAATAAGGTCACACAGAGAACAGTATGATTCCCTGTTACTCAATTTTACTTATAAGTTACAAATGTAGGAAACTAAAAATGAGAAATAGGATAGACAAATGACCTGACACCTTATCAAGAATGTTATGGAAGTATTTATTTGTAGTCTTTAGTGTTACATTTTGTTCCTTGACATTTTATGAACAAGACTGAAAACATTACATCTTGATCTTGACTCCACTGTTCTCTCACTGACTAAATTTCATCACTCCCTTTTAATAACTAGAAGTTTCACTTTTTTATATTTTATTTTAACAGTTCAATATTTTAGGAGAGGTACGTTGTTTATTTGGGGACCAATTATTTAGTTTGTGGATATTTCAGAAGTGGAAGTAGTAAGATAAGTATGACTTTTTTTATCCCTATAATAATATCCCATAAACAAGGTTGGCAGGGTTTTTGTTGCACTTTCCAGAAAAATTTCAGAAGACTTTCTTTCTCCTCAGTAATTCCTCATACAATCATTACTTTGTAACAAATTCATCCTCCCCAAAAAACCACACACTAACAACCTACAAAACTACCTCAGCAGTGCTACTCAGAATTGCATAGCAACAATTCATTATGAACAAAGCTACAGTTTGACTGCATACTATTTCCAGTACATAATTATCTCGGACCCTTCATTGCTTTTTTTTTTTTTTTTGCGGTACGCAGGCCTGTCACTGTTGCGGCCTCTCCCGCTGCAGAGCACAGGCTCCGGACGCGCAGGCTCAGTGGCCATGGCTCATGGGCCCAGCCGCTCGGCGGCATGTGGGATCTTCCTGGACCGGGGCACGAACCCGTGTCCCCTGCATCGGCAGGCGGACTCTCAACCACTGCGCCACCAGGGAAGCCTGCTTCATTACTTTTGAAGTCAGCAATTATAAAACACTGCAGTTCTCATTCGGCTAGGCACTTTATTCATTAAAATTTTCTTTCTTTGGGCTATATCATACTAACATCATAAATATATAACATTACATGTGTACTCACCAGTTCTTTGAGAACATCAATCAAGACTTCTACATTCCATGTATGTGCCTGTGCTCCATCACTTTTATCTTTTCCATCACTCCAGATCCCACTGCCAGGAGCAGAGATACTCTGTAAAATTAAAATCTGAATTAAACAAAGCCAACTACTCAATGTGTTCAGCTCTGTGGTTGGTAGAACAATCATACTGTAATTTAATAAATAAAATAAAGAGGGCAGGACATTAATTCACTTTGTAAAATAGTTTATTTCCACACCTACCTGTAATGGAATTCCGTCTGTTAATCCTGAATGAGTTCGAGCCATCATTCCCAAAACCCTTGCAACCTGGGCAGCTGTGACCTCCCGAACACCAAACTGCATGATTATATTGCGACATTCTTCAATACTGAAACAGAAATTTAACTTCAAAAAATGGTACCCTCGATACCAAGGTTAAGAAACACTCATATAAAATGCACGAGTGAAGTCGCTAGAGTTTTACTAACATAGAGAGTAATAAGCTTCATTTCTTGTTACTTTCACATAGCTAGGAGTGTAAAATCCACCTACTTAAGGAAATAGAGAACGTTTAAAATACCGATGGAAGAAGGAAATATGAGTTAACAGTAGTATCTACAAAGAGACATAAAATTATGTCAATCTTCGGTATAAATCAAGTTATTCTTTAAAATACTGATAACTCAAGGGTTATTCTGATATGTACAAAGCCCTGAAAATGTATTTTAACTTTTTCACTTTGCATCAACAAAAGTTTTATGCCAGGCACATTTATACACACACAAGAAATACACTTTCAAACATAAGTGGAAATGTGGTTTGTATGAGTTTTAAAAACATTAAATGTTATACTTAAAGTCAAAGCAAAGCACATTAATGCCCTTAATAACATATTCTCAGAAAAATATTAACAATCCACTATATCACAGTCCTATGTGCTACCATTAGGGTGAAACAATTTCCTTTTATGCCCCTGGCAGGTGAGGAAAATAAGTGAGAGGCAGGGTATGAAAAGGGCAGAAAAGGAAGACTGTAGAAATCAAGGTACAGCAAGGAAATTGAGGGTGGGGGCAAGGAAGAGCATATTAGACATGATGGATGCGAAATGATGCAAGTTCCATGAACACTTGCCTCAAATGCCCTCCCTCTCAAAAGCTAAAACTGCCTACCATGGCGACTAGGCTAGGAACCTCTGATCCTTAAATTTGAGAAACTAGGGGGAATGGAGAGATGGAAATTTAGCCATGAGAACATTTATAGCTGCCACCAAAACTAATATGTGGAAGATTAAATTTAGAAGCAAAATTCTTGAGAGGCAAAGATAATACATTAAGGAATCTTTAGGAACTTGCTTTAAAGAATTACATTGTGCTTTTCACAAGAGCAATCAGAAGTTTAAAATGTCTGACTACCAACCTTGCACAAAAGCCATAGCCCACTTCTTGCATGAAGTCAGCCAAAGAGCTCTCCATCATGGTTTTAGCTACCCCTCCAGAATCAGGCAGGATTCTGTCCATTAGAATGTCCCGTTTTTCAGGGTATAAAAGTGGTGCAAGCACCACGGGACAGCGTTCCTGGGGAAAATCTGAAGAAGGAAAAAGATAATTATAACTGCTATATTGATTAATAACAAACTATCCTCTTTTACTCTTTAAAAGCCCCTCAAACCTGAGTTTTCACAAGTCCATATTCAAACCAAAGTTATTCAGTTTTTCCAATCCAGCTAGCCTAGCCCAAGTTATGACTTCAACCCCAATTCTAAAATTTGAATGTTCTTATGTCACAAAAAATGGTCATAAGTATATTTTTAATTTTTTTATTAGGATCCCATTATCTATTGCACCCTAAATATTACTTTAAAATTTCACAAAAGGGCTATCAATTCCCATGCAAGGAAGACATCAGAAATAAATGGTACATCAGTCTCTATTTCACTGACAAGTGGAAAATGTCCTATTACTGAGAAAGTTAATGAAGTTTAAATTAAACTGTATCAATGTTAAGAAGTAAACAATAATAAGAGTGAAACTGGATAGTGGTTAGTCCACTATGAAAGATTTGTTTTAAACACTATCTCTAAAAAAAGGATCAGAGGAAGGAGGATGGCAACAACAGAACCAGGAGTTATCTTAGCATAACAATGCCAACAGCCAAGAGGTGAAGTGGATATAGGATAGTGATCGACATTTTAAACTAAAGAGAGCATGTCACAAATACTGTAGTCTCTGTCTCCCTAAAAGGGAAAAATCTGACCACGTGGAAATATACCAAGTCTGAAATGAGATTGTACTTAGATAACAATATTGCTGGTAAGTGCTCTTCATTTTATACCTTGTCTATGAGGCTTTTATCATTTTCATATTTTAAATTATAAAATACTCTCTTCCTCGAAAGATTACGAAGTTAACAGAAAAGTAAATCACTGCCTTCATTTGTATTCTACAATCCTTTTGTAATGTGTGTTCATCCAAAGAAATCATCTTTTGTAGGCTACAGACACTCCTTTTTACCTCTGCGCAGCGTCTTAAGAAAAGCGTCTATCTGTTCCTGTCCAACTCCAAAGGCTCCCTTCTGCCCAAAGAGGAGATGGGAGAGGAGGAGGTGTAGGACTTCTATTGCTATATCCTGGAAGCCACCTTCTTGATTTCCACTGACGTCTGCGTCAATGTAAGAACGCAGAAGATCTGGAAGCTTCTGTTTGATAAACTGGGCAGCTAGAAATGAGATAAATAAAAAACCACAAGTTATCTTTGCACCACAATGGGTAAGAAGTCACATATCATCAAAATACAGATGATCATCATTCTCATTCACCAACTCACCCTTCACCCTCTAATGTTTTTACAGCTCTAGCTGGTTGGCATAAAAATAAAAGACCAATTACCAGGGGCTTGGCGGTGGGGGGCAGGGGCAGGAGGAGGAGAGGGAATGGAGAATTTTTGGATGGGTACAGAGTTTCAGTTTTGCAAGACAAAGAAGTTCCAGACATCCATTATACAACAATGTGAATATAGTTAACACTACTGAATTATACACTTGAAAATGGTTATGAAGGTAAATTTTATGTTTTTACCATACGTACATATACATACATATATAAAAGAGACCAAAAGAAAATAATCTTACTCTCTAACTATGGAGGCTCAAGACTCAGAAGCCCACGGGTTTTAAAGACTCTAACTTCACTATAGGATCTTTAGGGAAAGGGAAACTTACCAAAACCTCTGAGATCTGAGCTGGAAGAATTCAAGAGAGCAAGGCCAAAAATTACCTGAAACAAGAAGGGTTAGATTGATCAAAGAGTCAAATAGTTGTTTTATTTCTAATTTTGCCTACATCTCTTTTCTTAAATCACTTACCTCTTGTACTTTGCTTAACTTGAGAACTTTACTCAGCTGGGCAAATAAGTGGGGTGCAGGCTTTAAACTCTGAAACAAACCAAACTTTATTTTAAAATAAGAACATACAATTTTCAGAAAGTTTATAAAAGCATCTGTTTACCCAATTATGGTGCTACATAGGAGTGACAATTCTGTAGTGCTGCTACCAACAGCTGTGGAACTGTGTTCTGACAAGCTTAAGCCTTCACATGATCTGGTTTTATTAAGATTCTAATTATTATCAAACCACCTTGACTTTGTTAGAAAGCTACAAAAACTCCAAAGAAAGTATCTGAAATTTTTATTTACAATATGATATTATGAGGCCAAGGATTAAGGCCTTTTTAGAAAACCTAGTAAAAGATCACATTCTTAGGACCACTAAAGATAAAAGGAATACCAACCTTCTGATAGTGCAATGGATTATCAATGGCATAGGACAGCGTGGAGATAAAATTTGGCTTCGTAATCAGTGACGCACACTCCTGAATCAGAAACTGAGTCTTTAAAAATAACAAATGAATTTTCATTAGCACTAACAGTCATCTTCTTGCACAAATAGAAGCAGCATTGCTCAGAACATTAAAGGGTAATCTGATACTGTACACCGTTTCTACATCAGCTCTAAATTTAAAAATCCTACCAAAAACTACCAAAGTCTATTAGCAACAGGGTAATCTGATACTGTACACCGTTTCTACATCAGCTCTAAATTTAAAAATCCTATTGAAACTACCAAAGTCTATTAGCAACAGGTGTTAAACCAAAACCTCTGCAGAAGAAAGTCCACTGACAAGATAACTATAAGGAGTAATATCATGACAAACTGTTCCCAGATTGAGAATCAAACCATAGAAACTCAAACTAGGTGAAGAGATCCTCTCTCTGCCTTACTTACTTGTCAAGCTGGACTTCCCCACAGTCCTGCTTCCTTCAGGCAGGTCTGATTCCCAGCTCTCTAAACCTGAACTAAGTAGCTGTAATGGTCTGCAATCAGGCAGGAGAAGAGAAGGACAAGAAAAGGAAAAGTCCCACTGCCTTTTAGCCATTCAGCTAAGATTATTTTTGGATCCTTTATGTGTTTGCTACACAGCTATGCCCAAAATGCAATTCATGGAACAATTAGATCTAAGTGAATATATATACTATGTAAGCCCCAAATACCTGATGAAAATCTTTGCCACTGCTTTTACCATCGCCACTGAAATCCACATGCGAAAATAGGCAGCGTAATAAATGCCTGTCTGCCTCAGGACCGTGCCGATTCACAATCTAAAAAGACCAAAAATATGAGTTTGCTAAGAGTGACTTTTCTTTTTTTAAAAAAATTCATCTCTAGGACAACATCCCAAATTACATTAATTGTTCATTTTGGAACAAGAGTTCTAGGAATTATTGAGATGGAGGTGCCAACATTTTATAATTAAATATTTTTTAAGTGTTTCCTACAGGCACTAGCAGGAAAGAGAGAAGAAAAACTACCAGTAATTAGCCCCATGTAACACTGTGCTCTGACCAACCTCTACACCAAAAACACCAAACAACAGCACAAATGACATGTTTAAGTTGTAAGGCGACAATTTTATAACTGGACTCATGAGAGCATCACTTCTTCTATCCATTGTTGTTTTTAACCCCTAAAAAGTATAACCTGAAATCTAACATAACTGTGACTCTTTGTAATAGCCTATAGGGCAAGGCCCTAAAGGAACTGGTCTGATATCAGTACTGGCCCTGAGCTTCTTGCTGTTCCTCAAATTTTCCAATGTTTGTACTTGCTATTCCCTCTAACTAGAAAACTCTAGATATCTACATGCGGTTTGCTCTCTCACTTCCTTTAGGTTTCTGCTCTAAAGCCACCTCATCAGTCAGAGGTTTCCTAACTACCATCCCTAAAATAGCAACACGAACTGCCCCACCATCACCACTCATCCTGCTTTACTTTTCTCCACAGTACTTACCACCACCCGATAATTTGTTTATTGTCTATGTCTCACTCGACTGTAAGTTGCACGAGAAAAGGGAATTTATGTAGTTGTGTTCACTTCACATTTAGGTCAGGAAAAGAGCTTATTCAGCACAATGTATGTGCAGAGTAATCATTTGCTTATTAAATGCCACATTAAAATTTTATAATAGTAAATATTTAACTACCTACTTTGGCCTAAAAATGTGACTGGGCTTCCTTGGTTTAATCTTTAACAACTCTGCCAAAAATTACTCCCATTTTATAGATGAGAAAGTGGACACTTCAAACAGACTCCATGAGCCTAAAAGCCAATAGTCTATGAGTTAGGAGTCTGGTATTCATAGTCCAACTCCAAAGTCTATACTCTTTCTATTGTATCATAATTATGTCACAGCCAGCTAAGTTAACTTATTTCAGTTTCAGTTTTCCCCATCCAGGACATGTGAGAGTTAAGTAAGACCAAGCTTTACACTGCCTCAGACATCTTAAAGTTAACATCTATATAATCATAGGTTATTTTTTCCTATCCCCTGGAACACTGAGGACATTATCTTAAAGAGCCAATTCAAATTAATTAAGAAGAATTACCTATGCTCCAACCAACCAGACCTCTCCCTTGAAAGAACAAGAATAACTGGCTTAACAAACATTTGTTGAGTACATGCTAGATACCATTCAAGGTATAGCAAATATAACAGCAGAGGAGACCAATGTGTTCCACAGCTCTCATGAAATACATTTTCACGGAAGAAGAAAAGTACAGGCAAACAATTTCTGATAATATTAACTCATGAAGAAAACAGGGTTATATTATATTCA
>NW_020173700.1:99853-194290 GCF_003031525.2 Neophocaena asiaeorientalis asiaeorientalis | reverse complement strand
TGGACAGGGGGGGGGGGGGGGGGGTATACCTCAGAGAGGCCATCCCTAAAGATGTAACATGTAAACTGAGACTTAAAATATTTAGGTGACAACCAAAGATACAATGAAGGAAGAGCATTTGAGACAGAAGGTAAACAATACATAAAGGATTTTAGTAACAGAAAAAAAGGCCAGCAGGAGTCAGGGAACCAGATCATGGTTAATTAGCATACTGACTTAACTGGCACTTTTTTTTTTTTTAAAAGAAGATGCTGAGGGTAGGAGTTTATTAATTAATTTATTTATTTTTGCTGTGTGGGGTCTTCATTTCTGTGAGAGGGCTTTCTCTAGTTGTGGCAAGCGGGGGCCACTCTTCATCACGGTGCGCGGGCCTCTCACTATCGCAGCCTCTCTTTTTGCGGAGCACAGGCTCCAGACGCGCAGGCTCAGTAGTTGTGGCTCACGGGCCTAGTTGCTCCACAGCATGTGGGATCCTCCCAGACCAGGGCTCGAACCCGTGTCCCCTGCATTAGCAGGCAGATTCTCAACCACTGCACCACCAGGGAAGCCCTTAACTGGTACTCTTACACCAACCTAAAAGATGGAAAGACAGGGCTTCCCTGGTGGCGCAGTGTTTGAGAGTCCGCCTGCCGATGCAGGGGACACGGGTTTGTGCCCCGGTCCAGGAAGATCCCACATGCCGCAGAGCAGCTGGGCCCCTGAGACTGCGCTCCACAACGGGAGAGGCCACAGCAGTGAGAGGCCCGTGTACTGCAAAAAAAAAAAAAAAGGAAAGACATTCCAAGAGACTGTCAATGGCCACTGAAACCCCAGAAATTTTTGTTTTAATTAGGATCACCGAATTTAATGAATATCCCTTATCCTTAGCATTTATTTCTGTAACATTTTATAATTTTAAAATTGCTTTTTACAACAACTCAATCTTCACAACAACCCTAAGTAGTATATACATATAATACACCATGTTATTACAGACAAGGTTTGTTTTGTTTTTTTTTAATCAAGATTGCAAAGACTAAAGACAAATGTCATATAATTTGCTGGATAAGTGGTAGAATCAGAAAGTGTGTTTTATGGCTGCTAAGTGAATGAAATATTCTTCCTGTGATACCATGCTACCCTTCTCTAGGAGCAATTGTTTTCTTTTAAAACAAAAGTGGTATTTTAAAAACATGATCTTGGGTTGCAAAGATGCTGAAATAAGATTTCATTGATCCCATAAGATTAAGCCTTATACATTTTCCCTTAGGTTCAAACCATTACACCCACTGGGCAGGGGAGACTAGCAAAATCAACTACCTTTTAGTGACGTTAACTATACCTTACAATTTGATAGCAAAATCTTTGGCTATTAAAAATAAAGTAACTTTATCAAAGGCATTCATTCTACAATACTTTTGTAATAATCTGATTTGTGGCTAGAGTAACATATTCTCATCTAAGAGTCACACATTAAGAGGAACACTAAAAAATAGTGCATCCACGATGGATGGTAGAGATTCAGAAAATCATGCAGAATGGTTGGGGAAATGGGGTACTATTTGGCCTAGAGAGCACACATAAGGGAAGAATAAAGACTTAATTATGTGAAGGGTACTTGAATATTAAATCCTCACAAAAAGAGTCCCAAACAGTTTATTTTAGCTTGTTATAAAGATACTCCTAATAAGGTTGTCCACAAATGGTAATGAGTAAATGAAGTAGTCAACTAACTTCCACAGTAAGAAACATCAAAAATCCCTACCTCTATTAATACTTTAAAAGTCATTCTTCGGGTAGAATACTGATAAAGCAGCAATTATCTGAGGAATTGTAATATCAACCCCAGCTCCTAAAAACAGCTTAGAAAAAAACCCACATTGGGACTTCCCTGGTGGTGCAGTAGTTAAGACTCGGCTTCCAGTTCAGGCAGCACGGGTTCAATCCCTGGTTGGGGAACTAAGATCCTGGTGCAGCCAAAAAACCCCCAAATAAACAGAAGAAAACAAACCACATCTATAGAGATTTTCACATAAAAACAAGATTTATATAAAGAAAATTACTAAATCTAGCCTAACAGATGACCTCAGAGACCCAAGATTCTATATAATTACAAAGTACCAGATTTTTAAAATTTAAATTGAAGACAGTAACTCACTACATTACAATGATTATAGTAATTGGAATAATTGGATTGTACGTAAACATACATATACTGCACCACACAAATAATGTAGGATCTTCATATTTCTTAAACTTGTTATACATATTCTAACCATTAAAAATAGTCATTCCAGGGCTTCCCTGTTGGCGCCGTGGTTGAGAGTCCGCCTGCCAATGCAGGGGACACGGGTTCGTGCCCCGGTCTGGGAAGATCCCACATGCGGCAGAGCGGCTGGGCCCATGAGCCATGGCTGCTGAGCCTGTGCGTCCGGAGCTCCGCAACGGGAGAGGCCACAACAGTGAGAGGCCCGCGTACAGCAAAAAAAAAAAAAAAAAACGGCATTCCAGGTTTTTACTGTATTATCTGTATGAATGCTTTGGGTTACTTTATAAAAAATAGTGTACCTATTCAAAACAGTTTAACATACTGAAAAGACCATGAAAAATTTTTGCAGTAAACATAAAGGGTTACTTTTAACAGAAAAGGCACAGAACTGTAAAACTCCTAAGTAAAAGATGGTAGAACTAAGAGTCCTTTTTTCCTATTATAGCCTCTCATATATTATTTTTCTTCTAGCCTCTCATATGAAAAAAAAAAATCCATTTTCAACAAAACATTCACATAAGAAGTGGTCCAGAGAGATATGTCAGATAGCTTATTCTCAGTACCTCAAATGACAGGCTAAATGCAGGTTTCTATTTGGGACTGATAAATCTGGAAATAAAAATGTTTAGGACTGGTGAATGTACCAAAACACACATAGTTATCCTTTGTTCAAGTGATGAATCTGGAGCACAGATGAGCCATGAAAGAAGACTGTCCATTTAGAGACCCAGATCTATATATGGAAATTAGAAAATGGCAAAGGAGACAGAGCTGAGGGAACCAAGCTCAAGATGCTACTTTTAATGTCTGTAAGCAAACCATTGAGTTAAAGGAGAATCCTGGAGAAGCAGAATAACAAAGAAGAGGTAACCATTACCAAACCTGGATACAGAACATGGCAGACTACCCCAACACACTTCCCCACCCTCAAGTATCCCCAAGATGGTTTATATGTGAGTAAATAATGTGTTGATTCAAAGACAAGCAAAAATTCAAAGACTCAGCCTGGAACCTCTTTGAAGAAACTGTAAAACAGAGCAAAGAAACAAACAAGACAGGTGAAGAACATACTTTCAAAAGACCCCCCACCCAGAAAAAAAAATTTGTTTTTAATTTAAAGGAAACAAAAGACTTACACAAACAAACAGAAGAGTTCAGACAAATAGTATTCCATATCCTTGAAGAGATTATAGGAGCTGTTTTTGTTTTTTAAGAGGAAAGTCCTCAAAAAGGTAAAACAAAACACTAGGTTCAAGTACAACATAACAGAAGGAAATGAAAGCAAACTTTTGGCACTTAAGAAACAAAGCAAAACTCTTACAGAAAAGATAACTTAATAATCAATATATAATACCTCAATCCACAAGAAAAGAAAAACATTCAAAGAAAACAACAAAAATATCCCTGAAATAAACATTTGAGTTGGAAGAATGAAAGGTATACCATAGCACAAGAAAGGCTGATGCAGAATAATCAATACTACAGCATACACTCGAAGTTAATAAACTCTAATGAAAAGGAAATTCAGGGACTTCCCTGGTGGCGCAGTGGTTAAGATTCCGCCTGCCAATGCAAGGGACACAGGTTCGAGCCCTAGTCCAGGAAGATCCCACATGCCACGGAGCAACTAAGCCCATGCGCCACAACTACTGAAGCTCGCGCCTAGAGCCCGTGCTCCACAACAAGAGAAGCCACCACAATGAAAAGCCTGTGCACCGTAATGAAAAGTAGCCCCCGCTTGCCACAACTAGAGAAAGCCCGTGCACAGCAACAAAGACCCAACACAGCCAAATAAATAAATTAATTTTTTTTTTAAAGGGAAATTCATAGGGATATTGAGTTTAGGAATAGATGCTGGCAGGAAAAGTTAGTCACCTAAAATGCATGAGGGAGGAGAGAGACAAAGGAAGATAGGCAGCTTTTGGCAACTGACGCTATTGAAAGAATAATGGGGAACAATATTTGCAAAACTAGGGGGAATATATATATCTAGTGATAACTGGACTTCCAATAAAAACAAGAAAGATATTCTCAAGCATGAAAGAACTCAGGTAACGGCACCTGAGTTCCAAATGAAACAAATCTTCTGACAATGATCTATGGTCAAAAAAATGTATGAAAATAAAAGATATTTTCAGGAATATAAAAACTGCAGTAAAAGAACAGGCTGCAAGTACTCAATCCATTTCAATATATAATACATTTTTAATAAGACTAAGCAACTCTTTAAAAAACTTTTTTAAACTGAAGTATAGTTAATTTACAATGTTGTGTTAGTTCCAAGTGTACAGCAAAGTGATTCAGTTACATATATTTATCTTTTTCAGATGCTTTTCTATTGTAGGTTATTATAAGATATTGAGTATAGTTCCCTGTGCTATACAGGTCCTTGTTATTTACCTATTTTATATAATAGTAGGGTGTATTTATTAATCCCGAACTCCTAATTTATCTCCCCCTTCCCTCCACTATCCCCTTTGGTAACCGTGAGTTTGTTTTCGATGTCCGTGAGTCTCTTTCTGTTTCGTAAATTAGTTCATTTGTATCATTTTTGTAGATTCCACAAATAAGTGATTTCATATATTTGTCTTTCTCTTACTTAATATATCTCTAAGTCTATCCATGTTCCTGCAAATGTCATTTTTTCATTCTTTCATTCTTTTTTATGGCTAATATTCCACTGTGTGTACGTACACACACACACACACACACACACACACACACACACAATCTTCTTTATCCATTCATCTCTCAATGGACATTTAGGTTGCTCCCATGTCTTGGGTATTGTAATAGTGCTGCTATGAACACTGGGCATGCATGTATCTTTTCTAATTAAGAGTTTTCTGCCAATATATGCCTTGGAGTGGGATTGCAGGATCATATGGTAACTCTATTTTTAGCTTTTTAAGTAACCTCCATAGTGTTCTCCATAGTGGCTGCACCAATTTACATTCCCACCAGCAGTGTAGGAAGGTTCCTTTTTCTCCACACCCTCTCCAGCATTTAGTATTTGTAGACTTATTTTTAATAATGGCCATTCTGACTGGTGTGAGGTGATACCTCATTGCATAAACTACTCTTTTAATAAAAGTCATTTTATAGATTTGACTTGGGAAATAAACGTTTTACATGGTATCAAGCAAAATTAGATTACTATTAAAAGTACTTTGTAAATATTGAAAATAATATGAAAACGATGAACCCAAACTCCAGTTGGTGGTGTGGCATAACTATTCCAAGAAGAACCATTTTAAATGACTTTAAAACAGTAACTTGATTTAACATCTCTAGTGAGATATACCTTAAAAGCTCCCCCACCAACCCCACCAAAAAATGGTAAACTATTTTCCATAATCACAGTGCTGTTAAGTAGAGTCACAGATAATCTGAGACTCTTGACTGTGGAGTGTGGAATAAAACAAATGACTTTTCATTACTGAAAACGGGAATTTTCTGCACTGGAAGTAAGGAGAGACAGATTTTAGGTAATGAATTGAAATAAAAATCCCTTGGTCCTGAAATTAAACTGGAAGTATTAGTATGAAATCATGGTGTATTTTCTCCTTAGCTTTGTCCACTGAAAGGCCTAATAATGGCCAACTGAGTATCAGTAAACAATACAAGTGTTGAAATAACTTTCTAGGCCCAAAATGGAGTGTTCCTGCCCTTGGTGTAACATCAGCAAACCAAAACTTAGATAACTCTGGAGCCCCCATAAATGTTTCGCTTGACCAGAAACACAGTATATTCAGTCAGCCAATTCCCAAACACCAAGCTGATTCTGGGTGTTCTAACCGCTATCTAACCCCTAACAAGGTTGACTATGTGGTCCCAGCCAATCATATATTTTTCTATTTGTTTTTTCTTTATTCTTTTCTTTTTGGCCGTGCCAGGCAGCATGTGGAATCTTAGTTTCCTGACCAGGGCTCGAACCCGTGCCCCTTGCGTTGGGAGCATGGAGTTTTAACTACTGGACCACCAGCAAAGTGTCTGTTCTTTATTCTTTACCCAATAAAAGGTTCTTGTCTTCTGCCCATTTTGCAGTTCTCTGAAGTAAGACTGTCCACTTCATGAAATGTTAAAGTTTGTTTGTATCACCTAAATGGTCTTAATCATTTATTTACACAAGAGACAGTAATCTCTAAATACCATTTCCCAGTAAAATAAAACCAAGACCTCTTAGAGAAATTGCTAATTTTCCAGGTCTGAAGCAAGAAACATACGAGTCTGGAATATTTCAGTTTCCAAGTTTCTGGAATCACAACAAAGACAACGAATAAGAATATGGTCAAAAGGACTCAGAAGCCAACATGAATAAGTTTACACTGGCCAAAGAGGATAATGGATGAATATCAATAATACGTTCAATGAATTCAAACACATCAAATATGTTAAAAATACATGAGTTCCTAATATTAAAAAACTCATTTATTGGTCATATTTGGAGGATGCTAGGAAACAAGTCATTTTGAAAACCGGCAAATAGAGAGAGAGAATCAAGCCCTTCCTCTATAAACTGTACTTCGGGCAACCAGATAGTTACAGTTGGTAAGGGCAAGTTTCCCTTTACAGAACTATTTCAACTAATAAAAAACGTCTAACAACTAGAATGTCACCACTTTGCAATCCCTAACAAATCAATGAATCCAGGCAATGAACAAAGCCTGCTAAAAATAACAAAAATAGAGATGACTAGACATTATGAACCTCCTAATAAAAGTATACACTACCACCTGTAAAACTGTCCTAAGGGAGAAAAAACCTTAATCTGATTAAGCTCCCAAATTTAATTACCAATTTACAGGAAATACAACAGTAAGAAGAACATGTAAAATACCATGCTGGGAATGTAATCAGCAATATTCAGACTGTGGGTAACTACAGGACAACCTGATTTCTTTAACAAAATAACTGCAAGAAAAATAGAGGGAGAGAAAACCCAGATTTTAAAAGAGATTTAGTAAGGGCCAATGCAACAAACAAACTGGGGAGAGGGGTGGGGGGTGGTTGTAACTCAAGTTAACTTTAAAATTTTTTTTATGAAGCAAACTGAGGAAATGTGAATGTTAACTAGATATTTGATGTTTAAGAATTATTTTGCTGGGGGATGGGGTGTGGGCGAGGATTGGGAGTTTGGGATTAGCAGGTGCAAACTATTATACAGAATGGCTAAACAGCAACATCCTCCTATATAGTACAAGGAACTATATTCAGTGTCCTGTAATAAACCATAATGGAAAAGAATATGAAAAATATACATATGTATAACTGAATCACTCTGCTGTACACCAGAAACACATTGTAAATCAAATATACTTCAATACAATTCTTTTTTAAAGAATTACTGTGTTTTAAAAAAAGATGTGATAGGGCTTCCCTGGCGGCGCAGTGGTTGAGAGCGTGCCTGCTAATGCAGGGGACACGGGTTCAAGCCCTGGTCTGGGAGGATCCCACATGCCGCGGAGCGGCTGGGCCTGTGAGCCAGGACTGCTGAGCCTGCGCATCTGGAGCCTGTGCTCCGCAGCAGGAGAGGCCGCAATAGTGAGAGGCTGTGCACCGCGATGAAGAGCGGCCCCCCGCTCGCCGCAACTAGGGAAAGCCCTCGCACAGAAATGAAGACCCAACACAGCCCAAAGTAAATAAATAAATTTTTTAAAAAAAGATGTGATAACAGTATTGAGGTTAGGTTTATATAAATAGATGAAATTATAACTGGGATCTGCTTTAAAACAACTGAGGACAATGGGTTAGATGAAACAAGATTGGTCATGACTTCAAATGAAGGTAGATGACAGATTCATGGGGGCTATATTATACTACTCGTGTGTGTGAGTAGCATAAATAAATTTTACTTACTTAATTTTAATATAAATTTTACTTACTTAATAAATTTTAATTTTTAACTTTTATATTTTTATAAATGAAATAAATTTGAAATTTTAATAAAACGTTTTAACATTATATTTAGAGACTATCATTTAAAGAACAGTATAAAATATTTTTATAAGCTACTTTTAATGCAAAGACAAAAAATACTCATAAGTGTTAAAAAGCTGAGTAGAAAAGCCAGAGTTGATTTTATTTTTTCTATATTTTACTTACATAATTTCTGTAATAATGACAACAAATATTTTTAAAGAAAAGAACAACTATAGGAGTTACTCTCTAAAGCAGGGGTCCCCAAGCCCTGGGCCTCAAACAAGCAGCCGCACAGCGGGAGGTGAGCGGTGGTGAGCAGTGGGCAAGGAGCAAAGCTTCCTCTGCACTCCCCATCGCTCGCATTACAAGCCTGAACCATCACCATCTCCCTCCCGCATCCCCGCCCATTTTTTCCAGGAAACCCACCACTGGTGCTAAAAAGGTTGGGGACGCTGCTCTAAAGAACATCATAAAATCCTGACTGAGGGGGCAAATTAAAATTTAAACTTGTTTTTTCATCTATAAAATGGTAATACTAACTAGCTCGTTGTTCATGTTTAGGGAACTCATACATCTAATAAATACAATAAACATTCCTTCTTCCTACTAGTCAGTAGGAGAAATAACAAAGGGAACACAATCCTAGCCAACCTATTAGTCTAAGCCCCAAAAAGTATGGCACTAAAATATATTAGGCATCTAAGAAGTGCAATAAGCCTTTATATATCACCAAAGGAAATCAAGACAGAGTCAAGAACTAGAACCCTGCTTCCATCCCAGTTCTAAATTCCTAATCATTCTAAAAGTAAAAGAGAGGGGACTATCTGCAAGGGTAGCACTGAGGACACACTTGTCTAAAGAATATCTGTAACACTGAAAACCTCAGCCATAGGCTGAAACCAAGCATTCTAACATTTACCTTCAAAATTAATTACTTATTCATTTATTCCTTCTTTCATTCCAATTGCATTTGAACACTTACTAAATGTTAGGTTTAAGAGACATAAACTAAAGGATAGTCCCACACCATGAGGTCTTGGGAGTAAGGAAGATGATCAAACCAATTAAAATATAGTATTAAATTGACCAGATCACGCAGAGCCTTGCTGGGGTAAATTCAGACAGTGCCACCATATTTCCCACTTCAAGTTAAAGTTGCAGGTGCCCCAGCAATCAGCTCCTTCAGTGTCTGTCTAAGCTGCAATCATACTACCCAAGGGAACAAGCCCTCCCGAGGGAGCCCTCATACAATAACAACAGGGAATGAAGGCCTAGCCATTTGGGCCCCCTATGGGACAACTCTGATACCCATCCCAGAATTCTCCATGGAGTTGATGAAGATTTCCACTGTAGTTCTCCTCCTGTCCAATTCTGTTTCCAACCAGTCCTCTTTCTCCTACAGGTGTTGAAACCTTATAAATAACCTGCATTCCAAAATGTTTCATATCTGCTTCCAAAAGAACAGCAATAAAGGCCCAGTTTAGGAGTATGAGCTTTAAATTGAGTGGGACAGAGACACACAAAAGATTTTAAAGTGGCAAAGAGACTATTAGATATACATTTTAGAAAGGCCACTCTGACAAAAAGTGGAAGACGTTTTAGTGTAGGGGCTGTCAGGGCATCAAACTTGGGACTAGATGACCTTCCAATCCAGAGTCTCTAATTTCCTTCTACTTCTTTGTCTTCCGTGAACAATTACAAAGAGATTCAACATAGGAATGTTGTGAGTTCCAATCTCACATCTGCCACTTTCAGGCAGAGTACCAGTGGGCAAAAATATTTAATGTCTTTGAACCTTAGTGTAAAATGGAACAATACTACCCACTACCCATCCTGCATGACTGCGACAACAATGTGAGAACTGACATAAAATCACATTAACAATAATGCCTGGAACACTGTAAATGCTTGAATGGTTGCTATGACGAGAGAATTGACCGTACACAGAATTACTGAACTGACAATGTTTAGCATTCTTCACTCAACACTGTAAGATCAATCCATGTTGTTCCACGAAATAGTCTCACTGCTTCTTAGTATACCTTGTTGATGGACACTCAGTTGTTTCCAACTTTGGGCTATCACAATATATGTTTTTTTGATCAATGTATATATGCATTTCTGTTCGTTACACACAGAGAAACAACTGCTGGGTCATAAGTGATATGTTCAACAACTAAAACAGCTTCTGATATGCTAGTATCAATTTTCTTAATCTGCATGGTTATTAATAGCTATGTTCACTTTATGAAAATTCATCTGCACACTTATGATTTATGAATTGTTCGGTATATACATTTTAATTCAATAAAAAGTTGATTAGGAGTTACTCAGTTTTCCTCAGTCTCTCCCATGTATACATGTTATTAAATCTTTGAAAAAAAAGCTCACACACACACAAAAAGAGTATGTGATACACAGCAGATGTTTAAATAGTAGCTGCATGAAACTGTTAGGTCACATTCAGACCAACACAGCTTTCAGAATGAGCCTAAGGAATTAATCCAAATAAAGGAAAAGGAGGGTAAGTCTTCACTGGCAAGGTGGTATTGGATTTGGTTCTTGAAAGAACAGAATTCCAAGTAAGGCATTTAGAACTGGACTTACAGTAGGGCCCTGAAACGTTTTACTGAGGAGCTTTGACTTTGTTCGGTAGTAAGAGGACCACTGAAGGTATTAGAACAATGAACTTAAGCACTATAATTTGTCAAAGCAGCATCAAATGTAATAAACTCCATAAGCATACACACCTGCTTTTTCAATGTACCAGAGAAACAGTGCTACATGTAAAGAAAAAAATCAAACAGAAATATATAATTCTAAGAATTGAGCTTTTCCATTAGAGAGCAGAGCAGAAGAGTTGCCCAAGCTTGAGTTTCTAGGAATCTACCCTACAAACATACTGACAGATATATGCATGCAAGAAATAATCTTGTAACAACACTGTCAATAGCAAAAAAAAAAAAAATTTACATAACCTAAATGTGCATCAATAGCGAAGTAAATTCTATATGATTCACCCATACCATGGTTTACTATGCACCCTTAAAAGAATAAAGCTTTTTGTGTACGGATAAGGAATCATTTCCAGGATAAACTAGTTAACTAAACAAATTAAATAAATCAAGATGCAGAACAGTTTATACTGTATGTCACCATATGAAAAGGGATGGGAAATATTTCCCTATTTTCTATAGGCAAATATCTTTGTAAGGACAGTTAAGAAATAGCTAGTATCAGTTGCCTATGGGTAGGAGAAATGGGTAGCTAGGTTAATATATTATCTAGTTTTTTAAATTAATTTATTTATTTTTGGCTGCACTGGGTCTTTGTTGCTGCACGCGGGCTTTCTCTAGTAGCGGCGAGCGGGGGCTACTCTTCATTGTAGTGTGCGGGCTTCTCATTGTGGTGGCTTCTCTTGTTGTGGACCATGGGCTCTAGGCTCACAGGCTTCAGCCGTTGTGGCACGAGGGCTCAGTAGTTGTGGCTCGCGGGCTTAGCTGTTCTGCGGCATGTGGGATCTTCCTGGACCAGGGCTCAAACCCATGTCCCCTGCACTGGTCAGGGAAGTCCCACTATATTATCTATTTTAAAAATAAAATTAGGGCTTCTCTGGTGGCAGGGGTGTACTTCCCTGGTGGTCCAGTAGGCAAGAATCCACCTTCCAATGCAGGGGACGCGGGTTCAATCCCTGGTCGGGGAACTAAGATCCCACATGCCCTGGGGCAATTAAGCCCACGTGCCACAACTAGAGAGCCCAAGTGCCGCAACTACTGAGCCCATGTGCTCTGGAGCCACAACTAAGACCTGATGCAGCCAAATAAACAATAAAAAATTTAAAAAAGATTGTGGGGGTACAAACTGAAATTTCTCCAAAGATATACAAATAAGCACATGAAAAGATGCTCAGCATCATTAACTCTAAATCAAAACTACAATGAGATACCAGTTCACACCCACTAGAATGGCTAAAAGCAAAGACACACAGTAACAAGTATTAGTGAGGATGAAGAAAAACTAGAGCCTTCATACACTGCTCCTAGAAGTGAAAAGTGATACAGTGTTCTGGAAGACAGTCTAGCTGTTCTTCAGAAAGTCAGAATTACCATATGACCCAGCAATTCCATTTTTTGGTATATATCCTCAAACTTTAAAATAAACATCCACCCAAAACTTGTAAATGAATGTTGACAGCCACAATATTCACAACAGCCAAAAAGTAGAACCAAACCTAAATATCTAAATGCATGCTCGAACATGGATCAACCTTGAAAACTTATGCTAGTGAAAGAAGGCAGAAACAAAAGGCCTCATATGGTATGATTCCATTTATATGAAATGTCCAAAAAGGCAAATCCATGGAAGCACAAAGTAGGTTAGTGGTTACCAGGGGCTGGAGGGAAGAAGAAATGGAAAGCAACTGCTAATGGATTCAGGTGTTTCTTTTAGGGGTGATGAAAACATTCTGGAGTTAGATGGTGACAGCTGAACAACCTTGTGAAAGCTCTCTTTTATATATTAAACTGAAATCACTTGAAATAAGGGGCAAATGTTACTTTTCATGCAACATACCCACAAAAATTTCCAATTTTCTTTTCACTGCATACTCATTCCTTTAATGGTACTTGTTTTCTCACTAGTTTACTTACATGCTGTATTTCCTGCTGGCTGGCTCGGTAGTTTTTCTTGGTTAAATTGTCCACCAGGTAGCTGATTTGAGACAAGGCCAGCGAGAGCGAGTCAAGATTCATTGCTGGTTGGGGCGGAAGCAGGCGGCCGAGCCCGGCGCAAAATCACCATTATTCCCCTTTAGTCACCTCAGAGGCAGGTTAATGCTTTCTTTGTAATTAGCCTATATCTGATGTCTGTACAGTGTCTTCAGTTCTTTACCAGGGGTCTTACTCTGTTCTGAAACATGGCACCTGTTAAAAAAAAAAAAGATATTTTAATTAATGTTTTATTAGGGTTAAAAAGGGTTAAATAACCATCTTTCCATCTTAATACCTGAAATATCACTAAGGATCTTTTTAAAAAAGTAAGATGTCTCAACCACTATTGATAAAAGATGCCAAGTTTTAAAAATTAGGTAGGGCTGGTATAAAAAAGAAAAATCACACACACCCACCCACAAAAAAGTTGTCATTTTAGCAAGATGTCCTATAATATTTGAGGCTTCTACTCTATCAATTTCAATGATAATTTATACTATTCCCTTTGGAAGCCACAGAAAACTGATTAAGTAAAATTAGGGTCTGTGGAAAGAAACACTCATCTGACATTTTCAATCCCTCTTCTCACACTATCTACAACTTATTTATAAGATCCCATTTATTCACCTTACAACTTATATACTGCTTCAGAATCAGACAATAGTTTGGTCTTTAAGTTTTATCTTAGGATATATGTTTTAGATATTTGAACGGCTAGCTTAAAAGTAAGTTAAGGGCTTCAGAACCCAAATTCCTTCCTGCACTAGGAAAATTTAGAAAGGGAAGCTCGAAGCAGCAATATAGCTAAAATGACAGGATGCTTATCATTTTAATTCCAACAACCTGGTGAGTCAGAGGAACATTCTGTATCACAACACAAAAAAACAAACAAAAAACGCCACAAGTGTTTTTAAGAATTCACCAAGTACCACTGCTGAAACAAAAATCTTTGAATCCAAGGAGCTAAGCTTGTCCACAGCTTCATGATCTGAAATCTGCTCATACTTTCATTACCATCAGAACTTACTATGTAAGGTAAAGAAAATTCATGAAGATTAAAAGCCCCTTGGTAAGGGCATTTAAACCTTTATCTTTAATAACTTATTAACAATGTATAAAGACTACACTGTCCCTACATTTTTGTTCTGTTTTGTTCATACAAAGCAAAGATTCTACCTATGCTATCCTTTTCCACATCCTCCCTAAAAAAAAAAGAGTAAGAGAATCTTGGGAATGTGGCAAGGTATTTTTGTTTATTCTAAAGTAATAACATATGAGAAGTTAAAGATAAATTGTGTTTATATCTATCCATTATATGTAACTAAACTTGCTTGCTATAAATTCTTAGAGCAAGCTGTTCCTTCATATTACGATGACAGCATATTTTCTGTATCAGACAATCAAAAATCCAAGTCTGAGAACACACCATAAAACAGAGGACTTATCAGATTGTTAACAACATTATTAACTGGTACCATCTTTTCTGAAACTCAAAGTGGCAATATTGTAAATAGTTTCTTACACTACCCCTGAACCTAAATTCCACAATTAAGACTGTATCCCTCCATGTATATTGCCTCAAGAACTCAAAGGAAACAGAGGTTTTGACGGAAATACTGTGTATCATAGCAAAAAGAAAGTGCAGCAAAAAGTAACTGCTTAACTAAATTATGGTATATCCAAACAAGGCAGTTGTTAAAAAGAATGAAGCAAAACTGTGCAGGAAAGATACTCATTAAGACAAAAAAAAAGGACACAGATAAGAATTCCCTGGTGGTCCAGTGGTTAGGACTTGGCATTCTCACTGAGTGCCCCAGGTTCAATCCCTGGCCAGGAAACTAAAGATCCTGCAAGCTGCATGGTGCAGCCAAAAAACTAAACTAAAACTAAAACAATAAAATAAAATGTTCATTCTTAGTGCCAAATATAATTCAAAGTATTTTTAATGTTTACAAGTTGCGTTCAGCTAAAACTGTATTATTCAAAGTATATTATTCACATGAACAGTCGTTACTTTACACTATATTACACACATCTAATAATTATTATTCACAATTACATACAAAAAGGCAATAGATGATAAGAGTTTGCAAGACATAAAGTTTCTCCTTGCTCAGAATCTGTATCACAAATGCTGACACACAGGGTTGTACAACAGAATCACTTTATCATGAAATAGATGTGATCATAGCCTATTTTAATTATTTTTTTACGTATGGTACCGCACAAATCCAGCAAAACAAGTGTTGAATGACCTTCCAAGAAAATGAATTCCTGATACTTTGGCACTTCAACTTTATCTTCTCTTCTGATATGAGCCCCACGACAAGGGTTACAACTTCTCCATGTTAACATCTAAAGGCTGTGAAGGAGGGAATTCCCTGGTGGTCCAGTGGTTAGGACGTGGCGCTTTCGCTGCCATGACCTGGGTCCAATGCCTGGTTGGGCAGCTAAGATCCCACAAGCCTCGAGGCATGTCCAAAACAAACAAACAAACAAACAAACAAACAAACAAGACTGCGAAGGATAAAAATACTAGTGTAACACAAATTTCAACAAGCCAATCGTCATTACACGAGCAAGTTAATGCATTAAACTAATGACCAATTTTGAACCATCACCTTATGAGATCTATTAGTAGGATGACAACATAATTTATTAACCAAACTAGGACGCTTCTGAAAATAAAGAGGGTACCATTAACAATTTACACCAAGACAATAGGTATAAACTAGGACACGTGATCACCTTAACCATCCAGAAGCCTTAGACAAGCTGATCCCTCCCTCCAAAATACACTTTTGTTACTTTGTTTCTAAAATGCCATTTCACTGGTCTCTTGTTCTCAGTCTCCTTTACTGGCCCTTCCTTTTTTGACCTCACAGTATTGGAGTCCTTGGACTTCTCTATATTCACTTTCTTGATATATTTCAGTCTTACGGCTTTCAAAACCACCTATAGCAATAACTCCTATAAGTTCTATCTCCAACCCAAATTTCTCACGATGTCTAGAAATATATTATTTAATTTCCTAATGACATCTCAAATATTGTACAACATGTTCAAAACTGAACTCCTGGGACTTCCCTGGTGGTCCAGTGGTTAAGACTCTGCACTTCCAATGCAGGGGGCTTGGGTTCGATCCCTGGTCAGGGAACCAAGATCCCACATGCCGAGTGGCACAGCCCCCCCCCCCCAAAAAAAAGAGCTCCTGATCTTCACACCCTGCCCCCCATAATGTTCCACCCCATATGTGTTTACCCCATCTCAGTTGATACCAACTCTGTCCTTCAAGTTACTCAGGCCGAATTCTTAGACTTCCCACTCCCCATAATCAATCTGTCAAAAAACTCTTTTGGCTCTACCTATAAAATATACACAGAATCCAGTCATTTTTCACCATAGCTATGATAACAAAGCACCATCATTTCTCACTTGGATTACTATGTTAACTTCCTAACTAGTCTTCCTGCTTCCACCCTTGCTCCCTACAAGTCTATTCTCAACACAACAGCCAAAGAAAAAGACTTTTCAAATATTAAAAACTCAGGGCTTCCCTGGTGATGAAGTGGTTGAGAAACCGCCTGTCAGTGCAGGGGACACAGGTTCGATCCCTGGTCCGGGAAGATCCCGTATGCCGCAGAGCAACTAAGCCTCTGTGCCACAACTACTGAGTCTGCGCTCTAGAGCCCGCGATCCACAACTACTGAGCCCACGTGCCACAACTACTGAAGCCCGAGCGCCTACAGCCCGTGCTCCACAACAAGAGAAGCCACCAGAATGAGAAGCCCGCGAACCGCAACGAAGAGTAGGCCCTGCTCGCTGCAACCAGAGAAGAACCCACGCGCAGCAATGAAGACCCAACGCAGCCAGAAACAATAAATAAATAAAATAAATAAATTTATATGTATTAAAAAAAACCTCAGGTCATCCTGTGCTCAAAACCCTCCACTGACTCAGAATGGAAGCCTGAGCCCTTATAATGGCCTATGAACGAACACAACTTGATGGAACCTAGCCACCGGTACTCTTCTGGCCTTCCTCTTCTTCACTTCCCCTTGCTCAATTCCCTTTAGCTACAATGGCCTCCTTGCTGCTTCTCCAGCACACTCTCACCTTAGATGCCTCTGCCTGGAATCCTCTTCTTCCAGATACCCAGATGGCTAACTATCTCACTTCTTCAAGTCTACACAAATGTCACCTTCTCAGTGAGGATCACCCTGACCACAAAATTGCAACCCCCACCCTTTTTTCCACATTACATCACCAAACATGGGTAACATTTATATTTGCCCATCTCCTCATATGTAAATTCCATGAAGGCAGTGATCATAATTGTCTATTGTTCACCAACTTATTACAATCACTACATAGTAGGAGCTCACTACATATTTGAAGAGCTGTAAACTGAAGCTTAGGATTTTGCAACCTATATTTTGACTCTACCAAAAGGCATGGAAACCCACTGAAATTTTCCTAGTCAGAAATAACAATCACATGAGAGGAAATAACAATCACATGAGAGTAAATAACAGATGATTTTTAATTTAATTGCCTCAGTAGCATACACTATCAAGTTAAGACCCTTCTAAGTAACCTTTAGCATCATAATGTGTACATATAAATTGAGTCACAATGTTTTATAGAACATGCTTCTTGAAATATGTTAAATGCAAAGCTATAAAGTGACTATTCAACAGCTTTCCACTAAAATGTTTAGATGTTAAATTCTTTCAAGATCACTAAATTTGAGATTCCAAGATATTTCTTAACTGTAAGGAATTTGTGGCCCAGGAGCATTCTATTTGTATATGCAGTGCCTAGTATTGGTCTCCATAATACACCAGGGACTCAGAGACTTTAAATAATTATTAATTTCCTGTCAAGGCAAAGTCTTAAAGAACAGTTCAAAAACAGCTACCACTTCAATAGGCCTCCTTATCTTCATTATTAAAAATGTACACAGGCATAGTCTTCCAAAACCCCAAAGGACTTGTTATCACAGAGCTGGGATTTCAACAGTGGAAACGATAATAGCAACAATCTTGCAACAAAAACACTAAATCCTTCCAAGCAGTAATTCTACTACTGTTATTCCCCCCAGCATTTCTCAATTTAACACTATGAATGAAAGGGCACTGACATTTGACAGCAATATACTATAAGACAGCTGTTACCTGCACAGTGATAACAAAAAAATCTCCCAAAGACATGGTTGTATAAAAAGTAAAACAGCAATTCTGGAAGACTGTTTAAATGTGTTCTCAGTATTTTTCCTAATATTTAAAATTTTAGAAACAATCTATACATCCATCAGTGAAGGATTATCTACCTACATGCAATGGAATCCCACCCAACATGTGAAAAGACATTTAAAACGCAGTTTTGCTGTAAACATTCACTACACACTGGAAAATGAAAGAAAGCTTATAAAATGGTATGTAGACATCCAACTTACGTAAAATTACTTCACATTTTAACTGCAGAACACTACACAGTATTACAAATTGTTTCCTAAACATTCCATCTAAGGAATACGGAAGCAGTTGTGGTTTATAGCTAATCTTCTAAGTGTTAAGTAAAAGAATACCCATGACACTGAGTGAAAAGCTGCAGTACTCTGAACAGCATGATCCCATCCCATAAACACATCCATGTTAACATGTGCAGAAAAAATAAGCTCTAGATTAAGAGATTACAGAGAGGATTTCACTTAAAATTCCATTTTTACAGAAGTCCAAGAAATCTATACACTTCATACATGTAACATATGTACAATGTTATTCACTGCAGCAATATTTATCACAGCAAAGGAATGGCCATGAGTTGGTGACTGGTGAATAAACATCTTGGACTATGTACAAAGTAGTCTACTCTTTGTTTAAGCTTTAATTTCTATATATATACTACTTTTTGTTTTGTATCTATGCATACATATATGTAGTTGCTTTTTTGCAAAAAGTACACAGGAAAGATCAGACATAAACTAATAAAAAGTTACCTATACTGGAGTGGGTGAGAACTGGGTAGATGACATAGAAATCAGAACAAAAATTCACAGATTGTATCTTTTATATGGTTTTGACTTTTGAACCATATTTACATTTGAAATTTAATTACATAAGATAAAAACTAATATCAAGCACAAAGAATGAACTGGAATATCAAGCTGATAACAAAGAACACAGTGAAAACGAATATTTCAAGTAACTACTGAACACAGTATCTGAACACCCTTGATGTACAGTGGGATATATTTTTAAGGACAGAGAAAATTCAAAGAAATCTGACTCAATAAGCTGTTAGCAACAATATTTCATTGCAATTTTAAGCTACTTTTATATATTACTGGATACAGCAAATAAATTAATAGGAATCCAGATTCAGTGCAGATCAATGTAGTAAAGATGAAACTTTAAAAAACCTGAAATATTTTATTCAAAATAGAAGTATCAACAGGAACTCATTTTTTTTTTTTTTTTTAGGAACTCATTTTTAACATTTCCTAACTGAGTCTAATAAAACATACTAGATTGTACAATAAAAACTACAAAACTGTAAAGAAATCAATAGAAAGATGACAGGAACAGGGGACATTCCCTGGTGGTGCAGTGGTTAAGAATCAGCCTGCCAGTGCAGGGGCCACGGGTTCAAGCCCTGGTCCAGGAAGATCCCACATGCTGCGGAGCAACTAAGCCCTTGTGCCACAACTACTGAGCCCATGTGCCACAATTACTGAAGCCCGCACACCTAGAGCCTGTGCTCTGCAATGGGAGAGCCACCGCAATGAGAAGCCTGCGCACCACAACGAAGAGTAGCCCCCGCTCGCCACAACTAGAGAAAGCCTGTGCGCAGCAACCAAGATCCAATGCAGCCAAAAATAAATAAATAAATAAACTTTGAAAAAAGACAGGAACAAATGGAAGGACATTCCATGTTCATGCATTGAAAGAGTTAATATTGTTAAAATGTCCCGGCTACCCAAAGCCATCTACAGATTCAACACAATCCTTATCAAAATTCCAATGGCATTTTCCATAGGGAAAAAAAAAAAAAATCCTATTTTTTTTTTTTTTTTTTGCGGTACACGGGCCTCTCACTGTTGTGGCCTCCCCGTTGCAGAGCACGCTCAGCGGCCATGGCTCATGGGCCTAGATGCTCCGTGGCATATGGGATTTTCCCGGACCAGGGCACGAACCCGTGTC
This sequence comes from Neophocaena asiaeorientalis asiaeorientalis, assembly GCF_003031525.2. NCBI lineage: Eukaryota > Metazoa > Chordata > Mammalia > Artiodactyla > Phocoenidae > Neophocaena > Neophocaena asiaeorientalis. The sequence goes on along the minus strand of NW_020173700.1, from coordinate 174,206 downwards.
CCTCGCATCAGCAGGCAGACTCTCAACCACTGTGCCACCAGGGAAGCCCAAAAAATCCTAAAATTTTTATGAAACCACAAAAGATCCTGAATAGCCAAAGCAATCATAAAAAAGAAAAAAACCAGGGACTTCCCTGGTGGCACAATGGTTAAGAATCTGCCTGCCAATGCAGGGGACACGGGTTCAAGCCCTGGTCTGGGAAGATTCCACATGCCGCGGAGCAACTAAGCCCATGCGCCACAACTACTGAGCCTGAGCTCTAGAGCCCACAAGCCACAACTACTGAGCCCACGTGCCTAGAGCCTGTGCTCTGCAACAAGAGAAGCCACAATGAGAAGTCCGCGCGAACCACAACGAAGAGTAGCCGCTGCTCGGTGCAATTAGAGAAAGCACGCACACAGCAACGAAGACCCAACGTGGCCAAAAATAAATAAAATAAATAAATTTATTTATTAAAAAAAAACCTACAGAAAGGGAGAGAATATTTGCAAACCATGTATCAGATAAGGGGTTAATATTCAAAGTTCATAAAGAACTCATTCAACTCAATAACACAAAAACAAAACAAATGTGATTTTAAAAATAGGCAGAGGAACTAAGTAGACAAAGATGACATCACAATAGCCAACAGGTACATTAAAACTCTAATCCTCAGGGAAATGCAAATCAAAACCACGATATCACCTCACACCTGTAAGAATGGCTATCAATAGGAAGAAAAGAGGTAAGTGTTGGCGAGGATGTGGAGGAAAGGGAACCCCTACGCACTGTTGGTGGGATTATAAACTGGTTCAGTCACTATGGAGAACAATGTGGAAGTTCCTCAAAAAATTAAAAACTACCATACAATCCAACAATCCCACTTCTGCATATACATCCAAAGAGGAAAATAGGTTATCAAAGAGATATCTGTACTCCCATGCTTATTGCAGTATTATTCACAATAGCCAACATATGGAAACAACCTAAGTGTCCATCAATGGATGAACGTATAAAGATGCAGGATATACAGCGGACCCTTGAATGACACAGGTTTGAACTACATGGGTCCACCTATACGCAGGTTTTGTCAGTAAATATGTACTATGGCACTACACAATCTGTGGTTAGATGTGGAACTGCACATAATGACACCAACTGTAAAGTTATATGTGGGAACTGATGCCCCTAATTCCACATTGTTCAAGAGTCAACTCTGTATACAATGGAATTCTATTCAGCCATGAGGGGGAAAAAACATCCTGCCATATGCTGTAACATGGTTGGGTCCTGAGGACATTATGCTAAGTGAGATGAGTCAGACAAAGACCATGACTTCCCTTCTATTCCACAAAGAAACCCCCCCCCCCACCTAACTTATAGATACAGAGAGGTGATAACTGATTGATGGTTTCCAGAGGTATGCATGTATTAAATTTTTATGTGAAGGTGGTCAAAAGGTACAAGATTCCAGTTATAAAGTAAATAAGTCCTGGGGATGTAATGTACAACGTTTGGAATGTACAACTTTTAGAATAAATCTTGAAAGTCAGGAAAAAAGGAAAAAACAGATTTTTTCATAACTCTGTGTGGTGATGTTTAGATTTATTGTGATCGTTTTGAAATATATGCAAATTTCAAATCATTATGTGTACACCTGAAACTGATATAATATGTTGAGTATCTTAATAGAAAATAAATTAAGGGACTTCCCTGGTGGCGCAGTGGTTAAGAATCCACCTGCCAGCCAATGCAGGGGACACGGGTTCGAGTTCTGGTCTGGGAAGATCCCACATGCCGTGGAGCAACTAAGCCCACGCGCCAAAACTACTGAGCCTGTGCTCTAGAGCCTACAAGTCACAACTACTGAGCCCATGCGCCGCAACTACTGAAGCCTGCATGCCTAGAGCCCGTGCTCCACAACAAGAGAAGCCACCGCAATGAAAAGCCTGCGCGCTGCAATGAAGACCCAGAGCAGCCAAAAATAAATAAATAAAATAAATTTATTTAAAAACGAATTAATTAAAATGTAAAAAAATTGAACTTGAAAAAACCAAGTGGAATGGTGGTTACCGGGGGTGGGGGACTGGGTGTTTAAAGGTACACACTTGCAACTAGTAGATAAGTAAGTCCTGGAGATCTAATACATAGTACAGTGATTACACAAACAAAACTGTATTATAAACATTAAATCTGCTAAGATCTTAACTGTCCCCACCACTAGAAGAAATCATAATTATACATTGATAGAGGTGTTAGCTAACAGTACAATGGCAATCATATTGCAATATAAATGTACCAAATCAATGTGTTATACACCTTAAATGATACCCCAAAAGCAATGAGCCCATCTAACTTCTGGATCATGGTTTCTAGATAATAAAAAGAACCAAGGTTCCTTGGAGATATGACTAACAAGGAAGATGCAAGGTGAGTTTGGCTCATCCTATGACAAAAATAGGAAACACTTAAAAATTTCGTCAGAGAGAAATGAGCCGATTAAAAGGATTCTTCTAATTTTGGGTCTGAGCACCAAAAGGAACTTATAACCAATGTTTCTATAATCTTCCCTAAATGCAGCATCATTTAGAAATGCTTGAGGGAAGAAAACATAGAAATAATCTGGTGATTTTACTATTGCCAATCTGTATACTCTAAATTGTTAATTTATCTCAAACATACATATTTTTGAATCCACACACACTGGTGATCAAGTTTACTTTTTGCAGCCACAAATTTCTTTCTACAAATTCTAAGTTGTTCTTATGTGTGCAGATGAAGAAAATTCCAAACAGTTAAGCATCCTGACATAAACAGAAGATTAAATGAAAATGTGTTACCTAAATCTGAAATTTCAGTAAGCCACTATGGATAAAAGTTCCTTCCAATAAATCATAGGGTAAAAAAATTGACTACAACTATAATACAGTGAATAAGAATCCCTAAATCCATGATTATACTTAAAAAGGAAGGACAAGATGCACCAGAAAGGTGTTGGCTAACAAATTTAGAAAGTATAAAAGAAAAATAAAGTTACCATTGTGTAATACCCCTGACCAGTATAAAAACTGATTCAGGCAAGAATCACCAACGCCTAAAAATCCTCAGGTGGGACATTTGTACAGTATTACCCACTAATTACAAAAGGAAAGAAATGTTCCTCTACCATAGAGATATGGCTGTCACTACCTTAAGTAAATGATCAAGTTACTAATGGTGAGACTACCCAACAAATGTGCCTACTGATGTGTTGCAATATGAAGTGTCACTTTGGAGTATTCTTGCCAAAGATGGCTAACATAAACCTAACCACACCTCTACACCTATCAATTCACAGGAAATAAAGGGTTTAAGGAACAAGTTTAACTATACATGAGAACCTAATCAGACAAATCCAAGTGCTGGATTATTCTACCAGACCACTGGCCTACACTCACGAGCCAGAGAGAACAGAGAGAAAGTCAGGAAGAGAGAGGAAAAAGTGGGGTCTGTTCTAAATTACAAAACCAAAATGAAAAGGTTTAACGTGAACAGTAATCTGAGCTTGATTCAAAAAAGCTATAAAAGGATGGTCCAGTGATTAAGACTCCACGCTCCCAATGCCAGGGGCCCAGCCAGGTTCGATCCCTGGTCAGGGAACTAGATCCCACATGCCGCAACTAAGAGACCACGTGCCTCAACTAAGACCTGCCGCAGCCAAATAAATAAATAAATATTTTTTTTAAAAAGCTACAAAAGATATTCTTGAGGCATCTGGGGAAGTTTTTAAACTGACTGGATATTATAAAAGTATTTAATATTCTGGGAGGGATAAATTGGGAGATTGGGATTGACATATACACACTATACAAAAAAGGTCACTAATAAGGACTTACTGTATAGCACAGGGAACTCTACTCAACACTCTGTAATGGCCTATATGGGAAAGGAATAAGTGGATATATGTATGTGTATAACTGATTCACTTTGATGTATACCTGAAACTAACACAACATTGTAAATCAACTATACTCTAATAAAATTTTTTTTAAGTATTTAATATTCTTAGATGTAGTATGACTATGCCAGAAAGTCTTAACTTGTAGGAGATACATGCTGAAACATCTGGGATCAAATACTTCAGTAAAAATATAGAGAAAATAAACATGGCAAAACGTTAACTGTTTAATCTAGGAAGAAGTTATGGGATTGTTCACTGTATTATTCTTTGCATTTTTCTGTACGTGTGAAAGTTTTCTTAACAAAACTGAGGATGGGGGCATGTATTACCTTTATAATTTAAAGCAGGAATTACAAGCACGTGATAGGATTTCCAAAAATTCACTTTGTACTCAAATGTATTTTAATTTTTACAAGTATATGGTAATTTTTACAAAATGAAAATTTAAGCTAAGTTTAAGCAATTTTTAAAATAATTCAAATTTTAAAGCCATAAGACCAGTAACTACACATAACACAAGGGTACATGACCTTGAATAAGTGATGAACCTCTATGCTTCCCCCTCCCCATTTGTAAAATTAGGCCTCAACTATATCATAGCTTTCCCAAAGGGTTTATCTTTAAGAGGCAGGAGGTGTAGCAGGGATAAGGATCTCCTAAGCCCTCAAGGCAACAACAGGAGGTATCCATTACAAGCACAGTGGATGATGCTCTATCACCTCAACATCAGCTTTAACAGCTAGCTAAAAAGTAAGCAACTGTCAAATCTTTTCAGTGGAGCTGATGGAGAAGTTTACAAACCACATGCTAAAGGAGTATAGCCAGGCAGACCAAATTGGTACTGACTGGTCCAGAGTGATGATATGGTAAAGCTGAGTGGTTGGCTTCTGACAGGAGCAATTAATACCCTTAAATCTCTCGTCTTCTCTGTTTAAGTGGCATCCAAGACAGCTGCAATGCTGCTATGCACACAAACTCTCAAATTAAAGCTTCATCTTTACTTTCACATCATTTTTAATGTTGGGCTCAAAATACATTCACATTTTTCTAAAGGTATTACATTTTGTCAATAAAAAAGGATGAGCCTTGGGCTTCCCTGGTGGCGCAGTAGTTGACAGTCCGCCTGCCGATGCAGTACACACGGGTTCATGTCCCGGTCCGGGAAGATCCCACATGCCGCAGAGCGGCGGGGCCCGTGAGCCATGACCGCTGAGCGTGCGCGCGCTCCGCAACGGGAGAGGCCCAACAGTGAGAGGGCCGAGTACCGCAAAAAGGCTCGGGGAAAAAAAAGCTCGAAAAAATGTTTTAAATGTATCACATATTTATTTATGCAAATGAGGCTTCTCTTTGATGATGACTGTCAACAATTTGGAGATTGTTAAAATGTATGTAGCCTTTTCAAGCATAAAACCGACATAAACCTGATTACAAAAACAAGCTCAAATTCATTAAACTTTAAAAATATTTTTAATTGAAAAAGTTTACTATTATCATCCCTTATTTTATCAGGATTATGCAAAATGTCAAATGCCCCTTTTCCATTTCACTCCAGTGTACCATAAAAATCATCTGCTAGAGGTGGCCCTCTTATTAATTCAAACACTTGAGCCTAGCCATATACCATGTACATAACTTTAGATGCTATAGAAAACACAGAAATAAACACTGATCTCAAGGCGCTTAACAGAATACAGAATTTACTGTAATGCTTGCAACTAAGGCAACTGTATATAAGAACTGGGAGAAGAAAGAGAGGTATTTAAAATGCTGATTCCTGGGAATTCCCTGGCTATCCAGTGTTTAGGACTCTGAGCTTTCACTGCCGTGGGCAGGGGTTCAATCCTTGGTCAGGGAACTAAGATCCTGCAAGCTGCGCAGCATGGCCAAAAAAAATAATTAAAAAAGTAAAAGTAAATAAAATGCTGATTCCTAAGCATCACCCTACACCAAAAGAGTCAAAATCTTTAGGGAAAGACAACAGGACACTGCATTTTAAACTCTGGAGGTGGGCTTCCCTGGTGGTGCAGTGGTTGAGAGTCCGCCTACCGATGCAGGTGACACGGGTTCGTGCCTGGGTCCGGGAAAATCCCACATGCCGTGGAGTGGCTGGGCCCCGTGAGCCATGGCCGCTGAGCCTACGCGTGCTGAGCCTCCGCAAAGCGAGAGAGAGGCCACAACAGTGAGAGGCCTGCCGCAAACAAAACAAAACAAAACAAAAAACTCTGGAGGTGATTCTTATGCATTTTAAAGTTAGAAAACCACTGACCTTACAAATAGCTCTGGGATTAGTTTAAGAAAAGTATAGCTTGAGGCAATCTCTTGCTACTAAGATAAGGAAAGCCCCTCCCACTGATTCCTTTTTCTCCCCTTTATTTCTTTCAGCTGGACCAAAGACAAAGCCATGTCTGTAAAGACACTTTGGTTTCCCATAGCAACCTTAATAGTTACCACCTAACTTGCTCTAGGTTTAAGTACCAATAGGTACTTTAAGAAGCCAAATAGACCAGACCAAAGGCTATCAGTTTATTGAACCCCCAATTTCCAGTATTAAAAATACATAGAATTCTGAGGTCTACCAATACCAAAGTCTGACTTTGAAAATTCCCAAGTCTTAGAAGTAGCATCCTGATTAGAAGAAGCTGAGTTGAGCCTTCTTCTCTCATTCATTTTCTCCAATTATGGAAATGTTCCACAACTGCACTGTTCAATGTGGCAGCTACTAACTACATGTGGCTACTTGAAATGTGGCTAGGGTGACTAAATTTTTAATATTTTACTTAATTTTAACTAATCTTAGTATAAAATTAGGGACTTCCCTGGCGGTCCAGTGGTTAAGACTCCACGCTTCCAATGCAGGGGGCTCAGGTTCGATCCTGGTTGGGGAATTAAGACACCACATGCGTTGTGGTGTGGCCAAAAGAAAAAAAGGCCACATGTGGGTACTGTTACCATAATGGACAAAGTTGCAAAGTACTAATGGCCCATATAAATCAGGGAAAAGTATGTACTCTAGCATCCAGAAGCAACCATTACTAATTTTCCCAGATGTCCCACTTCTTCCTTTGGCTTTAAGAGAGCTCACTATTTTCTACAGAACTTCATGACCAAGTAAGCACTAACTTAAAATACATACCCTGATATTTAATATTCCTCCAGGAGGCAGGGACTCTAGATTTACACTGAACAGTTCCAAGCCATTCATCCAAAATGTTGGCTCACTTATTAAAATTTCAGTTATAATTACTATGTACATAATAGAATAACTTATAGGAGCATAATCACAACGAACACTTAAATACTAGAATTGTTCTAAGCATTTTACATACAGCTGACCCTTAAACAGGGGTTTGAAATGAGAGGATCCACTTATTCGTGGATTTTTTTCAATACAGTACTATATCCAAAGTTGTTTGAATCTATGGATAAAAAGAGCCAACTGTAAAGTTACCCATGAATTTTTGACTTCAAAGCTGTTGGTGCTCCACCACTCATGCTATTCAAGGGTCAACTATATTAGTTTATTTAAACCTGATAACTCGTTGAGGAAGATATTATCTCAACTTTAAAGTTTAACTTGCAGCTACTAATACAGTTGTGAAGACATGATAATAATAGAGCAATAGATGTATGATTTTTAAAACTTGTATTATAACTTCAAAATCAATATTTTAAAGAGTCTAATTGTTTTGGGGTTCTTTTTTGTGTTTTTTGGGGGCTGTGTTAAGTCTTCGTTGCTGCACGCGGGCTTTCTCTAGTTGCTTCGTTGCGGTGCACAGGCTTCTCATTGCAGTGGCTTCTCTTGTTGCGGAGCATGGGCTCTAGGCACGTGGGCTTAGTAGTTGTGGCACACTGGCTTAGGCCGGCTTAGCTGCTCCACAGCATGTGGGATCTTCCCAGACCAGGGCTCGAGCCCGTGTCCCCTGCATTGGCAGGCAGATTCTTAACCACTGTGCCACGAGGGAAGTCCCTAACAGTTTTAATGCCATTTCCTGATATAAATATCTCCAACCTTACAGAAAGTGATGAATAGTAAGAGCTTTAGGCCCCTAAACCCCCATCTCTGCACTTTGTCTTTTAACTCATTTCTTTTTCATCCAGGAAATGACCAACTCTTTATTTTTTTAAGATTTACTTTATTATTTATTTATTTTTTGGCTGCTTAGGGTCTTAGTTGCGGCACGTAGGACCTTCCGTTGAGGCATGCAGGATCTTTTGTTGCGGCGCGCGGGCTTCTCTTCCGTGGTGTGTGGGTTTTCTCTCTAGTTGTGGCGGGCAGGATCCAAGGTGCATGGGCTCTGTAGTTGTGGTGCGCAGGTTCCAGAGCATGTGGTCCCTGTAGTTTGCGGCACACAGGCTCCCTAGTTGAGGCCTGCGAGCTCAGTGGCCCCGAGGCATGTGGGATCTTAGTTCCCTGACCAGGGATCCAACCCACGTCCCCTACTTTGCAAGGTGGGTTCTTTACCACTGGACCACCAGGGAAGTCCCAGACCAACTGTTTAAAACGTATCAACTGAGAACTGCCTAGGTATCCATCAAAAGGGCACTGGTTAAGTAAATCATAAAATGGAATATCATTTAACACTAAAAAAAAAGAAGCTAGAAAGGTTGGAAATATCTATTAGGGTTTTTAAAAGCAAGTGACATGTGTATGTAGTGTCCTTATATGCAGAGTATCTAGAAGGATACAAATGGTAACCATAAATGAAAAACAAATGGTAACCATAAATGAAAAGTTAGATGAAAGAAGCTGAAAAGGAAATTGAACTTTTTTCCCCCACTGATAGAAAAGTAATTTTAGGGCTTCCCTGGTGGTGCAGTGGTTAAGAATCTGCCTGCCACTGCAGGGAACATGGGTTCGAGCCCTGGTCCGGGAAGATCTCACATGCCACGGAGCACCTAAGCTCGTGTGCCACAACTACTGAACCTGTGCTCTAGAGTCCGCAAGCCACAACTACTGAGCCCACTCACAACTACTGAAGCCCATGCACCTAGAGCCCGTGCTCCACAACGAGAAGCCACCGCAATGAGAAGCCCGCACACCGCAACGAAGAGTAGCCCCTGCTTGCCGCAACTAGAGAAAGCCCGCGCGCAGCAACCAAGACCCAACACAGCCAAAGAAAAAAAAAGAACAGAGAAAAGAAAACTTAGGTCAATAAAGTCTGCTTGTTTGTTTGCATATTCTAAGGTTCTCTATACAGAATCCCAATCTGTAGAGGTCTGAACCTCAGTCACTGTGCAGAAGAGTTAATTTAACATAGAAGGCCTGAGGCTGCTATACTTAGGAAGGCTTGCCAGGTTGGCTCTTGGCTGGTGTCAGAATTTGGATTTTGAGAGAATGAATTCCCACTCCCAGAACTAATAAGAGTGGCTCACTGTGCCTAAACTGTACCCAAAAATGTGGTTTATGTTGAACACCTGCTTTCCCTCTGGGAACCTGGAATTTTGCTATGTGGTAGGCAGAAGGTGCCTACATGACCAACCTAGGCACCGAGTTTCTAATAAGCTTCCCTGCCAGGAGACATTTCATACACATATGCTGTCACAATTGCTGGAGGAATTAAGTAGGTCCTGTGTGACTCCACTGGGAGAGGCACTAGGAGAGGCTCATGCTTGGGAGAATGAGCCTAGTCTTCTCTGGACTCCACCCCATATGCATTTTCCCTTTCCTGATTTTGCTTTTTATCCTTTTGCTGTAATAAATCATAACCCTGAGTACAACCATATGCCAAGTCCTGTGAGTCCTAGTGACTGAACCTGAACCTGGGGATGGTAGTCCTGGGGGGCCCCCCCCAACAACACACTCATCCTGTTACTAGCCAAGAGGAAAAGCCTTCTGAAGGTAACTGGGACTCATTTTGTGGGTTTCTTCTCTAGTATGTGCAAAATCCATTTCAGAATTTTGCATTTTATCATAAAGACAATCCTGGAAGCTATTTGGATTGCCTTAGATATGTTTTAGGGAATAGGGAAGTGGCAGAGTCTGATTAGATAATCATCAAATCTGTTTCCTCTTCCTGGATAAACAGCTAGACTATATTTCTCAGCCTCTTGCACAGGTGTGGCCAACAAACTAAGTTATACCCAATGAAATGTAGGCCAAATATGATACCAGCCACTGGTCCATAAAACCTCCTACTCACAACCCTCTGGTTCTTTCACCAAGCACCAGCTATGAACAGAACTCCTAACACCTAGAGGAGGGTGGCACCAAAAGATGGAAGGAGCCTGGGTTCTTGAATTACTGCATAGAAGGTAACCTAAATGAACACTCTCTATGAAAGTTATCTGAGGAAAGTTATCTGGGTATAAACGTCTACTTTGCTAAGCCACTGATACCTTGGGGTTGTTTGTTACAACCCTAGCCTGCTTTTGCCTACCAAAAGAGGACATAATTGGGTGAAAACTTTTAGAAGTTACTCTTGACAATGTGAAACACAGAAAGAAGAGTAGGTCACAGAGAAATTAAGACTATCAGTGGGAAAAAGAAGTGAATGCACTCAAGAGGGAACTGCAAGGATTCTAAAACTGTGAAGAATAAGGAAAGAAGTGAATAAAGAGAAGGAATCAAACACACCTTTCCAGACTAAGCAGCTGGGTTCCACTCACTCCTGACATGAAACAACTGAGGAAGACAAAGTGTGAAGGGCAAGAAAGATAATGAGGCATGCCTGGAGTAAAGCATACAGATGAAATCCACTGGGCAGTTAGATTTACAGTCTGGAGCATGGAAAGTGTGGGCTGCTAATAACACATCTCAGTGTCATCAACATATAGATGATAGCATGGGAGAACTATAGAAATGAGAATAAGAGAGGGCCTATAGAGTAGCAGTTCCCCAACCTTTTTTGGCACCAGGGACCAGTTTTGTGGAAGACAATTTTTCTACTGGGGGGTGGGGGGGATGGTTCGGGCAGTAATTCTGAGCAAAGGTTCAGGTGGTAATGTGAGCTATGATGGGGAGAAGCAGATGAAGCTTCTCTCACTTGCCCACCACTCAGCTCCTGCTGTGTGGTGGGGAGGGGTTGGGGACACCTGCTATAGAGAGTCCTAAGGAAGCTTAGCACTTAAGGGAAGGTGAAAAAAAAACCCCAAAACAGAGGAACTCAAAAACTAAAAACAGGGACTTCCCTGGTGTGCACTGGTTAAGACTCTGAGCTCCCAAATGCCGGGGACCCGGTTCGACCCCTGGTCAGGGAACTAGATCCCACATGCATGCTGCAACTAAGGAGCCCACATGCCTGCCTGCATGCCACAACTAAGGAGCCCAGGAGCTGCAACTAAGACCTGGCACAACCAAATAAATAAATATTACAAAAAAAAAAAAAACCCTAAATACAGAACTACTATATGATCCAGCAATTCCACTCCCAGGTTTATGTCAGAAGAAAATTAAAACACTAGTTCGAAAAGATACATGCACCTCAATGCACATAGCAGCATTATTTATAACAGCCAAGATATGGAAGCAACATTAAGTGTCCATCAACAGAGGAACAGATAAAGTATATGTGCCCATTTATATACACACATATATAAAATGGGCTATTACTCAGGCATAAAAAAAATGAGGGACTTCCCTGGTGGTCCAGTGGTTAAGACTCCATGCTCCCACTGCTGGGGATGTGGGTTCAATCCCTGGTCGGGGAGCTAAGATCCCACATGCCATGTGGCTCAACCAAAAAAAAAAAAAAAAAAAAGAAATTCTGCCATTTGCAACAACGTGGATGGACCTACAGGGTATTATGCTTAGTGGAGTCAAACACAAATATTGTATCCTATCTTATATGTGAAATCTTAAAAAAAACACAAACGAATATAACAAAACAGAAACAGATTCACAGACAGAACAAACTAGTGGTTAAAGGGTGGAGACGGATGGGAGAAGGGGCAAGACAGGGGCAAGAGATTAAAAGGTACAAGCTACTATGTATAAAATAAATAAGCTCTAAGGATATATTGTACAGCACAGGGAATATAGCCAATATTTTATAGTAATTTTAAATAGAGTATAACCTCTAAAAACATTGAATCACTACGTTGTACACCTGAAACTCATATAACATTGTAAATCAACTATACTTCAATAAGAAAAAAACAAAGGAAGTCAAAAAGGGAAATAAAGAGTGGACAGAGAGGTGGAAGAAACAGTGATTAATATCAGAAACCAAGGAGAGTCCTCTTCTTTTTTTTTTTTTTTTTTTCCTGCTGTACGGGCCTCTCACGGTTGTGGCCTATCCCATTGCGGAGCACAGGCTCCAGACGCACAGGCTCATTGGCCATGGCTCACGGGCCCAGCCGCTCCGCGGCATGTGGGATCTTCCCGGACCGGGGCACGAACCCCCGTCCCCTGCATCGGCAGGCGGACTCTCAACCACTGCGCCACCAGGGAAGCCCGAGAGTCCTCTTCTTAATGGTAATAAGTAAAACCTAGAAACAGATAGCATCCCTAAGAGAGCTCCAAGGAAGTATCTTTGTCCACTGTGGTAGGCAGCCTCTAAAATAACCCCAATGATCCCTGCCTAATATTTACTTACACCTTTAAGTAATCTGCTCCCCTTAAGTGTGGGCTGGACCTTAAATGTGGCTTCAAAATAAGAGAACAGAAAGCCATTTCCAAGATTAAGTTACAAGAAGACTGACTTCTGTCTGGTTTACCTCTCTCCGAGCCTGTGCTCTGACAGAAAGAAGCAAGCAGTCATGTTGTGAGTAACCCTGTGGAGAGGGCAATGTGGCACGGAACTGATATGTCCCAAACAATAGCCGGCAAGGATCTGAGACCTGCCAACTGCTACATGAGTAAGCTTGTACCCTTCAGACCCTTCTCACTACCCTTCAGACATGAGATGAGTATGGCCTGTGAATACTTGCACTGCAACTCTGTGAGAGACACTGAGTCAGAAGCATCTAGCCAGGTTGTGCCTGTGAAATAATAAAAAGCAAAGAAGCTTTAAACAGCTAAATTTGGAGGTAATTTGTTGTACAGCAACTGATAACTAATACATCCATAATAGTCTATGAAAACCATGGGGGAGAGATCTTATGACATACATTTGGCAGTATAAAAAAAAAAGAAACTATTATAAATTATCAGAATTACCAACTAGGAGATCCCTAATACCTTCAAGACAGGGACGTTAGTGGTCACCAGAAGGCAAGCAAATAAAGAGGACAAAACCATCAGGTAATAAGACCAGGGCCTAGCTCAAGCCCCAGCCCCTCTGAAACCTTCCGAACACATCAGATTGTCTACAGGTTGATGTGCTGATCTACCTTCCCTTCCCTTCAGTATGCATGACACATACTGTTAAAATTTAATCACACTGTTCTCTATTGTTTCATGTGTATTATCCTTTTCATCAGTGCCTGGGGACATACTTTGGGTTTATTCCCTATCTCTTCTTTGCCACCACTCCCAACCAAACACCCAGCTTTGCGGGCATCAAAAATCTTCCATAACCCTGCTAAATAAGTCCAATACCATATTCAATTTCTAGGTCCCTAAAATACAATTTGACTAGACTTAACAGAAAACAAAATGTAGTTGAAGTTTGGTAAATTTCTTCTACCTTCATCACCCATCAAAGGCGGAGATAATTTTCCATAATCTCATTTCAGATTGGTTTGTCTTAATTGTGATAGCATCACTATTTTACGTATCACTTACAAACTTTATTTGGCAGTTTTTTTCTGACATGATACATCCCAATTTCAGAGGTGTTAAAATGTTAAAAATTTCTTTTAGAATCAGTGAAATATGGTATTCCTTTTCCATATGAGGTGTTTTCACATATGCTGTTGTAAAATTAAAATAATTTTAACTTGTGACTCACCCCAACAATAGTTGGATAAAAGTTAAGTAAAATAACCCTGACAACAAATATGAACCCCAAAAGGGTATTTACAAACTAGAGGGCAATATCATCTCCAAAAGCATTTTGAAAGGGAGAGCCACTGGTATTCAATGAGAATTAGAGATGCAATAAACATCTTGCAAGGAAGGAGGACAGCACCACCAATAAACTATTCTGCCCAAACATCAATAGTGTCCTTATTGAGAAAACAGCTTTTGCATCCACTTTCTGCAAGGTGGGCCCTACATGCGAACACCTCAAGTTTGGCCTTCCACAAAGTTAATACAAAGCCAAGCACAACTTAAATCCACCAAATGGTAGGAAATAGTATATGGCTAATGTGAAGTGGCTACCAAAACTTATCAGAGAAACAGTTTACACACTATTATGTATATTAACCTAGTCAAATACTTGTTGAGTACTTACTATGTGTCAGGTATTTGAGATACATCAGTGAACAGCCATGTATACATCCCTGCATTCCCAATGGGGGAAAGAGACAGTAATCATAAAAAATTATCAAGCATTTCAAGAGACACTAAGTACTATGGAAAAATAACAAGGGTAAAGGTGAACCACACTGGGGGTGGGGAGGGCGGGAGGAGATTGCAAAGTAGGGTGGTCAGAGTAAGCCTTATGGAGAAAGTAGTATTTGAAATTTTAAGGAGCTGAGGGGTTTAGCCATGCACATATCTGAGAGAAGAATGTTCCAGACAGAGGGACTGTCAGTTAATGCAAAGGCTTCCTCAGAGAGTACATGGCATATGTGAGAAAAAGCATGGAGGCCAAGTGTAGGTGAAGTACTTAGTGAGGGGGAGAGTGAAGAGAGTAAGGTGGGGAGAAGGGGGAACATATGAAGAGGTATAGGGCAGGGCTAAATCCTGTAGGTGATAAAAGGACTTTCTTTGGCTTTTACTAAAGACAAATGGAGAATCAATGGGTGGTTTTGAGCAGAAGACACAATATAATTTTTAAAAATATAAGAATCACTCCAGATGATGAACTGAGAATAAACGACAGGGGAACAAGGGTAGAAAGCAAGGTAGATAATAGCACATTAAGAGGAAATTAGTGACTAAAACCCAAACACAGAAGAACCCTACAAAGCTATACACAAATATCCCAAAACAAGGTTACTATATTAAAGTAAGTTACCATACCAATGTTTTGCGGTTGCCAGAATCCTTTGAGGGCTTACTGATTGAAGAAGACAAAAATCAAAATGAAATACTTTCAAGTAATTTTTACATTTTACCTTTGGACAGACAACCTCAACTTCTGTAATCTTTGGTGTAACTGTCTGTTTGAAAAGGGAACAGGAATATTCCTAAAACATCCATGCCGTAACAGTGGATATATATACATGGTACACTTACCTCTTCATTACCTAAAGAACAAAAAGCACTAATATGAGTAATCCAAATCAAGGACATCCCCAAATTATGTATTACTGGGCTTAGAAAGGTCTAGTGCAAAACTTTTTTTTAGAACCCAGCTGGCAAGGGATAAGGAAATATTCAAGAACATTATGGTCGACAGGTAATAAATCGGTTTGAAATGAAAGCTTTGCCAAGGATAAAAACAAATGGATCAAGAGTTGACTGGGACTTCCCTGGTGGTCCAGTGGTTAAGACTCTGCACTTCCAATGCAGGGGGCACAGGTTCGATCCCTGGGATCAGGGAACTAAGACCCACATGCTGGGCGGTGTGGCCAAAAAAAAAAAGGCAACAGAACCTTAATAGTAACTTTTAAAGCACATTTAATAGCCTTGTGTGGATAGCTTCACAATTTTATTTCACCTTATTTTACTTATTTACTTATTTTTTGGCCACTCAGCATGTGGGATCTTAGTTCCCCAACCAGGGATTGAACCCGCAACCCCTGAAGTGGAAGCAGAGTCTTAACCACTGGATCGCCAGGGAAGGCACTTCACAATTCTAGAAGAATTACTACAATCTGTACATCAGCATAGTTTAAACAATTGTTAGTATTAGCAAATAACCATTCATTTTTAAAAACTGAAAAAGTGAAAAGAGCCCAAAAAGCATGTTTACTCCAAAATCAGAAAAGAACCAAGTTCTTGATCTGAAATCAACTGAATATTCATTCAGAAGCATCTTCCCAGTAGCATGTGTAAAATTATAAAGCTATACACTATGTATTTAAAATAACTAAAAAATAATAACAGAGAGTACCCTTCTTAGAGCTACTTTATCTTAAAACTGTAACTACACCAGAAGAAAACTTACTCAAATTATCTGTCACAATTCAATTTACAGGGCTGAAGAACATTTTAAAACTTAAGTCGCTCCATCCTTTGAAGGCCTCAATGGAAATGCAAGTTTATTACACTGAGGTTAAGTAACGACCATTCCCAATAATTGCAAAAGACTATCTTTTTGTCAGACTAGAGTTTTATATTTTCACACTGAAGAGATGAAAAACTCAAATCTTGTGTCTTGTCCTCCAAAAATAAGTGGTTGATCATAGATTATTCTCACCTTTATGATGAATGATCAGATTCACAGAACTTTTCCTTGTACTGAAGAGCAGTACGGAAAGACAGAATCACCATTAGGCTAGAGTAGGAAAACCTGGCCTAACATTAAACTTAAGGAAGTCACCTCACTTTCCTGGGCTTCAATTTCCTACAGATGACACCATAATTCTGTATGACTAGATTTCAAAGTTTAACCTTCTAAAAGATGTCAACAGAATTATAAGTATATAGCTCCAAGAAAAACAGTCTGTGTCCTCAAAAGAAAACCAGAGGTACTGTTTTCCAAGAACACCATGTTCTATAAATCTACCCAACTGTAACAAATGAAGTATTATTCAATTACCATTCAGGGCAACTGTATGTATATGTTTGGAGGATGGGAGACTTCTTACCTACTATAAAATGAGACAACTTATAAGGCAATACATGGTAAAGATAAGTGAAACTAGCCAAGAGGAATGTAAGAAATAAATTTTGCTTAGGGAAGTCAGGGAAAAGATTATAGACAGTACATCTGAGTATGAACTGGAATGATAGATAATGTTTTTGCAGATATAGACGATGACATTCCAGATAAAAGGGGCAAAAATGTATTTGGGAACCACTGTGCAACAGTCTTAACTAAAGTGTAAGTTGTAATATGCTGCTATAAGTAGGGAGGGATCAATACTTACACAATAAGCTCTAGGCCAAGGTACTTGAAAAACTTTGGCGTATAGGATGCCTAGTTTCAAACCAATGATTTAGTAGACAATTTGGCATTAATGTAAAGAATTAACTGTATTCCCAGAATCATTTACAATTAGAACATATTCACGTATCACTTATGTAATAAAGAAATCCAATAAACAAATGATGGGGAAAAGATACTGGAGATTAGTTAGAAAGCTACTGCAGAAAAGACAGGGTCTGAAACAAAGGAGTAACTATTCTTATGAGTCTACCAAAAATTTTAAAAGTAACACTGCATTTCAAAACTAAGAGCTCTAAATCCAAGGTGACAAAATTTCAAACTAATTATCTGAAAGGGAAAATGCTGAGCTCTTAATATGAAGTTTAAGAGCAATAAAATGGTGTCTTTCACAATATGCTTTCATTCCATGTTACATTTCATATAATTAGTCCAAAAAACAAAAAAAAACCAAAAAGCACAATAAAACCAACACCTCTCCTGCAGACAGTTTAACATCTCATTCAACATTTTAATTTAGCCTAGAGGTATATCCTGAGCCTTCTAGCATTAAAGACAGAAATGCATTTTTTCCCCCAGAAATGCATTTCTTAAACCTATGCTCCACACTCCCAAAGGCTGCATTTCCTTCAAATCTCAACACAGGATTTCAGATTAAGTCTACACCTCTAATTAGTGACTTCTCAAACAATGCTTTCCAACGAATAATTTGTTTTATTTGCTTTGCTACATTCTTGCAAATGTATGAATGAAAAGTACGTTAAAATTAACTGCTGTGTACATACAGGGTGCAAAAGGTTTTGAGCCCATTTTAGCTTTGAAACATGCTTCTTAAAAATTGTGAGCAAACAGAAAAGGAACTGCTGGATATTTCTTTATATAAGGTCTTAAAATAAGACTCAGTAGGATGCCATTTTGAAACTTCCCAGCAGGAAGTTCAGTTTGATCAGAGGGCTGGTTAAGAAATGCTTCAACTAATAATATGTACTGACTTGAAAGTCAGCTTTGTTCTTTTACAAAAGAATATACCAAATTCATAGCAGGTACTACTTTTGTTAATTCAAGAATCATAAACTTCTCATGAAAAATAAATGCCTTGAAATATCTGAGCATTCAATTAAAATTATTGTGATAATTTCTCTTCCAAGGTATTGAGTACCAAAGATCTGTTATGTGGTAGAATGAAATAAAGACTCAAGTTCAGGGCTTCCCTGGTGGCGCAGTGGTTGAGAGTCCGCCTGCCGATGCAGGGGACGCGGGTTCGTGCCCCGGTCTGGGAGGATCCCACATGCCGCGGAGCGGCTGGGCCCGTGAGCCATGGCCGCTTACCCAAAAAAAAAAAAAAAAAAAAAAAAGACTCAAGTTCATAAATTTAAATTGGCTAAAAAGAAAGCTTTTCATAACTAGATCAGAATCTAACCAAAAACATACTTGGAAAAAGCAAGGATAATTTGAGATTAGTCTTAAAACATGCTGTCAAGAAATAGGAAGCATTTCCTCTTCTGTCCTCACAATTGTTTTTGCTTTTTTTTTTTTAATGACTTAACCCAAAGTTAGGAGAACATCACAGTACTTAGCCTGAAAAGATCCATATTAAAGAGACTGGGATTTAAAATCCCAGTAGAAATTTAAGAGACCATAAAGAAAGAAGCTAAGCCAGAGATCCATTCGAGTGAGTTAGGAACCAAAAGCATTTCAGTTCTGTTCCACCATAATGCCACAAAAGGCTGCCTTAAAACTTCTATGATTACAATCTTAGGCAAGAAAGGGTAATACTTTCAGTTATTGATGGTTAAATCTTGGTGCCTTGATTCTAGACTTAAGTTTCCACGGAAGGATTTGGGCCCCCACTTGTTGAAAAGAAACCAACTCTCTAAACAAGTTTTATCATCATGGGACCTTTTCAGTCAAAGCACAACTAACTATATGTCTAAAACTTTATGTATCATCAGCTCATTTTCTCCTCAGACAAGGTAACAATCTGCAGTGTCCTACAACAGGATTATTTAAACTGATACCATATTATCTTATTAATACCTAAAATACTACACTGCCAATCTTTGGATGGGTAGGAATGTCAACCTGAGCACATTAAACCCAAATACTTCTACACAAACAAGTTTGTTCTTATTCTGTTTGACCTATTTCCTGATTTTGTACATGTCCAACCATTTTTTCATCTGTGTATCCCTAACTCCTATCAAACGGATTGTCATGAGGCAAATGTTCAGAATTTTTTTCGCAAACGGTAATAAACTACACTCACTCAATTATTAACTGGTCAAATAAACTCCCCAAGGCAATCGAATTTTAGAGGAAGAGGGAGACTAAGTGCTATTACTCACTTTCAGGAAAAAAATACTTTTTATTAGAGTCCTAAAAACTGTGACATTTGAATGACTTCAAGGGGCAAAGTTTCTGCTCCAAGTTTACTTTAAACACAACATTTCCAAACCACAGACATTAAGCATTAAAGCTTCATCCTAGTGAGGGTACTCCTCTGTGGGAGCCCGGTGGGGTGAAATCTACAGAGGGGGGTGGTACTGAAAAAGAACACCTGTGTGTTTGGCCTCACGGAACCCTCTAGTAAGACCTGTAGTAAGTCTCTCTGCCACCAGCGCTGAGGCCTACAAGTGCTCGGCTAGGAAGCGGGCACTTCCTACGGATGAGCGGAACCGCCACTACAGCACAGACAACTGGGCCCGGTGGATGGGGGCCGACTTTGGAGACAGAGTGAGCGCCCGGGCGCGCGAGTGGAACAAAACCTGTGGCAAGAAGTAATGAGGAAGTGCTCTCTCCCGCCCGCCCCTCCCACCTGCGGACACCCGAAACACCCGGGGTTTGACAACGTGCTGGGGGCGGGGGAGGGGACTGGCAGTTCCAGGTCCGCCCAGAGGGACTGGGAGCCTGTACTCCAAACACGGGCCCCTCGCCCCCGGAGCTAGGCCTCCGGGGCCGATGCCCGCTGCACCCATCCGGCAGTTGAGGAGCTCGTGGGGGTCTGAGAAGGGTGAAGTCCGCGCGAACCGAGGCCCAGCCGCCCCAGCTGCCGCCACCGCCGCCCTCAGAGCCTCCAGGCCCGGGCCGGGGGCCATCCCGGGTCTCATCCCGCGCTCTACCCTCCGCTTTGTGGAGCCTTCGCCTCGGCCTCTTCTCTTCAGAGCCCAAAGACTCTACAGCCGAGGGGAGAGAGTCTGCCCTCTCTCGCCTCTCCACTTCCCCGTCCCGACTGCCCCTCACACAGCGGAGCGCCGGGAAACGCTCCCAGTGGCCCCGGGACCACCCCCGGTCCTTCCCGCACCGGCACCCGCTTTCCGTAGCTGACATCGCCCGCCGGCCCCAGCATCCGACCCCAGCCCACCTCACCTCAGGCGGCTCCGACGGCGATGGACACAGGAAACTCCTGGGTGCCCGACTCCGATTCTCCTCGACCCCTCTTCGGTTAACTCCGCTTGTTTCTCTACAAAATGGCGCCGGAGGTCGCGCGCTCACGTCGCGGCCTTTCCCCTCCCCGTTCCCATTTCATCATTCGCTGCCCGCCCGAGGAGGGAGGGCCCCAGCACCAGCCAATGATCGTACCCCGCCCGTGGCTCCTGCCCAATCATCGACGGGTGCCCGCGGATTTAAACCAATCACACACTATCACTTGCAGAAGTCAAGGAAGAAACCAGGCTCTTGCTAGCAACTACCAATCCAGACTCCTACTTCGCGGGCTTTGGCCAATTGCCGCTCACCAGTCCCCAGGGACAGGAGTAGGAGCCCTTGCGCCTGCGCTCGAGGCGAGGGCCAATGGAGAGACGCAGATAACTTCGATTTGGGGTTTTACGGACTTCCCACCTGCCCTCGAGGTCGTCGACCAATGGGGGCCTGGCATTGCCTCTGAGAAACAATAAATAAAGGAGAGGGCCCTTAAATCCTCGCCACCTTGCGCGGGCACTACTCTGAGAGGGAAAAACAGCCTTCCAATACTCTCCTTCCTCTTTCGAAGTGTCAAGTCTGGTAGAGCACCGGGCTTCCCAATCTTAAACATTTCCCCACCCCCACCCTTCTTGTCCATTTGGCGGGGAACGCCAGCTACCAGAAAGCAAGCCAGCCTGTAACTAGAGTGGTGGCGCTTTGCATCCTGGGATATGTAGTTCCTCCTCCCCGTTCCTGTCGCAAACGTAGTGCGAGTTCTTCCGTCACTGACTGCGCCCTAGGAGGAGTAATGCGTGCTGGAGAACGTAGTACCCCAGGTTCCCGTTTGGTCCTAGCCTGCCTCACTTTCGTCAAGAGAACTTTCCTATCTAGTTCTGCCTGTTGAAGAAGGGACTCTTTACAGAGAGGTAGGAAGCTCAGTCTCTCTTTGGCTTAGTCCCTGGAAGTGGTATCAGAAAGAATACTTACGCCCTTTGCCCTCGGGAGAAAGAATAGAGAAACATTTTTTTAAAGATTTTGTGGTCACGTGTTCCTAGCTGAGTGTGGGAGGAGTGGAAGGAAGTGTTGACTGGTGGCTCTTTTAAGTTTTGAAAAAAATGTATCCTCATCACCCCGTCCTGAGGCTATACTGGGTTGCTTGTCTCCTAGCCATCTCTCTCATACTACCTTTTGTGCCTAAAAATGCTTTTAAAAAAATTATGGTAAAAACACATAGCATAAAAATTACCATCTTAGCTGTTTTTAAGTGTACCGCATAGTAGTGTTAAAACTATACGCATATTATTGTGCAACTGATCTCTAGAACTTTTTCATCTTGCAAAACTGAAACTGTATGCCCATCAAACAACTCCCCATCTCTTCCTCCCAATCCTTGACAACCACCCTTCTATTTTCTAAGAGTTTGACTTCACATACCTCATATAGGTGGAATCATGAAGAATTTGTCTTTTTGTGACTGGCTTATTTCACTAACGTCCTAGAAATACTTACTGACACCTGCCCATTCCTTGGTTGGAGGCAAACTCTTTCAGCAGACATTTACTGAGTGGTGATTTCAAACAACTGTAGGATACCCAGGGACCCCACATACAGCAAGGGCAAGGGTTGCTTCAGTCCTGTTCATGGCTGTATCCCAGCACCTAGCACAGGGCCTGGCACATGGTAGACGTGAGCAAATAAATGTTGAAAAATCAGGAAATGGAGAAATGGACTTAAAACATTATGATATTAGTGATAGAAGGTCCCCTAAACAGACCAAGGATGAGGAATAAGTCCCTTCTATTCCTTGTTGCTGTATAAAATTGCTAAAACCTCTATGGATAGCAGAATTTTGGCCAAATTTATCAAAACTGAAAATGCACAGACCCATTGACCCAGTGTCTATGAATTTATTCCACAGGTGAATATTGCAGATTTGTACAGAGATGAATATATAAAGATATTCACTGATGCATTGTTAATGGAGTCCCAAAAGATTGGACACAATAGGGAAGAGGATAAATAAGTGAGCCATACTGTTATACAATGGAATACTACAATGGAATACTACAGAGTTTTTAAAACCCGTGAGGTAGTCTATAGGTACTGATATGGAATAATTCAAAGATTTATTGTTAAATTTAAAAGTTAAGTGCAGAAAAAGAAAAAACGAAACAAAAAAACTGATGGTATAATCAGTATGTTACCATTTGTGTAGGAGAAAATAACTATATTTGTATTTACATATAAATAAATGCATAAAAAGATTTGAAAAGATACACCCTTTCCCCAAACTGACACCAGTTGTTATCCCCAGGGAGGGGAGTGGAATGAGGAAGGGTAAAGGGAGCTTTTGCTTTTTGTTTTGTGTATTACTATATTATTTGAACTTTTTGCAAAGAGGATGTATTCATGTTTTATTTGTATAATTTAAAATAAAATTTTTTTAAAAGGAGACAGATAATGACACCCATAGAGGTCAACTATCTAAGATCAATTCTGTAATTCTACAACTAAATCAGGTCTCAGACATAAATCTCCTAAAGTCAGTTGAATGAAATAAAGCTGAGTTGCCTTTCCCCACTTCCGCCTGTCTTTATACTGAGGCTGCTCTGGGAGACCCTTCTGCCCACTGCCAGTGCCGCCGTCCCACGCCCCATCCTCACCCCCAGCTACACCAACACCACTGCTAGGATTTGCAGTGCCTTGGGGACTTAGCCTAGTACTTGCAGGATTCACACAATAAATAGCCTGGAGATCAAAGTCCTTCAACTGTGTGTTGTCAAGAATTCTGGGTGGCTTCTATCCCTGCTAGAAAAGAGAGAGACTCATAGAATGTTTACAAATTGGAAGGGTTAATGGAGATAACTTAGTGTACTTTTTTCACTTTACTGAAAGACATAGTTGGAAATCATGCCCAGACAAACTAGTTTACTAGAGACCATCACAAAGGGCTCACTGCATCACCTTGTAACTTAGCAATTATGTGTTCTGGGGTTCAAACATATTTAGAAATAGGATATTTTTACCAGCTGTTAATTACTCACCTGGCATCTTTCCTCAGCCTTCTTCCAATCCTTCACCCCCAATTAACTGTGCTTCCCATGCTCTGGAAGAACTATACAAACTCTTTTGTTTCCCAAAATAGCCTGGAGAGGGAAATCTAAGTGTTAGGAAACAAAAGCCTTATTGAATTGGCTTGGGGTGGAGGCAAAAATACCTAGAACACAAAGGACTTTGAGAGGTTGAGATCTGTGCAAACTGTGTTATAAAATGTTTGGTGCTTGAATGAAGAAGAGATACAAGGCCTTTTTATTCAGTGTTCTTGTTTTTCAGTCCCATTTATCAGAGAGTCAGTAACTTCAATTCACGGTAGTTTTGTTTTGTTTTGCTGTGTTTTGGCTGCGTTGGACAGCATGCGGGATCTTAGTTCCCTGACAAGGGATCGAACCCATTCCCCCTGCAGTGGAAGCATGGAGTCCTAACCACTGGACCACCAGGGAGTTCCCAATTTATAGTAGTTTCGACTGTCTTATCCAAAGCAACTCACTGACAGCCTAAAGCTAAATTCTGATCTCCTTCCAGACCATCAGTAATGCCTAAGCTCCAAACCTTCTGGCTCCCTGGGCACCCAGGCTTTGGTATGACTTTGGTGGCTCTACCCTGATGGGAGGATGACCAGGGAGGCACATTGCAAAAAGCCCATTGAGGAATTCAGAAACCCAGGCCCTGAACCAGGCTGTGCCCCTAACTTTCTGTGTAACCTTGGGAAAGTCATTTCCCCTCCCTGCACTTCTTTTTCCCTCTTTACTATTCTGAGGATATTGGATTTGGCTCCCAAAGTGTGTTCTGTGGACTCCTAGGAAGCCAAAGATTTACTGTGTGGTCCTGGAATTCTTATGTGCACATAGGTTTATTAATCAACTAATATACTCTAAAAGTAAAACTTTACATGCTTTATCTTATCCACACCTCAAGACCCTGTAGGGTAGGGACCCCATTTTACAGATCATAAAACTGAAGCTTAGAGAGGTGAGTCACTTGCCCAAGGTCACATACCTAGTCAATGGCAAAGCAAGCCTTGAAACCCAAGCTCTCTGACTTCAGGGCTTACATCCCCAGCCACTGTCCTCCAAGCCTTTGTTTGGAAACCCCCGTGCCTAGGTGATCTCCCAACTGTCATGTTCAGTGGTCGGTAGTGATCAGATATTTTCCAAGCCAAAAAATGTGATGCATCGTCTGATAGGGTGTTATAAATGAGAGAGACAGATTCTGAAAATACTGCTGTGAGTTTGGTGTTTCTCAGTTGAGTTTACATTTGAATTTTTAGATTCTCTCTCTCTCTTTTTTTAAATTTTATTTATTTTTGGATGTGTTGGGTCTTCGTTGCTGCGTGCGGGCTCACTCTAGTTGCGGCGAGGGGGGCTACTCTTCGTAGTCGTGTGCAGGCTTCTCATTGCGGTGGCTTCTCTTGTTGCTGAACACAGGCTCTAGGCGCGTGGGCTTCAGTAGTTGTGGCACGTAGGCTCAGTAATTGTGGCTCACGGGCTCTAGAGCTCAGGCTTAGTAGTTGTGGTGCACGGGCTTAGTTGCTCCACCGCATGTGGTATCTTCCCGGACTGGGGATCGAACCTGTGTCCCCTGCATTGGCAGGTGGATTCTTACCTACTGTGCCACCAGGGAAGTCCCTAGATTCTCTCTTTAATATGGGATTTTGTCCCAAGACTGTGTAGGAAACTCCTGACTTTTTTTTTAAGGTTATTTATCCCTCTCTCTCTTTTCATGAGAGAACAGGGAAGAAGCTAAGAGGCAAAAGGAAAAACCACAAAGCATCTCCTCTGGTTCATGGTTAGTTTAGCACTGAGTGGATGCTTGCAAACAAGTTAGAGCAGGTCTGAGAATCCTACCTGGGCTTTAGACAGATTCGTGGACTTTAGGATTATTGATGGAATTCTTCTGAGCTGGACAGAGTCTGTATGACTCTGCTGTAACTTTCTGTGTCCTCCCTGATTACTCTTCATTCTCCGCCCATCTGGGCCCCTGCCTTGGCAGATAGTTCTCGTTTAGTACTACAGACTTCTCTGGGCACTGTCTCAGCTCCTCAGCCCCCAACTTACACTTAACATCGTTTACCTAAAACCCGTCTCTACTGTCATCTTAGAGGGGTAAACTTACAAGATATCCTCAACTGAAGGTGGGAGGGGGCAATAAGTTGAGCATTGTCTTCCAAATTCCCCTTTTTTTAGGGTGGAGGGCCACACCTCCCGGCTTGCAGGATCTTAGTTCCCCAACCAGGGATTGAACCAGGGCCTCAGCAGTGAAAACCCAGAATTCTAACCACTGGACCAACCAGGGAACTCCCCTTCCAAATTCCTCTTGACCATTCCATACTTCCTTCTCTAGGTTATTAAGTCTATCAGACATTTAATCTCTTCCAAATACAGTATAGAGTCTTGGAAGTCTGAGAAAAAGAGGCCTCTGTCTTTAATATGTTTACAGTCACTCTTTGGAGGAGCAAAAGACAGACCAGGTAATCATTAGTGAACAATTCAAGCCTGTATGTTACCTATAGAATGAATAGGTCAATAATCTAAATGCTGGAAGCTGATCCAGGAGAAATACTTTTGCTGGAATTCTTTCAGGATATGTAGCTTAAAACAGTACCCCCCCAAAAAAAAAAAACAGTACCCCCTCCCTGAACCCCAAAAGGTAAGCTTACCAGCTACCCACACTGGCCTGCAAAGGACTTTTCATGGCCAAGAATCCCTGAATTCAAATATATTGGGGGCCTCTTGGGCTTCCCTGGTGGCGCAGTGGTTGAGAGTCCACCTGCCAATGCAGGGGACACGGGTTCGTGCCCCGGTCCAGGAAGATCCCACGTGCCGCGGAACGGCTGGGCCCATGAGCCATGGCCGCTGAGCCTACGTGTCTGGAGCCTGTGCTCCGCAACGGGAGAGGCCACAACAGTGAGAGGCCCGCGTACTGAGAAAAAAAAAAAAAAAAATCAAATATTTGTCCTTCCCCACAGAAGCTACAGCAGCTATCATTAATTAGCTCATCATATTTGGTAGGCAAAAATCTTCCAAAATTCAGAACTCGTAGGGAAAATAATAAGCAAACATCTTTGGAATAAAATATTGGGGAATCTCTACGGAGGCCCATTTCAACCCCAAAAATCTGAGGCTAGTTAGCCTCATTCACTGACCTGAGGATGAGGCTAGGCCCATATTTGTCATTGTAGCCCTGTGGTTTTAGAGTAGTCACAGATGGTGAAAGAAAGGACAGACTCCAGGTTCAAGTAAAAAAGAAAGCATTTGGAATAATGTCATTCAAGCTACTATAACAAAATACTATAGACCCAGTAGCTTATAAAAACAGAAATTTATTCCTCACAGTTCTGGAGGCTGGGAAGCCCAAGATAAAGGCACCAGCAGATTCAGTGTCTGGGGAGAGCCCACTTCCTCGTTCATAGATGTACATCTGGCTGTAACCTCACATGGTAGAAGAAGCAAGGGAGTTCTCTGGCATCCCTTTTATAAAAGCATTAATCTCATTCATGAGGGTTCCACCCTTATGACCTAATCACCGCCCAAAGGCCTTACCTCCCAATACATCACACACACCCACTCCACCACCAGGGCAGAACCCTCATTTCTTCAACAGATAATCATTGATTAAACAACAGCTGTGTCCTGGAACATAGCTCAGAGCAGAATAGGCACTTCAGGTGTCTGTGCAGGTTGACATTGCTCATGATCATCTGAGCAGCCAACTGTCAAAGAATCACAGGTGTGATAAATGTTAACAAATGGGGAACATAGGGAGTTTTGGGGAGCCTGCAACCCAGTCCGGGGATTCAAGGACTCTCTAAGGATGTGAAAGGGAGTAGGAGTTCTCTAAACAGAGTGGCAGAAAGGGAGTACATTCCAGCAAAGAGCTAAGCCTCGCAGAGATGATACTGGCATCTTTGAAGAATTAAAAGACCAGGAAGGTTGGAGCCTATAGAGGCAGCCAGAGGACCATTTAAGCCTCTGTGCTCAGCCCTTTATCCTAAGGGCTCTGGGAGCCTTTGAAGGGTTGGATGGAACAGCTGTCGTGCTCATATTTGCACTGTTTGAAGGTCACACTGGCTGTTGCCTGAAGAGAAAGTACTGGTGTCCAGCCAGAGAAGTTGCTGAGAGACTAGCCAGGAGGCTACCGCAGGAGTCCAGGGGAGGTGGTGGCCGTGGGAATGGAGCAAAGTGGGCTTTGGCAACCGATGGAGTGTGAAAGGTGAGGGAGAAAAAGTGAAGGATTATCTGCCCTTGGGCACCTCCTTCCCTCCACCTCAACTCCGCCTCTTGATTCACGGAGACTGGAGGAGCAGGTGTGGAGGCAGAGACAGTGAGTTCAATTTGAAGGTGAATGTGTTTCACACATTCAGGCCGTGGGCTAAAGCTCTGGGCGGCTGAGAGCCAGAACTGCTGATGGAGGCACTGACAAGCCGGCTTGGTTGCCCTGGGGGAGCCTTCAGAGAGCAGAGGCCTCTGAGCCCTGAGAAGAGCTGTGCTCAGGCTCCTGGTTGAGGAGGGAAGAGTCTCCAGCATGCTGGGAAACAGCCCAACCCAGGAGGCCTGAGGACTGCTGGAGGCTGAGTGAAGACACAGAAGCCAGAGGACTGAGGGACTCAATGTGTTTGAGCAGTCAAGCAGGGAGGAGGTTGACAAGGCCTTGGGCTGTGGGACCTTTTCTGTGGCTGAGAGGGGGTTTGAGCCAGATGGGATCAGGCTGCAGAGGAGAGCTGTAGCTGGAGGGCAAAGGAGGGTTTGTACTTTTTAAGATAGAGGGATTGGGGCACATTTAAATGCTAATAAATTTCTTTTGGAAAGAAATTATCTCTCCTCTCTGTGATGTCGCCTCCCAGGAGTTCAGGTTTAGACAGCTGGAGGGCCAAGGTCTTCTTTGCTTTTGAAATACTTGGGCTTTGATCTTCTTCCATCCTCCTCCTTCTCCTGAGGGTTCTTCTCCCAGGCAGAAGGTATCCAGCAACAGCACCCACTTAGAGCTGCCTGGGAAGTGACTCTTCCTCTGGCTGTTGACTTCTGGGAGAAGAAAGGGCTGCAGCCGTCCCACCCCCACCCTGGCCGCCCGGAGTCCACCCTTCCCCTGGGGCATCACGTCCTCACTGGCTGCTTCAGGGCCTCCACAGACCTCTCCCCACCCGGGAAGTTGTAAGCCAGGTCACTGCCCCCTTTATAGACAAGGACTCAGAGGTCATTCTGCAGCAGCTCCCAGGGGAAAGGGACCATGTCCATATACTGCCTCTGGTACTGAGGGCAAACCTGGGCGCTGCAGGCAGAAGCAGCTGAGGATGTCCAGACAGCCGGCGTCTACTCCAGGAAACTGGGAACTGGGATTCCTGGAGCCCCTTTTCAGCCTTGCCTCTTAATCAGCAAAAAGTTGCCCATAGATATGGGCCTGTCCGCTCTCCCAGGATAACGATTGTTTCCCACACCCTGTGCCTGGGCTCTAGGACCCCCACCTCCATCCCATCTTCTTCCAATTGCAACAGGTGCCTCTCCCTCATCCATTTCTTCTTTCAACAAATATTTGAGTGTTTACTGTATTCTGTCGTGGTCCGAACGCGGGTTGGAAAAAAATTTCCAGACACAAAGCAGAATGTAAAGAGGTTAGAATTTATTAGAGGGAATGGTCGCTGCCAGGACAGCAGGCCGACTGCCTAGTAGTCTGGGAGAGCCAACCCCGAACACGTGCTATTAGTCAGTTTTTATAGCCCTAGAACAAGGAGCCGGTCCGAGGTGAAATTTTTGTTTTCTGATTGGTCGAGGCACATACACCATCCTTCTTTAGAGTGGGAGTGGGATGGGGCAGATGCCTTTCCTTATTTGGGACGAGAGAGGAACAGGTCTCGTAGCCCAGGTGGGCTCAGGAATTTCGTACCCATCGCAACATGGTGATTAGAGTCCAGTAGGATGTGTAACGCTGAAACTTTTTCAGGCAGGGTTGTCCTTTGTCCTTGAAACACCATTGTCCTTGGAGCACCACACGTTCCAGGCACCGTTACAGGGGCTGGGATCATAGTAGTGAACCAACAGCCTGCCCTACCCTACATCTTAGTGTCAGCTATCTCTGCCCTACCTCTCCCCAAGAAGGCCCCCCAATCTTGGGAGGTCATATCCATGCTCTCGTGCCTCTGCCAGTGGCTGCTAGATCTCCTCGGGCTTACCTGCACAGTTCCTAGGCAGGGAGGGAGTTGAGGGTGTGGCTCAGCTACAGGTATGTGGTACGGCCTGGATACATTCAGGCACCCCAGAAATGGGGCCCTCAGGAGGCTGGAAGCAGAGAGTATGGAAGGGGTTATGGGGTTGAAAGCCTCAGATATTCCCTCCCACCATCCCATTTTCCATACCAGTCCCCCAATACTTGGTGAACCTCATAGAGATGCTATTTTGGGATCCCACAAGCTCGTCCCGTGCTCTACAGCCCTGAGCCCCTTCTGTAATTCTGCTCGTCCCCTTCCCATGCAGACTAAGTCCTTCTCTCTCTCTAGAATCCTCCTCTGTAAAACAGAAGAGTTGGCCTAGATGATCTCAAAGTCCTTTCTGTCTGGAAATGTTCTGACTTCCACAGCAACCCCTGGTCCACCCTGTAATCCAAATGGGAGTTGTCAGGGAGAGTTACCTGGAGAAGGCAGGACAGAGAGAGGAGGGGCAGCCAGGCCACTTTGCACGTCTTCCTCTCTTACCATCATCACGTGATAGTCCCAAGAAGTAAGGATCCCAAGGACACACCTGTCCTGGTCAGGGGACCCTGGGGAAGTGCTGCCTGTCCCCCCATTCCCACCATCCTGAGCACCTCACATTCTGATCTCTTTCAGGCTCAGACCATGCTGTCCACAGTCCAAGGCTGCCCTAGGTAAGCTTTTTTTTTTTTTTTTTATATTTATCTATTTATTTGGTTGCACCAGGTCTTACTTGCAGCAGGCAGGCTCCTTAGTTGTGGCTCCAGGGCTCCTTAGCTGTGACATGTGAACTCTTAGTTGCAGCATGCATGTGGGATCTAGTTCCCTGACCAGGGATCAAACCCAAGCCCCCTGCATTGAGAGCGTGGAGTTTTATCCACTGCGCCACCAGGGAAGTCCCCAACAAATTGTTTTGTTTTGTTTTTTAAAGAATCAATTTTATTTATTTATTATTTTTGGTTGTGTTCGTCTTCGTTTGTACACACGGGCTTTCTGTAGCTGTGGTGAGCGGGGACTACTCTTTGTTGCAGTGCACAGGCTTATTGTGGTGGCTTCTCTTGTTGCAGAGCACGGGCTCTAGGCGCGCGGGCTTCAGTAGTTGTGGCTCATGGGCTCTAGAGTGCAGGCTCAGTAGTTGTGGCACACGGGCTTAGTTGCAGGGATTGAACTCGTGTACCCTGAATTGGCAGGCAGATTCTTAACCACGGTGCCACCAGGGAAGTCCCCCCAACAAATAGTTTTTAAGTGCCTCCTATGTGCCAGGTGTTGGGAATATAGCAGCAAAAAAGCAAAGTTCCTGCAGTCATTGATCTTGCATTTGAACAGGGGGTTGTGATAAACAATAATACTAAGGAAATAATGTTGAGCAGTCTACGTGCTATGAAAAGAAATGGAGCAGAATAAGGTGCTGGAGTGACAGAGGTGGGAAGGTTGGGGAGGTGGTAGCAGCTCTTTTTGTTTGGGGAGACCTCTCTGATAAAGGGTCTGAGCAGAGACCTGAAAGAAGTGAGGGAGGAAACCACGCAGACATCTGGTGGCTGAGGGTTCCAGGCAGGAGACCAGAAAGTACAAAGTCCCTGAGTCTGTAGCTGAGGCTGAGCAGTGGGAGAGGAGGAGTAACAGAAAAAGAGGTCAGAGAGGAGCCAGAATTGTGGGGCCCTGTCAGCCATGGTAAATGAGGACTTTGGCTTTCATCCTAGTAAGAAGAGAAGCCGTAGAAGATTTTGAGCTGAGGATGTGAGCTGACCTTAGTTTTAAAAGGTTACTGCAAGAAGAAGACTACAGGAGAGCAAAGGGGTGGGGGGCAGCAGGAATCTTCAAATTAGAAGGATGTAATAGTCCAGGCAAGAGATGATGGTGGCGCTCGCTTCAGCAGCACGTATACTAAAATTGGAACGATACCGAGAAGATTAGCATGGTCCCTGCACAAGGATGACACGCAAATTCGTGAAGCGTCCCATAACTTTATGTGTATAACTGATTCACCTTGTTATAAAACAGAAAGTAACACACCATTGTAAAGCAATTATACTCCAATAAAGTTGTTAAAAAAATAATAATCATCAGCCCAAGTTCTTCATTCTGTTCTTGGATTTTGTTAAAAAAGATCCAAGGGGGAAAAACATTCTCCTGGAGCAAGATTCTTTTCAAAACTCTGTCAGAAAGAATAAAATAAGAAAGAACATGAAAAAAAAAAAAAGAGATGATGGTGTATTGGACTAGTTGCAAAGGTGGAGAAAAGCATTACCTCTAATAATTATCTCCAGACTACAGGGCACAGCACTCACTGTCTCCCATCCCACCTCACCAGCCAGTTCCTGGGGTGGCCACGTTGGCCTGGTATCTTCAGAAGAGGTTGCTCATGCCAGCAGCGTTAAGGCCCCTGGTAGCCATGTGCCCCTCGGCAGAGTGAGTAGAGGTTGCAGATGTTGAGGGCAATGCCCTGAATCATACCATAAGCTTCCAGGACCTGCAGAGAGGAATCAGTCCAAGGACTTTCCAGGGTTGAGGGTAAAAACACAATTTGCTACTCTTTCAGGCACAGGGTCTGTTGACTGGGACACCTAACATGGTGAAAACGGCCAGCAAAGCATGAGGGACTGAGCCTGTGCCCTCTGGCCTCTTGGGTCAGGAGGCAGTCTTGGAGCTGACCCCCGGGGACACATCCATGCCATACCACGGGGAGCTGAGGGCACTGCTGCTCCCCTCCTCGTGGGAGAGAGCTACCAATTGTAAGCCAGCTCCACAAAGTCAGGGGGCTGGATTATGCTCTAGAGGCCAGGATTCACAATTTTTTTTTTTTTTTTAAGTTTTGACCCCATTTAGATAGGCCCAAAGGCTCTGTGGTCCTCTTATCTCACCCCTTCCTACTCCTGGTGGTATTCTGCTATCTCCACGTGGGCATGCACAGCAGGAACTTTGCAAGGCTGCATGGCAGGCAAACCCGTGGCAGAAATCTGGAGTTAGATTGTGCATTAATCTAATGTGAAAATCAGAATTTGGTGAGCCGTGATTGCTCCCTGGGCACAATAACCCAAGGGTCAAAGGAAAATGCGAGGCATTTGTCATTTTGGGTTCTGGCAATGGCTAATCAGAACCTTGAGGGCCCAGCACCAGCCCCGGGAGCAGAGGCAGAAAACACTGCTCTGGGAAGGTCATCCCCTCAGAGTTGTCATCATTCCCTGTGAGACCTCCTGCTGTTTATTTGGTTTAAAAAAATCATAGAGTGCTGAAGTTTGCATTCAGATTTGCATCACTTGCATTCAGATATGCACACCCTCTTGGGAGGAAGAGACAGGAGTGATGTGACAGCAAATACTGTGGGAGGAATTGGGGACAGTCCTATCTCCTGTGTCAGAGAAAATGTTATCTCTGATGTGGATCAGGGCCTATCTGCTAAGTGTTTTGCCAAGGCCTTTGTAGGTTTCTTCTGGATTAGGGCAGGGTAGGGGGCAGAGTTGGAGGCCCTATGGGGAGACCACACAGCCCAGGGGAGAAACCCTGTCCTTGGACCCAAAAAACCTGAATTCTAGTCCACAGTCTGCCCCTTACTGCCTGGAGGGCGTTGGGGTAGTTTGTTTTCCTGTAAAATAGGGAGGAAATATTACCTGAATTTTTAAATGAGGACAGTATATTGTATTTGCAATTTTTTTTTTTTTTTTTTTTTTTTGCGGTATGCAGGCCTCTCACTGTTGTGGCCTCTCCCGTTGCGGAGCACAGGCTCCGGACGCGCAGGCTCAGCGGCCATGGCTCACGGGCCCAGCCGCTCCGCGGCATGTGGGGTCCTCCCAGACCGGGGCACGAACCCGTGTCCCCTGCATCGGCAGGCGGACTCTCAGCCGCTGCGCCACCAGGGAAGCCCTGTATTTGCAATTTAAAAGCAATGAGAAACAAGAAAAAAATGTTTTAAATTTTATTTTTTATGTATTTACATTTTTTTCTAGTTTTATTGAGATATAATCGACACATTGTATTAGTTTAAGGTATACACCATAATGATTTGACATCTGTATATGTTACAAAATGATTACCACAATAAGTTTAGTTAATATCCATCACCTCACATAGTTACAGTTTTTCGTCTTGTGATGAGAACTTTTTTTTTTTTAATTAATTATTTATTTATTTTTGGCTGCATTGGGTCTTCGCTGCTGCTTGCGGTCTTTCTCTAGTTGCAGAGAGCGGGGGCTACTCTTCGTTGTGGTATGCAGGCTTCTCATTGCAGTGGCTTCTCTTGTTGCGGAGCGTGACCTCTAGTTGCGTGGGCTCTAGTAGTTGTGGCCCACTCTCCGTGGCGTGTGGGATCTTCCCGGACCGGGGCACGAACCTGTATCCCCTGCATCGGCAGGCGGACTCTCAACTACTGCGCCACGAGGGAAGCCCGTGATGAGAACTTTTAAGATTACTCTCCTAGCAACTTTCAAATATACAGAACACTATTATTAATTATAGTCACCATGCTGTACATTACATCCCCAGGACTTATTTATCTTTTTTTAAATATATATAAATTTATTTATTTTATTTTTGGCTGCCTTGGATCTTCGTTGCTGCGCACAGGCTTTCTCTAGTTGCTGTGAGCGGCGGCTACTCTTCCTTGTGGTGCATGTGCTCCTCATTGCATTAGCTTCTTTTGTTGCGGAGCACAGGCTCTAGGCGTGCAGGCTTCAGTAGTTGTGGCACGAGGGCTCAGTAGTTGTGGCTCGCGGGCTCTAGAGTGCAGGCTCAGTAGTTGTGTTGTACGAGCTTAGTTGCTCCATGGCATGTGGGATCTTCCCGGACCAGGGCTCAAACCCATGTCCCCTGCATTGGCATGCAGATTCTTAACCACTGCGCCACCAGGGACATGCCCTTATTTATCTTATAACTGGAAGTTTGTACCTTTTGACCATCTTCAGAAATTTCCCCAGCCTCTAGAAATAAGAATTTTTAAATCCCCATGTGAGTCCCACCAATCTGCCTTCCTCACAGGGTTGCTGTAAACTGATTGGGGGGTGTGCTCTGTGTGTGTATGTGTGTGTAAGAACAGCTCTGTGCACCGGGGTTCTGAGCTCTTTTCCTTTGCTCTCCCACCAGCTGAGGAGGAGAGAGGTGCCCTCTTTCCAACCCTCACCGAGGAGAGGGGTGACTCACCCCATTAAAGCAGTTGTCCTCTGTGGTATAAAAGCAGAGCAGTAGTAGGTGTTGAGGGAAGTCCAGAGGCTGTGGACTGAGACCTGGAATCAGGCAGTGAGGGTGTGGCCACCTGGGCTCACCTCCATTCCCAGGGCAGTTACTCCATTTCCTGCCATATTAATTACCTCTGATCAATCTAAACTGGACTGCCTGGTGGCATCATCTGCCTCTGGCCTAAGGATGACAGAGAGCCAGCTGCCTCAAAAGTAGACATGCCGGGCTTCCCTGCTGGCGCAGTGGTTGAGAGTCCACCTGCCGATGCAGGGGACACGGGTTCGTGCCCCGGTCCGGGAAGATCCCACGTGCCGCGGAGCGGCTGGGCCCATGAGCCATGGCCGCTGAGCCTGCGCATCCGGAGCCTGTGCTCCGCAATGGGAGAGGCCACAACAGTGAGAGGCCCGTGTACCGCAAAAAAAAAAAAAAGTTGACATGCCAAGGACTAGAAGGATACACTACTTACTCATTGCCAATGAGGCCATGGTAGTAACCATACTCTATCAGAGGATCATCACCCAGCTGGTAGTTGCTCATTTCCTTTCCCATTCCAAAGCCCTGATACCAGAAGATACAAATAAGTGTTGAGAAGCCCCTCCTTTTGGTAACAGTGATAATGGCTAAGCTTGAGTGCTAGGCCCTGCTCTGAGCCCTGCATATTCATTGTCTCCTTTATTCACCCTAATCCTGTGAAGCAGGTACTATTGTGTGCATCCCCTTTTTTGGGGGGAGGGGGGGGTCACACCGCATGGCTTGCGAGGATTTCAGTTCCCCGACCAGGGACTGAAGCCATGTCCTTGGCAGTGAAAGTGCAGAGTCCTAACCACTGGACCACCAGGGAATTCATTTCCTTTTCTTTCTTTCTTGTTCTTTGTGCATTCCCATTTTCCAGATGAGCAAACTGAGACACGGAGAGGCTAAAGAGCTTGCTCAAGGCCACACAGCCAATCAGTGGCAGAGCCAGGTTTCAAACCCAGGTTAGTGCCATTTCCAGGTCTACACTTAGTGTCTTGGCTATACTGCCTCGTGCGGCATTAACAGAGAACCATACTCAGCATCTCAGAGCAGCTGATGTCTCAGATTAGCCTTATGTACAGATGGGGAAACAGGCCAGAGGGGATAGAGATCAAGGTCAGAGGTTGATCCCTGGTTCCAGATGTATCCTGAATCTTTCCACTGATCTCCACCTCCAGTGCTCTCATTCTAGTCCATGTGTCACCATCATCTCTGCCTGGACCACTAGAACAGGCCCTACTGGTTTCCTTCCTTCTACTCTCCCCCGACCCCCGCAATCCATCCTCCTGTTAAAACCCCTCCAATGGCTTCCTAGAGAATCCTTACCATGGCTTACAAGGCCCCCAGGATCCCGTTCATCTGTCCAGTGGCACTCCACCAAGTGCCCCTGCTCACTCTGCTCCAGCCACAGAGGCCTTCTTTCCACCTGGGTTATTCTGCCTCAGGTTTGCACTTATTTTTGTCTCTTCCTGGACCACTTTTCTTGAGGCTCTTCTCGTGCCTTCTTCTTGTCATTCAGCTCACTTGTTTCCTACTCAGGAAGGTTTCCCAACTATGATGTCTAAAGTAGTCCGTCATAGCTCGTAGCATTCTCTGAAACGACCTTGTTTATATGTGTGTGTACACTTATTGCCTATTTTTCCCCCACCTAGAAGGCAGAGACTGTCTTGGTCACCACCGTATTCCAGTCTGTGCCAGGCTGGGTGCTCAAAGAATATTTGAAGAGTGAAGGACAGGGTAAAGATTACTGGGCAGTGCTGGCCTTTTGCACCTGTTCAGCAGCCAAGGACCTGAGACTTACTTGAAGTTGATAGAAAATGGACCCTTGACAATTTGTGCACTCGGGGTGGCGGGGCACATATATACTCTCATAACTTTCTCCAAAGACGCAGAAGTCATGGCTGGCAAAAGTGGGGAGCTTTTCAAAGAAATTCAGCAGTGCTTGGCAGTTGTCAGAAGCCCCCTGAATGGAGAGGAAGTGGGGCCCAAGGTGGGGGTCAAAGTGGGAAAGAATCACAGACAGGCTCCCCTGCCCCAGCCGAAGGGTGAGAAGAGATCATATACTCATTTGCACATTTTGCTGAGCTCCCCTCTTACCCGCTCTGGTCCATTCTCCCTTTCTCTTTAACATGGCAGAGCTGGTCTGACCCAGGCAGTCCAGGGCTTCACACTCTTCAGAGCTTCCTATCACCCTTAACCCTAATGGGGCTTATGAGACTTTTGGTAGTCAGGCCCTGCACAGCTCACCAGCCCGATTCTCCCGCTTTTTTTTTTTTTTTGGCCACACCATGCGACATGCTTAGTTCCCTGACCAGGGTTCGAACCTGCGCCCCCTGCATTGCAAGCATGGAGTCTTAACCACTGGACCACCAGGGAAGTTCTTGTCACCCTCCCTCTTAAACGTAATGCTCCAGCCTCTCAGGCATCAGCTTTCCCTCTCTCCAAGCCTTTGGTCCCTGCTTACACTCTGTGAGTAGACTCTTTTCCTCCACAATCACTGGGCTTTGTTCCCTGAGGCCAAGGGTGATGTACATCTCCCTGCTCTGTGCTTCCCAATCCCCTCTAGCTCCTCTTTTGCCATATTCCTCACACTTGTAATGACTAGTTTGATGTCTGCTTCTGCCCTACACTGTAAGCTCCATGAGGAGGAACTGGACCATTTCCTTCACTGCTGTTTCCCCCATGTGTAGCACTGTACCTGGCACACAGTAAATTACTAAGAAGAAGATTGTTGCATTCAACTTCAGATTAGAAAATGAAGGTCCAGGGAATTCCCTGGAGATCCAGTGGTTAGGACTCCGTACTTTCACTGCCAGAGCCCAGGTTCAATCCCCGGTCGGGGAACTAAGATCCCACAAGCTGTGTGTACAGCCGAAAAAAAAAAAAAGAAAGAAAAAAAAAAGAAAATGAGGGTCCAGGGACTTCCCTGTTGGCTCACTGCTTAAGAATCCACCTGTCAATGCAGGGGACACAGGTTCAAGCCCTGGTACGGGAAGATCCTACATGCCGCGGAGCAACTAAGCCCATGCGCCACAACTACTGAGCCTGCACTCTAGAGCCCGCAAGCCACAACTACTGAGCCCATGTGCCACAACTACTGAAGCCCGTACGCCTGGAGCCTGTGCTCTGCAACAAGAGAAGCCACCACAATGAGAAGCCTGCGCACCACAATGAAGAGTAGCCCCCGCTCGCCGCAACCAGAGAAAGCCCGCGCGCAGCGACAAAGACCCAACACGGCCAAAAATAAATAAATTAATTTAAAAAAAAAAAAAGAAAATGAGGTTCCAGAGATCATTTTGTCTGGCTCCTTAAACTCATAGGTGGGGAAACTCAGGTTCAGGAAGGGTGAGTGACTTGCCCAGTCACACAAAGAGTAGCTTGCCGAGTCAGCTGCCTGGTCACTACCTGCTTCAAAGCTGGCTCAGGCTTCCTCTGGCCCAGCTGATAAATCCCTCATCTTCGTTCAGTTCCCAGAGGCTCACAAAGTATCTCTTCATACACAGTCTGATCTCTGCGACAGCCTTGGGGATGATGATAATGATAGCTGACACTGAGTGTTTTCAATATTCTAGTCATTTGTGTGTATTCACTTCCTTAATCTTTTGCATGACCCTGTGGGATAGGTACTGTTATTAGCATCCCATGTCACAGATGAGGAAACTGAGGCACAGGATATTTAAAGGAACTTGCCCAAGGTCAGATAGCTGGGAAATGGCAGAACTGGGATTTGAACCTGGCAGTCTGACTCTTAACCATGACACTGTCCAGCTTGCCCTGTATATAGGAGGGAGGCATTATTATCCTTTCTCTATCAGCCCCCAGGGTGAGGTTTGGCATTCTTTGATTCAAAAGCAGGGGCCACAAACCTACTGCCTGCAGGAACTAGGCAGAAAACATGAATGGGTGAAGCACACAGGTGTCAGGCAACAGGGCCTGGTGGGCACAGTGGTAAACTGGAGAGCACAGGGTCTTCTACAGCCACTCACCCTTGCTGCACCTCCGCTCCAGAAGGGTGTTACTAAGAGCAAATGCAGGCTCTTCAGCGGCCATGGCTCACTGGCCCAGCCGCTCTGCGGCATGTGGGATCTTCCCGGACCGGGGCACGAACTCGTGTCCCCTGCATCGGCAGGCGGACTCTCAACCAATGCGCCACCAGGGAAGCCCCAGAGTTGACTTTTTAACCGAAGTCACAAGTCTGAATTTTTAAGTGAAATCTCTCAATTGTGTAAACGGTGGCAACCAAAATTCAAGTTTTCTTCGCTCTAATAGGCAGGGCAAGGAAAAGATATCCACGGGCTGAATGGCTGCAGCTCACAGGCCACAGTTTGCAGCCTCTTGTCTGAGACAGAAGGCATTTCCTTTCTTCCTCCAGCTCCCGTCCTCTTGTCCTCCCTCTACCTCCATCTAGCCTTCTTGCCCTTCTTCCTTTCCTTTCCCTTCCGTCTTCCCTGTCCCCACCTTGAGTGGTGCAGCCTGTTGGTCATTGGTCTGGTAGTTCTGGCTGAGAGAGTAGGAGGAACCCACACCATCAGGGACTCCAGGTCCAGAACACTGGCCACCAGGTTCCAGCTGTGTGGGTTCGTGTAGAGGGATCTGTCGGCGTTCCCTCTGTAGGGAGGAGGGAGATGTGTGGGTGTCCTTTGGTCTGCAGGGGCCAAGGGCACCCGTAGGGCTGAACGCAGTGGTCGTGGGGCTCTTGCCCATGCCTCCTAACAGATGGCAGCCAGAGAGGGGCATAGGTGGATGCTCCAGTCCAGGAGTAGGTGGCTCCAGGGCATCCCCTAGGTTGGCATTCCACAGGGGAGGCTAGGGAAGCCCTCTTTCTTCCAGCCTCTCCAAACCCTCCCTAGAGAGAATCCTTTCACCACCTGAGTAACAGAGGGTATTCCCATTTAAGGCCAAACTTTGCCATGGAGCTTCTTCCTGAGCCCCAAATCTGCTCCTTGCTGGCCCTGTTCTCTGTTCCCTTTTGTTGAGAGACAACTTGTCTGCCAGCTACTTACTGTGCTAAGTACTCTATGGGAATTGCTCCTATTCCTCACAGCAACTTTTGAAGTAGGTTCTTTTTTTTTTTTTTAGGCCACACTGCGCAGCTTGCAGGATTCTAGTTCCCTGACCAGGGACTGATCCCAGGCCTTCGGCAGTGAAAGCATGGAGTCCTAACCACAGGACCGCCAGGGAATTCCCA
Organism: Neophocaena asiaeorientalis asiaeorientalis; assembly: GCF_003031525.2. Classification (NCBI taxonomy): domain Eukaryota; kingdom Metazoa; phylum Chordata; class Mammalia; order Artiodactyla; family Phocoenidae; genus Neophocaena; species Neophocaena asiaeorientalis. Next base: position 134,235 of record NW_020173700.1, on the reverse strand, counting down.
TGAAGTAGGTTCTATTATTATTCCCATTTCTCAGATGAGAAAACTGAGGCCCAACCAGGTTTATTTACCTAAAGCCATATAGCTAGTATATGGCAGAGCCCACATTTGAACTAGTCAGTCTGTTTCCAAGGCACATATTACGCTAAACTTCTCCTAAATCTTCACAATACTAATATTATTGTCATCCCCTTCACTGAGGCCTGCAGAGAGAGGTTAAGTAACTCGTCCAAGTTCACACAGCTGGGAGGTGTTGGAGATGGGGCTTGAACCATCTCTGTCTTATTGCAGCATGTGAACTGACCCTGCACCTGAGTCATGATCAGGATGGTTTGCTTTCCATGGAATTTTACTCACCTGATGCTAAAACGTCCGTAAGGCAATTGATCGGTGAAAATACTGGGACTCAGAGAGGGGGAGTGACTGGCCCAAGGTGATACCAACTACAGTTCATGCCTCCTGAATCTAAGTCCAGTGTTCTTTCCACCACATTGAGCTGCTGGCTGTTCTGTTGCTCTCCCAGAGTTTCTGGCTCTGAAGGCCTGAGTCTAATTCTCCAACCCTCACCACCTGGCACTAGATCGAGCAGGGCTCCTTAGGGAACTTCACGATAGCTCCATATGTGATGGCTTGGGGTTTGGGAGGGGTTTGCAGGACAGTTAGTGGCAAACTCCAGCTGTAACCACAGGGTTCCCGAGTCAGAAGGACCTCAGCAGTCATGTGCTGCAACCCTCCCACTATAAAGGAAGGAAACCTGAGGCCCTGAGAGGGAAAGAAACCTGCGTGGGGATGCACAGCAAGTCGTTGTTTGGACTAACAGTGACTTTCCTTACAGCCTGTGCCCTGTTGAGGGCAGGCAAGCAGTGAAGAGATGGAGCAGTCATTTAGCACTGGGTTCGGCCTTGGAAGATTTCTTTTTTTTCTTTTTGATTTAATTTAATTTTATTATTATTATTTTTTGGCCACGCCGAGTGGTCTGTGAGATCTTATTTACCAGACCAGGGATGGAACCTGTGCCCTCTGCAGTGGAAACGTGGAGCCCTAACCCCTGGACCACCAGGGAATTTCCAGTCGTCTATCATCTTAATTAAACTGTGTGAAGTTAGCTTTTAGCTCCTGGCAGGCAAGATCCTCGTAGGCTGGGAGCAGCTGTGTCTGGGATTCAATAAAAGCAGTGAAGCCCAGCCAAACTGGAGCGTAAAGTCCCTTTAAAATGGCAAAAAAAAAAAAAAAAAGAAGAAGAAGAAGAAGGGGGACAAGATTTTAATAAAGAAAGAAAGAATCAAAACCCAAACCTGACTACCCAGCGGAGCACCTTGGCAGGATGCATTTGGAGTGGCCTGTCCTGGCTGCCACACCTGCTGTGCACACACCCTGGCCCAGGCGCAGTGCTGAGGACTTTCCAACACTGAGCTCACTTAATCCACCCAACAAACCTGTCAGATGCTATTTTTGTTTCCATTTTGCAGATGTAGAAATTCAGGCTCAGGGAGGTAAATTGCCTTTCCTGTGATTTCTTAGGCAGTGACTTTAGAGTTCACTTATCAAGTGAGATAATGCATGGGATGTGTTGAACACAGTGCCAAGTGCACAGTAAATGCTCAATAAAGTTTGGGACTATAAGATCCTACCAACTGAATATGGTAAAACCAGGACTCAAATTCAGACCTCTCCAATTCCAGCCCTGTGCTCTATTTTGATTATCTGGGGTCTCCCCGTGCCCCAGCCCTGATCAGTTAAACCTTGATTGATTTGAACTTGGCTACCCAGAGCTCACAATTACGTTGATTTTTTTTTTTTCCTGAGCTTTCTACTCAGAATAGTAAAAAAAAAAAAAAATCCACAGGAGACAGACTAGGATTCAGAATTTAGTCTATGAAGACAATTTCTCAGGAATATTCTTTTTTTTTTTTAATATTTATTTATTTGGTTGCACCGGGTCTTAGTTGTGGCACGCGGGATCTTCTTTGCAGTGTGCAGGATCTTTAGTTGCTGCATGCGGGATCTAGTTCCCTGACCAGGGATTGAACCCGAGCCCCCTTTGGGAGCATGGAGTCTTAACCACTGGGCCACCAGTGGTGGCCTCTCAGAAATATTCTTTAGTTAATACCCACTCCAGCCAGCTATCTGCACCTCTCTGTCCTCAAGCCTAAACAGGGAGTGACACATCATAGATGCTTAAAAACAACTTGTGGAGGAAAGAAAGGAAGAAGAGAAGGAAGTAAAGAAGCTCTCTGGCAGGACCTTAAGTCCCCAAAGAAAGATTCAGATACATTGTATTTATGAGATGTTCTTTGCTAAAGAAGAAAGGATTCCTAACACATTTTGGAATTTTTAATTTTAAACATCAAGGATATACAGGTTAGGGATATACATGTTAATCAGGAATTCAGTTAAGCAGAATGGTTGGTTGCTAGTTCTGGTTACTTGAGGTCCAGCATAATAGCATAGCACCCAGAAGTGCATGGTGCCCCAGGGGCTTGGCTCAAAAGAAGGCAGAGTCAGCGTCTTCCTGGCCTTCTGTTAACCATAAGCAGCCAGACGAGCAGGGAGGATGTTGGGGTCTGAGAACAGCCAACGTTTATGGTATAGCTGGGAGGCTACATCTTTCTCACTTCATTCCCTACACAGCCCTGGCTAGTGTTCCTGGCCAGTCCCATTCCCTTTGTCAGCCTGAGCTTCTGAGCAGAGGCTGATAGGACAGCTGGTTCTGGTGCTGACAGGACAGCTGGCTCTGAGGCTGGCACCTGCTCAGTCGCTGGCATTTCAGAACCTCAGGGCAGATGCTGGCTTGCAGGGTAGCACCTGGGTGGGCTGGGATTGGCTGATTTGGTTCAAGGTTAATTGCAGGGCTCCAAAACCCAGATATCCCCAGGTGCCAGGCAGGGAACATATATGAAAGAAGCTGCCAGGTTGGAACTATACTGAAATCCAGCTCTAGCTGGTGGTTTCCAAACAGGATTGAGGACAGTGTTGCTAGACATGCCAGTTTCTCAGAGAAGCGGGACATCCAGATTTCTGTCATTGCTCTTAATTTAAAAATCCTTTTTTTTTTTTTCTTTTTTGCCTGTGTTGGTCTTCGTTGCTGCATGCGCACTTTCTCTAGTTGTGGCGAGCGGGGGCTACTCTCCGTTGCGGTGCGTGGGCGTCTCATTGCAGTGGCTTCTCTCGTTGCAGAGCACTGGCTCTAGGCGCACGGGCTTCAGTAGTTGTGGCTCGCAGGCTCTAGAGCGCAGGCTCAGTGGTTGTGGTGCATGGGCTTAGTTGCTCCGCGGCATGTGGGATCTTCCTGGACCAGGGCTCGAACCCGTGTCCCCTGCATTGGCAGGCAGAGTCTTAACCACTGTGCCACCAGGAAGTCCCTCTTTTTTTTTTTTAACTAGATGACTAGTTTATTGTAAAAGGATGTAACACAAGAACAGCCAGATGGAAGAGATGCACAGGGCAAGGTATGGGGAAGGGGCATGGAGTGTCCATGCTCTCCAACCACAGCACTCTCCCAGCACCTCCACCTTTTCACCGACCTGGAATCTCTGAACTGCATCCTCTGGGCCTTTATAGAGGCTTTTTTTCATTGGCATGGTTGAGTAAGGCATTGGCCATTAGGCTGCAGATTTAACCTCCAGTCCCTCTCCCCTCCCTGGAGGTCGGGGGTGGGACTGAAAGTTCCAACCCTCTAATAACACAGTTGGTTTCCTGGCAACCAGCCCCCAACCTTAGGGCGGTCCGAACATCATCTCATTAACATAACAAAAGACTTTAAATCACTTAGGAAATTCCAAGGGTTTTAGGAGCTCCAAAGTAATTTAAAATTCTTCTTCCTTTTTTTCTTTCCTTTTTTCTCCTCTCTCTCTCACTCTCCTTCCTTTCTTTTCTTTCTGCCTCTTCTTTCTTCTCCTTCTCCTCCTCCTTCTTTTTAAAAGATAAGCACACAATGGGTTCTATTTACAACCCCTGGATAAGGAATTGAGGAGAAAAAGGCTGAGGACAATATAATCTGCCAGGGCTGGGAGGGACCACAGAATCTATCTCACTGAGAATAAACTAACAAGTGGCCCGTCGACACACCTTCTCATTCCCCCAATCTCATTTTTGGACATTCAGAGCCAAGCCCAGGGGAGGTCATCTCGTCTTAGTTGGCCCCTGCTCCAACCACTGCCGCTCCAGGAGATGGAGCTGGTAACGTTCCCAGCAAGAGCCTCTTTCTCCACGTTGGGCCTTCAAAAGACACCTCAGTGAGTATGAATGGTGCAGTTCTAGCTAGTAGGATGTCAGTGAAATGACACATGACCCAAGTCCTCTTTTCCAGGAAGAGTTTGCTATTTAGAGAGACTTGAGGTGAACTCTTCTAAGTGAAGAATTCTATCTTTCTTAATTTAAAGTACCCTCTGGGAGTTCCCTGGTGGCCTAGAGGTTAGGATTCCAGGCTTTCACTGCCATTGCCTGGGTTCAATCCCTAGTCAGGGAACTGAGATCCTGTAAGCTATGGGGCCAAAAAGAAAAAAAAAAGGCACCCTCTAATGCTAAATATGACCTTTTTAAAAGAATTACGATAATAAAACATTTATTTGTTTATTCCTCAGTATAGACAAGGCATTTTTTATAAATCCAATATAATTTTTGTAACAACCCTTTGAGCTAAGTATTTATGTATATTTTCCAGATTATGTGGTAGATAAAGGTGGCCACAAATTCTTTGTCATTTCTCTCTTGGAGGGGTGGGTCTAGCTCCCCCCACTTGAATCTGGTGACCAGCTATAAATTGGGGTTCCCACGACTCCCACCTCAGAGGTCAGTAGTTTGCTAGAATGACTTACAGAACTCAGGGAAACATTTACTTACGTTTACTGGTTTATTGTAAAAGATATTATAAAAGGTACAGATGAATGGCCAGGATGAAGAGGTACATAGGATGAGGTCCAGAAGGGTCCCACGTGCAGGAACGTCTGTCCCTGTGGAGTCAGGATGTACCACCCTACTGGCATGTGGGTGTGTCCACCAACTCGGAACCTCTTCCAACCATGTAGTGCTAGGATTTCTATGGGGGCTTCATCACATAGGCATGATTAATTATTAACTCAATCTCCAGCTCCTCTCCCCTTCCCAGAGGTTGGGGGGCTGGGGCTGAAAGTTCCGAGCTTCTGATCATGGTGTGTGGTCTTTCTGGTAACCTGCACCAATCCTGAAGTTATCCAGGAGCCCCCCAATCATTGCCTCATTAGAACAAAAGACACTCCTATTGCCCAGGAAATTCCAAGGGATTTAGGAGCTCTGTGTCAGGAAACAGCGTCCAAGACCAAATATTAGAACAAAAAATGCTCCTAAGTACCCTTATCATTTAGGAAATTACAGAAGTTTTAGGAGCTCTATGCCAGAAATGGGGCAGAGACCAATATATTTATTTTTTATTATTTCACAAGTTGTATTGTTCATTGAAGAATGGAGAAGGCTGCCAAGGGTCTTCACTGCAACAAGTATTGTAATGTATGGATAAGGAAATCAAGGCCCATAAAGTTTAACTAACTGCCTAAGGCCTCATGAGAAGCAGCAAAGCTAGAATTCAAACATGGCCTATAGGAGACATTCAATTTTTACTTCTCCTATTTAAAAAAAATGGGGAAAAAAAAAAAAAAAAATGGGGGACTTCCCTGGTGGCCCTGTGGTTAGGACTCCACACTCCCACTGCAGGGGGCATGGGTTCAAAATCTGGTTGGGGAACTAGGATCCTGCATGCTGCGTGGTGTGGCAAAAAAAAAAAAAAAAAAAAAAATTGTTTTATGATCCCTTTTTTAAACTTTTTTTTTGGACCACACCCTGTGGCATATGGGATCTTAGTTCCCAGACCAGGGATTGAACCCTCACCCACTGCAGTGGAAGTACAGAGTCTTAACCACTGGACAGCCAGGGAAGTCCCTCTAACAACTTTCATAGATAGACATGCAGCAGTGTTAATTATATTTATCATATTATACATTATATCCCTGGTACTGATTTATCTTATAACTAGAAGTTTGTACCTTTTGACTACTTTCATCCAACTCCCTCTCCCCTGATCCCCTGCCTGTGGTAACGATCTCTTTTTCTATGATTTAGTTTGTTTTTTGAAGTATAATTGACCTAAAACACTGTGTTACTTCCTGATGCACAATATAGTGGTTTGATATTTCTACACATTTCAAAATGATCACCGTGATAAATCTAGTTACCATCTTTCACCATATAAAGATATTACATAATTATTGACAGTATTCCTCACACTGTACATTTCATACCTCTGATTCATTTATTTTGTAACTGGAAGTTTGTACCTTTTAATCTCCCCCACCTGTTTTCCTTATCTCCCCACCCTACTCCTCTGGCAACCACCTGTTTGTTCTCTGTATCTATGATGCTGTTTCTGTTTTGTTGTGTTTGTTTGTTTTTAAGATTCCACAAATAATTGAAATCATATATTGTCTTTCTCTGTCTGACTTATTTCACTTAGCATAATACCCTCTAGGTCCATCCATGTTGTCGCAAGTGGCAAGATTTCATTCTTTTTTATGGACCACATCTTCTTTATCCATTCATCTGTCACTGGGCCCTTAGGTTGCCTCCATATCTTGGCTATTGTAAGTATAAACATAATTTTAAGTTAAAAAACCCCAACTAGTCATGCATTTTGTTTTATAAATCCAGTGGTAATAAAAAGCTCATATCTGGGACTTCCCTGATGGTCCAGTGGTTAAGAATCTGCCTTCCAATGCAGGGGACATGGGTTCGATCCCTGATCGGGGAGCTAAGATCCCACATGCCACGGAGCAACTAAGCCCACGCGCCACAACTAGAGAGAAGACCGCGTGCCACAACTAAGACCCAACACGGCCAAAAATAAATAAATAAATATATATTTTTTAAAAGCTCATATCAAATGCCAGCAGCCCTTTGTCCCAGCTTTGCCCAACTCTAGCTCGTTGTGTTGCCTACATGCATCTCTTTTAACCTGTTTCTTCTGGCATTATCTCACTATTTTAATATAATGTGCTTATACTGCTATTTTGTGATTTAAAAATTAAAAGCAGTAATTATTGATTAAAGATTTAGCTTTCTTACACCTGCACCCTAAAGTCCCTTCCTCCCCTTTTAAAATGAGGTTCTGTCACAATACAGCTCTTAGGGTTAAATAATCAGTATGTACATTATTATGAGTATGTAAATATTGTTCACTGCTGTGCTGTGTATTGTATTGATAGTTTAGGTACTTCCCTGGTGGTCCATTGGGTAAGACTCTGCTCTCAATGCAGGGGGCCCGGGTTAGATCCCTGGTTGGGGAACCAGATCCCTCATGCATGCTGCAACTAAGAGTTCACATGCCACAGCTAAAGATCCCTCATGCCACAACTAAGACCCAGCGCAGCCTAAATAAATAAATAATAAAATAAATTTTAAAAAAAGTATCGATAGTTTACTATGATTACCTTTCCTTCTTTGTAAAACTTGTTTGTTTTTCCTGTGGTTAATAATGGCCATATTTTCCCATTTGCTTTGATATATACATACTTATCCAAATGCTCCAACAGATCTGTCAGTAATTATTCCAAATGCTTAGACAAGTCAGATAAGCTCTTAGTTTTATTTTTTCCCTGGAGACCTTCCTTTGATTGCTTTCCGTATTCCTGCTTCAACTGAACTGGCCACGTTTTGGTCAGCTGCCCAGCTGCCATTTGGAAACCATCATTTGGTTCTTCTGAGGTAGATTCTTGGTTTCCTGGATGTTTTGCCTTACACTTTCTTGCTTTACAACTCTGTTTTGCTGAAGCATATTCTCCAGTGACTTTCTGAGAAAGGCTACACAGGATGTACATTTATGTACCCTTTACTTATCTGGAAATGTTTTTGTTTCAGTCTCACACTTGATTGAAGGTTTGGTTGTGCACTGAAATCTAGGTTGAAAAGTTTCACTCAAAAATTATGAAGGCATTGATGTGTTATCTTCTAGCTTGCAGTGATGCCAAGAAGCATGCCCTCCCTGCCCACCACTATCTCAGAAAATCTTTAAGATTTTCTCTTTATTTCCCGTGTGCAGCTCTTAAAATTCAATTTACTGGCTCAAATATGGAGACTCATATCTTTCAGTTCTGCAAAATTTTGTTATTTCTTTGGTAATATCTGTCTTTCTCTGCTCTCCCACTTCCTGCCCCTGTCCATTTTCTTTCTTCTCTATTTCTGGAACTCCTGTTTGTCAGATGTTGGATCTGAGTTGAAACTCTAATTTTCTTATCTCTTCTTTCCCATCTCTTTGTCAGTGAAAGCGCTGAGTCCTAACCACGGGACAGCCAGGGAATTCCCTCCATCTCTGTCTTTTTGTTCTGCTTTCCAGGGGATTTTCTTAACTATCTTTAACTCTTCTTTGATTTATTTTTAAATTTGGCAATCATACTTTTAATTTTTAGGTGCTAGTTTTCATTTTGTTCATTTTTCAAAGCATTCTCTTCTTGCTTTATAATTGTGATATCTGCTTCATTTAATTTCCCTTCCCTTAGGAATTCCCTGGTGGTCCAGTGGTTAGGATTCTGTGCTCCACTGCAGGGGGCCCTGGTTGGGGAACTAAGATCCCAAGAGCAGGGTGGCGTGGCCAAAAAAAATTCCCTTCTCTCTAAAGAACTCCTTTTAACACTTCTTTCAAGGCAAGTCTACTGGCAACAAATTCCCTCAATTTTTGTTTGTCTGAGAGAGTATTTCTCCTTCACTGTTGAAGGATAATTTTACAGGATATAGAATTCTAGGTTTCTGTTAACATTTAAAATATTTCACTCAACTCTCTTCATGCTTGCATAGTTTCTGAGAAGTCAGATGTCCAGTTGACCCTGGAACGACATGGGTTTGAACTGCAAGGGTCTATATATAGTGGATTTTTTTCAATAGTAAATACTGCAATACTACACGATCCACAGTTGGCTGAATCTTTAGATGCAGAACCGCAGATATGGAGGAACCTTGGATACAGAGGGCTGACTATAAATTATATGGAGATTTTCAAGTATGTAGAGGGTTGGAGCCCCTAACCCTCATATTGTTCAAGGGTCAACAGTAATTCCTTTTTTTTTTTTTTTGGCCACACTGTGAGGCTTGTGAGATCTTAGTTCCCCGACCAGGGATTGAACCTGGCCCCTGGCAGTGAAAGTGCCAAGTCCTAACCACTGTACTGCCAAGGAATTCCCTTGTAATTCTTAACCTTTGCTTCTCTATAGGCGTTTTTTCCCTCTGGCTTCTTTCAGGACTTTATCTTTGATTTTCTGTATTTTTTGAAAATGATATGACTTGGTGTCATATATTTTGGCATTTATCCTGCTGGGTGTTCTCTGAGCTTCCTGGTCTGTCATTAATTAATCAGGTGCCTGAAATTAATTTGGGGGAAATTCTCAGTCATTATTGTCTCAAATATTTTTCTGTTCCTTTCTCTCTTTTCCTTCTGATATTCCCATTCTGTGTACATTATTCCTTTTGTTTTTCCACAGACTTTTTTTTTTTCTATTTGCTTTTCAGTTTTGGAGGTTTCTATTGAGATATCCTGAAGCTCAGAGATTCTTTCCTAAGTTGTATCCAGCCTGTACAGTATAGACATTCATCTCTCCTACAGTGTTTTTTATCTCTAGCATTTCTTTTTGGTTCTTTCTTAGAATTTCCATCTCTCTGCTTACATTGCCCATCTATTGTTCTTGCAGGCTGTCTGCTTCATCCACGAGAGCCCTTAGCATCTTAACCATAGTTGTTAAAATTCCTGGTCTGATAATTCTAACACTCCTGCCATATCTGAGTCTAGCTCTGATGCTTGCTCTGTCTCTTAAAACTATGTCTTTAGGGGCTTCCCTGGTGGCGCAGTGGTTGAGAGTCCGCCTGCCGATGCAGGGGACACGGGTTCGTGCCCTGGTCCGGGAAGATCCCACATGCCGCAGAGCAGCTAGGCCCGTGAGCCATGGCCGCTGAGTCTGCGCGTCTGGAGCCTGTGCTCCGCAACAGGAGAGGGGCCCACGTACTGCAAAAAAAACCCCAAAAAACTATGTTTTTTGCCTTTTAGTATATCTTGTAATTTTTTATTGATAGCCAGACATAATGTACTAGGTAAAAGGAACTGCTGTAGATTGGCCTTTAGTAATAAGGTTGCAAGGTGTAAGGGAAGGGGAAGTGTTCTGTAGTCCTATGACTGGATCACAGTCTCTTAGTGAGCCTGTGATGGACTGGTTCACTAAGAGAAGGACTATGGACTTCACTTATCTTCTCCCTCCAGTCCCCTCAGGGTGGCTAGAGTGGGATGGAGTTGTGTGTTTCCCTTCCCTTAGGTCTGTTAGGCTCTGATAAAATCCCAGTAGGTTAGGCTCTGGTTAAATTTTAAGTGTCTCCTGAGGGTATATCTTATTAACAACAACAGAATGCTCTAGCACATTTCAAAATGGTTCCTTTTACCCTCCTCTGCTGGAAACATGAGGGATTTTTTTCTGATGTTTACTATGAGAACCTGGTAGAACTTCAGGTAAAACCCACAAAGTCACAAAGTATGCTCCCTTCTCCCAGTAGGACTGGATTCCTTGGTGGGTTTTATGGCTGCACTGGGTCTTCATTGCTGCACGCGGGCTTTCTCTAGTTGTGGCTACTCTTCATTGCGGTGCGCGGGCCTCTCACTGTGGTGGCTTCTCTTGTTGCGGAGCACCGGCTCTAGGTGCACGGGTTTCAGTAGTTGTGGCACACAGGCTCAGTAGTTGTGGCTTACGGGCTTAGTTGCTTCGTGGCATGTGGGATCTTCCCAGACCAGGGATCGAACCCATGTCCCCTGCATTGGCAGGTGGACTCTCAACCAGGGAAGCCCTTCCTTGGTATTTTTATTTCTCAGATTTGTCCACACTGAGCCTCCAGCAATTCATCAATTACAGTTCAGGTTTCCTTACCCTGGCACTGACTCCCACAGAGGTTTCTGCTTGTGGGTTTCTGCTCTGTATTTGTCTGTCTTTCTCTCCAATTCTGGGGGCAGTGGTGTGCCTTATAATCTGACTTATTGTACATATCTAAGAAGAGTTGACTTTCCAGTTTGTTCAACTTTTTACTTGTGTTAGGATGGAGTGGCCACTTCCAAGCTTCTTACATGTTGGACTGGAAACACATCAATTTCATTTTTAATGGAAGAATATCCAAATAGGCATCTTGTGCCTATTCCTTCCCCCCTCCCCACCCCACTGCCCCCTCAGGAAACACAAAGTATTTGGAGGACAGGGTGTCTGCCGTCTTCCTTCTTCCTGACGACAATGTCTCTGGCCTTCCTCCACACCTATGGAAAAATTTTTCATTGTATCATAGCAATGAATTACCAAATCTGGATTTGCAATACTGAATCTACATCTAGCACATGTACCTACATAATTAGTTTCTGTGATTACTTGATTGGTCTGATTCCCCCACCAGATTGGAGGCCATGATCTAGAAGTGGCCCTGCCCCAGTATAGGGACATCATTCAGAAGTGCTAGGCAGCAGTTCACCAGGAACCCTAATGACTCAGGACTGGACTGTCCGCTGAGGCCATAGGCTCCTCACTTTCATAAGCCGAAATTACTCAGAGGCGACCTCTATTGACTAAAGGAAGAAATTGCAGTTACCCTCCCACCCAACCCTCCTTCTTTCCAGTACAGGGAAATGACCAACATAATCCCTGCTGTCTGCCAGGCATTTCACGTATATTATGCCATTTGTCCTTGGATTTATAATATTTGCATCTATAAGATCGGCACCATCACTCCTACTTCATAGTCGAGGAGAGTGGGGTTCAGAGAAGTGAACTAATTTCTGAGTTCCCACCGTAAAGAGGCACTGCTGAGATCCACCCCAGGTCTGTCTGAAGCCAAAGCCTTTGGTCTGTCCACCAGTCCCCTGCTATTCAAAGTGCAGTCCAAGGACCAAAGCATGGGCGAAGCTGGGAGCGTTAACAATGCAGACTGCAGGCCCCAATCCAGATCTACTGAATCAGAATTTGTATCCTAAGGAGATAAAAATTTTGTATGCACATTAAAGATTGAGAAGTACCCTGACTCCCAGGAAGTGCTAGGGGAACCTCTGCCTGTGCCCTCCTGAGGAGAAACTGAGTTTTCGCATTTCTTCTGTAAACGCGGATTTCTGGTTATAAAGCACTTCTGTCATTTTTCTCATGTACTTTCTTGACATTGGCTCTCCTTCATCCTGGGAGGTAAGTAAGGTCAGTGATGATCAGTCCCATGTTAGAGATTCTGGAAACAGAAGCCCAGAGAGGGGAAGCGACTTGCCCAGAGCCACCAGCCAACAGGCATCCCACAACTTGACACAGTTTGGATGGGACAGTAAGTCAAAGGTTTTAGGGTCTGATGTTGGTGCCAGCATGAGGGCTGGAGGTTCCTGAGCTTGCCTTCCAGGGTCAGAAATCACCAGACTGAGAGAGCCCTCTGCTCACTTGTTCATTCATGCACGGCAAGAGGCCTCCAGTTTTACTCCCTGGGCACACTGTGTAACATCTCTCAGCTTTCACTTTTGCATAGAGTTGTCATGAAGACCAAATGTGAATGTTGCAAGTTAAGTGCTGGCACAAAGTAAGAAATCAACAAGTGTTAGTTGATATTCATTCAATCATTTGTTCAACAACTACTGAACACTTGCTATGTGCCAGGCACTGGCTAAGATACCTGATGGACAAGGGAGATGTGACCCTGCTCCCGTGGAACGTACAGTCTAACAGGGAGACAGACACTGATTAAGTGCTTACAAGTCTTGACTTGAATGAATTTGGCTGGGCATTTGCCTGTGGCCTAGATGTAACCTTTCCTTCCCTCTGTTCACTCAGAGAAAATGAAACCAAACCTCAAGCTCTTGGCCCACTAGGCAGGTGTGAACCATGGCCCAAAGCTGTCCCACCTGTCTAGTCTTGCAACATGTTTCCTCCTTGGAGAGGGTCCCCACCTCCACCAGGAGGGAGGGATCTTTGCAAAATACCCGAACAGGGATGGGGAGTGTGGTAGAAGGTGGGCGGGTTCGACTTTATTCTGAGGACCAGGGGGAGCCGTTGCAGACCATGTCAGAATGCTCTGCTCTCACCTCTGCTGCTCTCCCACACCCAGGTAATGCTCCACCGACAATGGCCACTTTCCAGTTCCTCAAATGACCATGTTCCTCCCATCACAGGGCATTTGCACATGCATTTCCCACAGCCTGGAAAGGTCTCCCCACCTCTCTTCACTTAGTTCATTCTACTCATCACTCAGGGGCCAGTTCATATGTCAATTCCTCCAGGAAACCTTCCTTGACTCCCCAGGGAAGCTTCAGACCCCCCCAGATATAACATTCTGTATTTTCCCTTCTTGGCATTTATCACAACTTGCATGTTTATATTTGTGATGACTTGCTAAGCATCAGTCATCCCCAGTAGACTGACAGCAGAGCTGGTGTGTTTTGCTGAATATCTTCTTCCCAGCGCTGAGCAGTGAGAGGCTCCATAACCAGGACAATAGCGCCTGCTCTCAACACCTGCCTCTGAAAGGACAAAGCGGGAGGGATGCTCAGGGGTTTGAAGCTCACCCCAAAACTTGAGGTCAGGGAGGGTCATACAACACAGAAGCTAATCTGAGGCTGCAGTGGTGCAGGGAAGACACATGAAGGACTTGAACCAAGGTAGAGGCAGCAGGACAGACCAAGGCGGAGTCCCAAGTCAGTGGGGAAAGTCTGATGGGATGTGGAAGGAGAGAGAAGTGTTAAGAACCACTTGCAGGTTTCCGGCTTGGGAAAGGGAGCGTGATGGGCCCATTCTCGAGTAAGGGGTCACAGACGGTGAGGCCAAACGGCCTATTGCACCCCAACCCCTACTCCCACTCCAGCCCGTCTTCCTCCTGTCAGTGGCCTGGACTGTCCCTGGCACCAGACACAGGCCACGCAGCTCAGCAGCACAAGTCCCTTTTTATTAACCATCCTCCCTGGTCTGAATGTGCAGAAGTAGAAAAGAAACAGTAAAATGCCCTGGCAGAGAGGGCAGGGGAAGGTGCTCCTGAGGTTAGGCCAGATTCCAGCTCATTTTCCCCGTACATGCCCCCAGCCCTCACTGAAATCCAACATTAGGAGGCAGTGCAGCCCTGCTGCTGATAGGCCATCCTCCTGACTGTATCTGGGGTGGGCACTGGCAGGGCCTGGTGCTGTGCAGCAGGCGGAGAGAAAACGGCCACGTGGGTCTGGCCCCCAGGGAACGTGAGGAAAGGCAGGTCACCCAGTCCGGGGGTCTGAGCAGAAGCCTGTTTGGCCCCAGCAAGGCTCTGCTTCTTCTGTCTCACTGTCCTGAGGGCAGGGATCCCTCTCACCCCACGACTGCGTTCAGAGGTTTTAGGCAGGAGGGGCCAGGGAGAACGCTAGGTGTTCCAGGCAGAGGAAGCCTGATTCGGTGCCTAGGCTTGGCCTAAGTGAGTGGCCAAGGTGTTCAAAATATGAAAGGGGAAAATATCCTTCCTCACCCCGCCTGGGGCACAACATAGGTGTGACCTCAGTGTGATCGACAGGCCGCCGAGGCCAGGCCTGGTAGACCTGTGGAGCTGAGGAAGTGGACGAGAGAGGGTTTGGTCCACCCCCACCCCCATACTTATGTGAACAGGAGAGACTGAGCTACATAGAAAAATGGGGTGGTGGCGAAGAGGTGATGGGGGACAGGAGCAGACAAGATCCAGACTGGAAGGGAAACTTGTACGCTGGCGTGACTACACTCAGATGTTGCCTAGTCAGTGGCCACTCAGCTGCCTTTCTTGTCTCCAGGGTACCAGGCTGGGTTGGCAGGGAAGGGGGGACGTGCAGGGCAGGGAGAAGAGAAGCAGCCATTCAAAGTGAAGATGCCAGACAGGTTCACCTTGATCCTCACCAGCGCAGCCTGCATGGGGTTCCCAGATTGCTCCCTCACCCACCCTTATGCCTCTGAAAAGAGGGACCCATCAGGAATCTGAGAGAAAAGCACACTCCCCGCCTTGGGGAAAGTTAAGGGAGGAGTACTCACAGCACCGTGGCACGGGACGGCCCCTGGCCCCTGGCCCCTGGCTCAGAGCTGGGCTGGCACCGTTTGTAAACATTAGACTTGGTGATGTCTGGGGATGGAGGAGCAGAGGGATGCCTGGACCATCAGGTCTGGGTAAGAAGACAGGGTGAGGCCCCAAAAGGCTTGGGAAATGTCAACCAGCCATGGGCAAGAGGGCTCTCAGGCTCACCGCAGGCCCAGGAGGCAGTGGACAAGGCATCCATCTGTCTGCCTCGGCACACCTGTATGATTTCAGTGCTACCTTTGGAACTTGCTGGCTGGGCTGCCGACAGACTGGAGCAGGCACTGAGCCCCGGGGTAATGAGCACAGCCCCTACTCAGGGCAGGCTTCTCTGTGGAGGATGGCAGCCCTTGGTCCACACTCTTTCTCCAGAGGGAAGTCAGGCTGAGTTGTTCCTTCGGAGACCTACCGACTCTCTTCACCCGTGGCTTCCAGGCATGGAGAAATTGAGAGGTGGAAGAGGGGGGAAGGTTCTTCTGTGACACGAGACCTCCTCCTACCATTCATGGCACTGCCAGGATGCGGGGGCAGGAAGGGAGCTGTCCAGGGTTGTGGGGCCTGATTTCACCCCAGAACTGTCCCTGGAAAAAGATGTCCAGATGTCATCCCACCAGTAGAGGGGAATGATGCCGGACTCAGGGTGGTCCTGAAGCTCTACGAGATGGGTTCCAGGGTCCAATGGCAAAGGCCAAGAATTCCCTGGGAGGCACTGGTTATGCCAAGAGATCCACAAAAATGGCGTTGGCTGTGGTCTGGCCGAAGATGAAGGCTCCCAGGGTGACCAAGAGGACTCCGTAACTGACCATCGCCCACCAGCTGTAGAGCAGAGGGTGAGAGAGGGCCTGGTCAGTCGATCCACTTGTGAATTTGCCAACTTCCATATATATATATATATATATATATATCAGTTAATTACTCTAATTACTTATACCACTTTTCCTGTGGGAAGAGCACGTCCTACTTCTCAATGACTTTTATACAACAGTTTATGGGGCTGGGTGCATGATCCCTAGACCATGGGTAAAGAGGCCAAGACCTAATGGGATTAATTGACTGGTCACAGCACACCAAGGGCAGGACCAGAATTAGAATCATGTCTCCTGGGACTTCCCTGGTGGTCCAGTGGCTAAGACTCCGAGCTCCCAATGCAGGGGGCCCGGATTCCATCCCTGATCAGGGAACTAGATCCCACATGCTGCAACTAAGAGTTCGCATGCTGCAACTAAAGACCCCTGCGTGCCACAACTAAAGATCCTGCATGCCACAACTAAAAGATCCCACATGCCATAATGGAAGATCCCATGTGCTGCAACTAAGACCTGGGACAGCCAAATAAATAAATATTAAAAAAAAAAAAAGAATGCATATCTCCTGATGGAAAGATGGTCAGGAAAAAGCAGGTCACACGGAGTGATCCATTTCATTAAAAAAATAAATAAATAAAAAAGGAGACATCTGCAAAGATATGTATCAAAAATAGCTACAGGGTTACAACTGGAATTTTTTTTTCTTTTTTTTTTTTTTTTTCCTTTTTTTGCCCGCCTGGCTTGTGGGATCTTAATTCCCTGACCAGGGATTGAACCCATGCCCTCAGCAGTGACAGCACAGAGTCCTAATCACTGGACTGCCAAGAAATTTCCTGGTTATATCTGGATATTAAAGGTGATTATTACTTTCTTCCTTAGACTTGTCTGTATTTTTAAAGTTTTCTATAATCAATGAGTATTACTTGCACAATATTTTTTTTAAAAAGCATGCAACCTGGTCATAACTTCTCTACCATTCAGAGACATGCACATATTAAAAGAATGCAGTGTTTTGCAAAATGTGGCCTATACACACAATGGATTATTCAGCCTTAAAAAGGCTGCTACAACATAGATGGACCTTGAGGACATTATGCTAAGTGAAAGAAGTCAGGTACAAAAAGATAAATACTGTATAATTCCAGTTACATGAGGTACCTAGAAGAGTCAAATTCACACAAAAAGTAGAATGGTGGCAGCGAGGGGAGAGGGAATGGGGAATTATTGTTTAATGGGTACAGAATTTCAGTTTAGGATGATGAAAAAGTTCTGGAGGTAGAGGGTGGGGATGGTTACACAAAAATATGAGTGAACTTAATATCACTGAACTGAACACTTTAAAATGGTAAAAATGGTTAATTTTTTAAACATGTAGTGTTTTGTATCCATTAGACTAACAAATATTGAAAAGGCTGCTATATACAGTCCTGGCAGGGGTGTGGGGAACAGGGCACTTTCATTCACTGCTTCTGGGACTCTGACTGGTACTGCCTTTTTGGAGGGTAATTTGAACCCGTGTGCCAGAGTAAAAATGAGCGTGCCTTATGATGGAGCAATTTCCTTCTAAGAATCGATGCTACTGAGATCCTCGAACAGCTGTGCCAAGGTGTACATGCAGAAGTGTGTTTACATTCAGGACACATTCAAACAGCAAAATATTCTACGGCCATGGAAAAAGGAAGCAGTAGATCTTCTTGTGTGGACATAGAATGATCTCCAAAATACGTGGTTAAGTGAAAAAAGCAAGTAGCAGAAACCATTTTTGAAAAAACCTAACCAGACACAAAACCCCATGTGTTTGTGTATACACGTGCATAGCTTTGTGTACACAGACACATGTGCACACACAGAAACAGTCTACAAGGGCACAGGCTGTGCTGATCTCATGGAGCTCTCTCAGGAGAAGGGAGCGGTGGGGAGCGGGCTGTGGGGTAAGAGGGACTTCCATTTTTTTCTCTAAAATCCTCAGTAGTTGATGACTACTGAGAACCTGCTGTATAAAAAAATAAAATTAAATTAAAAAATTAAAAACAAATCCTCAGTAGTATTTGAACTGTTACAACTAACATGTTACACATTTTAAAAGAAGTATTTTTTAAAGTTTTTCAAAGTACACAAGTCTCCTGACTCCTATCCATTTAAAGGCCACCCCCCATCCAGTACCTCCCTGAGAGGACCACGGGCTAGGCCCTGCTTTACCTGGCTGGCTTGACTTCCTCCATCTCAGAGAGTTTGGCTTGAATGAGGCACAGCCCTAGAAGAGAAGAGGTGGCCCTGGGAGCTTGGGTGGGCACCCCCCCACCACTACCCAGCAGTCCAGCCTCCCCCTTTGCCAGGAGGCAGTGATGGTGGGTGGAGAAAGGCCTGTGTTTACTCCTCCACACATTCCGCCTCTGTCTCCACTCTGCACCCAGCTGGAGACCTGGCATCTGGTCTCCCAGGAGGAGCCAGCACCTGCCAGGCACCCCTTGGGCTGCATGCAAGCCCCAGAGCTAAAGGGGCAGCACAGGGAGGTGACTCAGTGGTGTCTACATTGCAGGGCCCTTCCCAGTGCACTTCTGAGCAGATGTGTCCCCCTTGCTCCAAGCAAAGTGGCAAGGGATTTCCAGGTGGCCTCCTAGAGAGAAGTAAGCTGGGTACAGGCAGAACTCATGACTGGGCAGATAGGACAGTTGCCCAGGGATCTGGTGGCAGACTGTGTCTGAAACTCAGGTCTCCCGACCCATGTCAGGGTGCCACCACCAGACCCTAATTACCCCGTCATGGGCTGACCCACCCAGATCCCTGATAGTCGGGGAGTAACAGGTACCTGAATGAAGAGTTAAGAGTATAGGCTGTGGACCTAGACAGACTTGGGTTTGAAAAGCTTCTATTAGTCTTTAGCTGAGTTTGTTAACCTCTAGGCAAGCTTGTTACCCTCTCTGATCCTCACACCTCCTCACCAGTGAAATGGAGATGACAACTACGCCTTCTTTGCAGGAGGTAACGTTTAAACACACCAGAGCCTGAAGTGGGTGATCAACAGCCCGGGAGGTGACACGCTCAGGCCAGGAGGCCCTGGGAGAGAGTGCTGCGGGGATGCCAGGGGTCCACACCTGGGAAGACGAAGATGAAGCAGGCGGCCAGCCCTCCAATGACCGAGATGACCTTGCCAATGTCAGGGATGAAGAGCGCCAGCAGCAGGGTAAGCAGGAACCAGACCAGCGTCTGCAGTACTCGCCGCCGTCGCTCCCGCCCCACGTCCTCCTCCACCGGCATCCCCTGGTAGCGCAGCCACAGGCCTTCGACCACCGCCCTGCCCACACAGAGAGCGGCTCAGAGGCGCCGCTGCTAACAGCTCCCCACCTCCAGCCAGGGAGCCAGACCCCCGACTGGGTGGATTGTCGGTAAGACTCTAACCCCTGGGCCTCAGTTTCCTCTTCTTTGAAATGGGCCTAGCAGCACTCTTCTCAGGGTTGCCGTGGGGACTGGACGGGATGGTGAAAGGGAACGGCTTAGTGCCTTGCCTGGCCCAGGACTAGCACACCCCATGGAAACATATACTACTAGTCTCCTGAAAAGGAAGGGTCTGGGGTACCCAGAAAGCAGGGTGTTCAGGAAAGGATCTGGACTAGAGGTTCTCAGAGGACTCAGAGAATGTTCTGGTGACTCTGGGACAAAGGGGACCCCCAAAGACCTGGCTGGGAGTACTTGCAGGGCCATGCGAGGCACTGACTCTTTCCTCTGGGCTTCCAGTTCTCCTTCTATAAAATGGATTCTACACAAGGCCCATGTTCAAAGGGCTTTCAGAGGCCCTGGTGAAAGGGAGCACCCCGGTGGGGTGGAGAGGGGACTCACCGCCCACAGAAGTGCAGGATGGGGTAGGAGGTTAGCACGCTCAGGATGATGAAGGCGCGGGCAATGGCCACAGCCATGTCCTCCGATGGGTAGGACAGGAGCACATCGGGGTCCACAGCAGCTCCAAAGGTCAGGAAGCCACAGATGCCTAAGGGCAGGGACAAGAGGGCTGGGTCCAGGTGACCCTCGGAGGGTTGGGGCCATGGACTGTTCACTGCTGGGTCCAGCAGCAGGTGGGGAGATGACAGAGCAGCTCTGCAGGCTGAGACTGAGGCTCAGAGGGGTGTCGAGGCTGGGATCAGAAGCCTCCCTCCCTGACTTCTCACATCTCCCACCCCCACACCGTCACCTTTCTGATCTTGAACTCACCCAGCAGTTCCTGTCTCAGAGCTTCCGCATTAACGTTCTGTCTGCCCATCTCCTCATCATTCAGGTCTCAGCTCCGTTGTCCCCTCCTCAGAGAATGCTTCCCCACCCAGCCCATCCACAATCATCCCTGCCCCCAGGCACTCCCTCACACCACCCTGTTCTGTGTTCCTCAGAGCACTCCTCTCTCTTGGAACTTTTTTTTTTTACTTGTTTATTGTCTGTCGCCCCAGGAGAACGGGACTCTGCCTATTTGCCACCCTTGTTCCTGGCTGTGTCTTCAGAAACTAGAACAGTGCTGGTCCTGAGAACCATCTGTGGAAGGAATCACAGGGCCATTCTTTGTGGTCTCCCAGCGCTGTTCCCTCACCCAAACCATTTTCTACACAACACCCAGAGCCGGGTGTCCCCGAGCCACGCCCCTGCTGAAACGCTTCCTCTCTGCCTCCCAACAGTCCTCAGGGATCAGGCTGTGTTCCCTGTCTGGCCGTGCTGCCCGCCACCCACCCTCAACTCGCTCCACTCCAGCTATGCAGACCTTCTTCTGTCCCGGCCTCAGGGACTTGATGTTTCTTGGTTCGTCTGTCTGGAATGCTTTTCCCCCAGCTCTTCAGATTCTAGCTCCTTCTCATGATTTGGCCTTCCCCAGTTGCCACCTCCCCAGAGAGGAGCCACCTGTGACCTACCCACCAAAGCCAACCCCACTCATTCCCACTTACAGCTTCCTGCTTCCCTGTTACCATGGCACTCACCACTGTCTGGATTTCCTTACTGATTCCTGACTTGCTCCTGTAAGACTCTCTCTCCGACTAGATTGTCAATTCCATGAGGGCAGGACCGGGTCTATCTACCTCCATGGCATCCCCCACGCTGAGAAAGTTCCTGGGACTTACTAGGCACCCACTGAGAGCTGCTGAATGAATGCATGCATATATTTTTCTCATTTGGGCAGGAGGAGGCCCAGGGTGGCCCAAGTTCCAGCCAGTGCCTACAGAAGTGTTTGACGTGTTGGGAGTGCAGGGCTGTCCCCAGGAAATCCTGGGCCAGACGACTTGGGGACAAAGAGGGAGAGTGGGAGCCCTCTAAGCCCTGCCCTCGGAGGGGAGCACTCACCTGTGCCCATGTAGACAGCGAGGGCTATGACCATGGCGGCCGTCACCACCCCACCCCAGGTCTTCACCTCAGGCCGCCGCATGCTGTTGAAGACGGGAACACTGCTCACGTGGCACTGTCAGGGTGAAGGGCGGGGTCATGGTGGGCAAGTGACCTCACCCCCAAGGATAAGGGGCAAGTCCTGGGGCCCCCACTCCGTCCTTCCTTCCAGGACTCCCCCATCCTGCCTGTAACGTGGATTCCATCCCAGGATGGGGAGTGAGCTAAGGGGACAAAAGGGACCTTGCAACTAGCACCTGAAATCCGAAGCAGATGGTGGGCATGGCATTGAACACAGCTATCCAGGAAGCTGGCCTGCGGACAAACACACAAGATGCTGCTGCCCGGGAGCCCCTCAGAGTCACCAACCGCCACCATGCTCTTACTCTTCATTCAGCCTCCCACGGCCTCCACCAGCCAGCATGCACACATTCAACCCACAGAAGTCTGGGGACTGGGAGAGGACACATCTCCATTTACAGGTCAGTAAACTGAGGCTCTGGAAGGCCCTCCTGGGACCAAAATCCAGAACTTTTGGCTCTTGCACTTGGGCTTTTGCTTCTCTGATTTGTTCCTTTCAAGAAAAAGGAAACTTTTTTTTTTTTTAATTAAGAAAATGGATTCATCCTCACGTGGAAGATACAGATATTACAGATAAGCACATGTTGAAACAGATGTGCAATTCCACCGTGGCAGTTTCCATAACCTGAGGCCTAGTCTCACATTGGCTCATCTGTTGGACATCAGTGGCAAAGTCTCCCTCATCTCTGGCTGTCACTCTTCTCTCCAGCAAAAAGAGATCAGGACCTCTTGCCTCCTTCCTAAAATGACCAATGAGTCAATCCCCAGTGAGCTAATGAGCCTTGGGAAGAGCACCTGTGTGGCTTTTTGATGCCTGACCCAGCACCTCCTGGGGCCCGAGTGGCAGCTTCTACCCCATGTGTCTCCCGGGGGCCCTCACCCACCTGTTCAGGATGTCCGCTGGGGTCATCTCTTTATCAGGCCAGATGTATTTGATGATAACGATGGCAGTGACATACCAGGTGCCCACGACGCTCAGGAAGCTGCCAGGAAGGATAGATTAAGCTTCTTTTCTTCCCACCTATCCCCAGCTGCCTTTTCTCTCATTCCATCCCCAGGGACATCCACCCTTAACTTTAGTGACCACAAGTGTCTAATGAACCAACTGGGAGACTATCCCAAACAAAGACTCAAGAAATGCATGAGACATAAGTTTCAGAGAAACAAGCCACATTTAGGAAGCCAGGAGAGGACCAGACTGACACTTGTGGCCACTGGGAAATGAGGTGGTTCAGCTCCATGGCTCAGAGACCACAGCAGGGGGCTGGGCTTCAAAGCACATCTGCTACTTCAATCAGAGCAGCCCAGACTTGGCAAGAGGTACAAGCAGGGCCTTTGAGAAGTAGGAGATGCTGGAGGGTTGAAGGCACAAATACTGGGAAGTCAACATTAAAGGAAACCTTGGAGACACTGAGTGTGACCCCTTCGATAAAGGATCACAGGAAACAGCTTAGAATCCCACAGCTTTTCAGACTCTGAGCCAGGAAGCTAGTCCCTTCCCTTCATACCAAGCTGCATGGAAAATGCTGCCAGGCTGACAATCCCAAATGATCAAGAGTCCCATCCTCCGTGGGAAAGACAAGGCCCAGGCTAGGAGACGGCCTTCACACATGATCATCATGCATCCCTTCTTTGACAAGGACATGTGGAACTGAATCTCTCACTGATACAAAGAGCCACTGTCTCCCTTGCTGCTGACACAAAAGGAAGGTCTTATGCCGGAACCCCTGCAAGCCCCGGTCTACCCTGCCTTGCCCACTCTTGCTGCCCCAGGAGATGAGGTGGCATGGAGCAGAGGGGTTCCCCTGCAGCCCTTGGGTCTCCAGCTGCCTGTGATCAGAGCTGCTGTCCAGCGCAGGCTGGGGTGGGGCCTCCGAACCTGGCATATTTCTGGAAGCCGATCTCCCTGGGGATGGAAAGGGGCAGGATGAAGAGGAAGGCAGTGAGGCTGATGGTGAACTTGCGGTCTGTGTACCAGGGGCTGCCGCCGGCCCCCTCAGGCTCCTTTGCCATCACAGCTATAACTGCACAGGGAGGAAGGAGGGAACGTGATGCCAGGCTACTGCAGGGTGTGGTCCTCCACCTCTGCTGGGACCTCCATCTGTCTAATGGGCCCAGCAGCCAGGAGGGAGGACTCCCAGATGAATGCCGGGCCCAGGCCAGGCCTTGGGCAGGTGTTCCATGCTCTTTCCCACCCACCGCATGACCCCCAGGGCTGGGGGGGTACTGAGGGGGGACCTCACTCTTGTCCTGCTGGTCCCCGATGATGATGAGGAAGGCGATGCAGGTCCCGAAGGTGTAGGTGGCAATGGCCACCTCACACAGCACGCCTGTCAGCTTGCCACACACAGCCCACACCACCTCCTGGTAGGTCCTCTCATTGCTGGCCTGGGAGCAGTAGGCCAGGATGACGAGGCCACTGATGATGAAAACCAGCATGGCCTGCGGGTAGGGGCATAGCAAGAGGGTGTGGGAAAGGCCTGGCAGCAAAGAGCAGCCTGGTCTTGCTCAGCATTTACTGGCCCGGTGCCCAATGCCCGTCTGGCAAATTAGCCTTATCTTGCAAGGCAATTTTAATGGATTACTAGAGTTGAGATTTTCTTTAAAAACAAGAAGTTTTGAGGAAAATTTCAAACATACACAAAGGTAGACAGAATGGTATAATGGACCCCTATGTACCCATCACTCAAATTCAAAAATCATCAATTTACAGCCAATCTTGTTTCATCTATTCCCTCTCCCACTCTGGATTATTCTGAAGAAAATACGAGCTATCATATCATTTCATCAGTAAATATTTCAGCATGGTTCTAAGGTATGGCCCTGCTTTTTAAATGTAACCATGAAATTATTAAATATGCAGTCGATGTCCAAACTTCCCTGATAGCTGGGAAGGCTTTTGAAGCCTCATCTGAGCTCAAAGGAAAGAATGCTGGAATAGATTAGTAATGTCTGCCATGTGTGATGGAGGGGAGAGTGGTAGCATGTGTCTCCAACTGACCACTCCTGATCCAGAGCCTCCCTTTTGAGGTGAAGAGCCCAGACCCACCACTAGAACTGCACCTTTGCCCACCAGGCCCGCTCACTCACCATCTGCAGCGTGATGCCAGCTGCCACTCCCCCAGCAGTGCTGAAGGCTGCTGGGAAGTTGAGCAGCCCTGCGCCCAGGCAGGCATTGACAACGATGAAGATGGCTCCAAGTGTGGAAGTGGTGCCTCTGCCCAGACCCCCAGGAGGGGCCTCCCCCTCGCTCTTGGGGGCTATGTCCACAGAGGGACTCTGCAGCAGACGGGCACGCTCCCCGGAGTCTGTGCTTAAGCCCCACTCGCCAAGGTCACTGTTGATGCTGACCTGGGCCATGGCCCTGGGAGTCCTGTTCCTGCAGGGTCTGTGGGTTCTGTCTCACGACCACATGCCCTGGGGAGCTGAGGGAACACCTTCAGCTGGAGGGTGCCACCAGCCTGTTTGGGGCTGTTATCCTAGGAGGCCTGTGGGCTCTGGCTCTCCTCAACCTAGATGGGAAAGGCAGATACTACTGTTACCTCAAGAGACACAGAAAGGTGAAACAACTTTCCCAAGATCAGATGGCTGAGATCCAAACCCGGGCGTGCCGCTGTGCAGAACACTGCATTGGGTGCCACAGCATGACGGCAGAGACAGAAATGTGTCAGATGTAATTCCTGCCTGCTTCAGGCCTACAGACCTATCAGGTAAATAAGACATAAACACAGAAGAGAGGGGTACTGATATGTCAGCACTAGAGGCCATGCATCGGGCAGGAGTGTCATGGACATATCTTATCTCATTCATTCCTTATGACAGTGGTCATAAGGTTCAGAGAGATCAGATCACTCATCCAGGGTCACAAAGTAGCAAGTTGCAAAGCAGGATTTAGATCCAGATCTGTCTGGCTTCCTCATTTGTTTCTATACCACAGGGTCGCAAGAACAATCCTCACCCAGAACTGTGGGTATTTCAATTTCTTACAGGCCAGCATACCTCTCTCCAGAGTCTAAATTCTGTGGAGCTTTCAAAGCCCTTCAAAATTTAGGCCAATTCTTACTTTTCTCCCCACATGCCTGACCTAACCACTGCCCATCACAGGGACATCCCCTCCAATGCCCCTAGCACACTGGGGGGTTTAGAATGGCTAGCAAGGCTTCTTGGGTAGTCAGATGCTTGCCATTGCACCTCCTGTGATGGTTGAACAAAGTTGGGAGCCTTAAACTCATTAGAGAGAAAAGGGGGAGTTTGGATGCTCTTAGACATCTGTCACCAAGCCTGCAACCAAGGGACACAGCTCCAGGGGAAATGTCTCCCTGCTGGCTCCAAGTCCAGAAAGATCAGTCAGCTGC
Source organism: Neophocaena asiaeorientalis asiaeorientalis (assembly GCF_003031525.2). Taxonomy (NCBI): domain Eukaryota; kingdom Metazoa; phylum Chordata; class Mammalia; order Artiodactyla; family Phocoenidae; genus Neophocaena; species Neophocaena asiaeorientalis. The sequence goes on along the minus strand of NW_020173700.1, from coordinate 108,584 downwards.
CACAGGGCTTCCTCTTGTGCAACCTGCCACCCACCTAGCCAGCAACTCGGCAAAAAATCAAAGCGGTGAGCAGTGGAGGCAGTTTTGGTCTCCCAAGTTTCCAGCGTAGCTCCAGAGAGAGCCCTGCAAAGTTAGCGCTGCTTGAGCGGTGAGACCTTGTCCTCCACCCTGCTCACATCTCAGACACAGAGGTCTCTGCACTGGTCTGAAATCTCTCAGCCCCCCTCCCCTCAAGCTACTCTGCTCCATGGTCCCCAGCTTACCTGCTCTTTCCACCCCTCTGGCTTTGGTGGAGGGACAGCTGCTCTTTACAGCTCCTTCTCCCCAAAGATCTGGGATCTGATTCTTCTCGCTTCCCTCTCTGCCCTCAGTTTCTTCTTTCTCAAACTCTACCTAAAATTTGTTAGCAGAGAAAGAGTCAGCTGTTTCTGTGCGGGCCAGCAGAGTGAAGGGAACTGAGGCGCTCTAACTCACGGAGTGGAGCAGCAGCTCAGTTAGGGAAACAGGCCCACGGAGGGAAAGAAGCTAGACTAATGTCACAGCGGCTCGTCGGCAGAGCCAGAACTAGAACCCTGATGCCCACACGCTCAGGCCAGAGCTGTAACCACTGCAGTAGGCCCCTCGGATCCCAACCGGAGCAGGTTCCCAGGCCAGCCTGGGGCTGGATCCCAGAAATACGACGGGTGCGCTGCATTGGAAGGTGGGCCAGGGCGCACCCAGGGCGGGGGGTGGGGACGATCCTCAGGCCTGAAGCGAGGAGAGTGGGCTGCTGTGAGGTAAACTGGGGACGGGCTCCGGCGCTCGATCCGGGCCTAGGACTGATTAGGTGGAGAGTAGGTGGGGACAGGCCGGGCTAAGGCGCGGCAAGGGCCGGCCGACCGAAGGCGGGTGTGGGGCGGAGGACGCCGGGCTACAGAGCCCTGCAGGGAGTGGGTAGGGCTCTGCCGCGGTGGCGGCCCTGGGGACCCAGGGACCTAACGTTTCCACCTCCACCAACCTGTACCTCCTTTCACTTACCTGCGGTGCTTTGAGCCGGGGCCGGCTGCGGAGACACGTTAGCAGCAGTCACATGACCGCTGGGGCGGACCGCGGGGCATACTGGGAGCTGTAGTTTTCGGCAGGCGTTACTCTTGGACACCAGCTCTCTAATCCTCAACCCAACCGCATTGCGCCAAACCAGCCTCGGCCCCCAGCCCGCCCGTGTTTATCCTGTTACTTTAGTCCTGGCCTCTTGGTCAAGCCGCACCTCCTGCCTCCTAGCAAGAGCATTAGGAGGTTTGGTGTCTTTGCCAGTACGGATGCTGTGGGCCAGAGCTATTTGGCCTCATTATCCTCCTTTGTCTCCCTTCTTACGTTCACACCCAGAGCCAGTGACCCTGGACTTTTTCACTAGGGACGGCGAGGGGTCATTTGTACTTCCTTGAGCTGTGGCTGGCCTGAGGGTTGTTCATGGCTATAACCCTAGGGCCTAGATTCTACAACTGGGGATCTGAGGCATTGGTGTCAGTCACATAAATATTTGTTGAATGAAGGAATGGGTGTCCAGAGCCCTGGCTTCTGTTTGTGACTGTGTGCCACTTGCAGGCTGTCACATAATCTTTGGCATTCCAATGTCTTCATCTATGTTATATCCTCTCCGTGCATCAAAGGTCCTTGCTGGTGAGGTCCTGTGTACTGTTCACCCAGTTTCCCTCAATGGTGACATTTTGCAAAACTATCGTACAATATCACAACCAGGATACTGACATTGACATAATCCACAGATCATGTTCAGATTTCCTCAGTTATATTTAGTCATTTTTTGGTTTGTATTTAGTTCTGTACAACTTAATCATGTGTAGGGTTTACACCACATTCAAGATTCTGAACATTTCCATCACCACAAGGATCCCTCCTGTTACCCTTTTATAACCACACTCACCTCCCTCCAGCAAGGCCCCCCTTCTGTAACTCCTCGCAATCACTAATCTGTTCTCCATTTCTAAAAGTTTGTCATTTCAAAGCATGTTATATAAAAGGAATCATACAGTCTGCAACTTTTTAGGATTGGCTATTTTTACTCAGCAGAAGCATAATTTCCCAGAGACTCATGCCGTGTGTGTGTTTTATTTATTACTGAGTAATAATATGCCAAGGTATCTGCAGTTTGTGCAACTAATCACTTTTGAAGGACATCTGAGCTGTTGCAGGTTTTTAAAAACATAAATAACAGCTTTATTGAGATTTACGAATTTTACCAAAAAATTTATACTTTCAGTGCCCAATACAGTGGTTTTTAGTATATTCAGAGTTTTGCAATCATTGCCACTATCTAATATCAGAACATTGTTATCACTCCCCCCAAAACCGTGTAACCATTAGCAGGCACTCTCCATTCATCCCTCCCCCAGGCCCCTGGCAACCACTAATCTACTTTGTGCTCTGGATGAGCTGTTTTCAAGGTTCATCCATGTTGAAGCATATATTAGTACTTTATTCCTTTTTATTGCCGAGTAATATTACAAGTATGTATGTGTATGGCTATATCACATCTTGTTGATTCATTCATCAGTTGTTTGGACATTTGTGGTCTCCATTTTTTGGCTATTATGAATAATGCCACAATGAATGTTCAGGTACACTTTTTGTGCACACGTTCTCATTTATTTTAGGTATATATGTATAAGAAGAATTGCTGGGTCAAATATTAACTATATGTTTAACCTTTTGAGAAATTGCCAGACTGTTTTATTTTTTTAAATAAATTTATTTATTTTTGGCTGCGTTGGGTCTTGTTGCTATGTGCGGGCTTTCTCCAGTTGCGGTGAACGGGGGCTAGTCTTCGTTGCGGTGCATGGACTTCTCATTGCGGTGGCTTCTCTTGCTGCGGAGCACAGGCTCTAGGTGCGGGCTTCAGTAGTTGTGGCGCATGGGCTTAGTTGTTCCGCAGCATGTGGGATCTTCGCGGACCAGGGCTGGAACCCGTGTCTCCTGCATTGGCAGGCGGATTCTTAACCACTGCGCCACCAGGGAAGCCCTGCCAGACTGTTTTCTAAAGCAACTGCACCATTTTACATTCTGACCAACTGTGTAAGGGTTCTAGTTTCCCCATATCCCTGATAACCCTTGTTATTGTCTGATTATAGCCATCCTAGTGGGTATGAAGTGATTCTCATTGTCGTTTTGAGTTGCATTTCCCTGATGACTCATGTTAGCATCTTTTCATGTGCTTATTGGCCATTAGTATGTTTTCTATGAAGAAGTGTCTATTCAGACCCCCTTTTTATTATCGAGTTGTAAGAGTTCTTTATATATTCTGGATACAAATCCCTTATCAGTTATGTGATTTGCAATACTATTCTCAACATTTTTATAAGATTATCATTTAAAAAAAAAGAAAAAGTTGGTCTTTCAGTTATTAGATATAAATAAACCAGTAATTTCTATTAAAATTGTTTTCCAATCAACTATACTCCAATAAAATTAATTTTAAAATTTTCCACAGGGCTTCCCTGGTGGCGCAGTGGTTGAGAGTTCGCCTGCCAATGCAGGGGATACGGGTTCGTGCCCCAGTCCGGGAGGATCCTGTGTGCCGCGGAGCGGCTGGGCCCATGAGCCATGGCTGCTGAGCCTGTGCATCTGGAGCCTGTGCTCCGCAACGGGAGAGGCCACAGCGGTGAGAGGGACCGCGGAAAAAAAAAAAAAAAAAAAAAAAAAAAAAAAAAATCCACAGCCTACAAGTAAGGAAAAAAGTTTCAAACAAAATTCTCAAGTTGGTTGAGTGAGCTGGACTTTGGCTGTTTAGATGTAAGCCTAAGGCAGTTGTTCTAATAGCACCCAATGGCTGGCCCATGCATCAGCTGTATCTGCACCACCTAGAAAGTTTTGTTTTCCTCATTTAAAAAAATAGATTTGCAAGGCTTACCTGAGACATATTGAGTCAGAGTGCCTAGAGGTAAGGCCAGGGAACTAATAATAATTTAAAAAATCCAGATTTGGGAACTATCCTAACTCAACTGATGGTAAACAAGGCATGACTACTCTTTCTGGGCAGGCAAGCTACCTCCTCCATCAAGTGGAAGAACATCTTAGACCCTAGTAGGAAATGAGGAAAAGGTTGATGGCCAACAGACTGAACTGTGAGGAAAACATCAGGTTCACACCCTACACGACTTTTCAGTGAGGAATAGGACTTGGTCCAGGGTGAGCTGGAAATACATGTGTTTAAAAATAACAAGGTCAGTCGGGTGGTCAAGTTCCTTTTCCAGCTGAGGTCTTGGCATCCAACTTTGAATCATTTTGGCTCCCGACAGGGAGACTTAAAGCAGTTTCTTCTAAGCTAGGCAGTCATGTCCTTTACAGAGCAGCTGACTAATATGTTTACTGTTTTCCCATTTAAGATAGTTTCCCAAAGACATTCGGTGAATCAGTCCATTCACTTGACCTTTTACCACCTTGGTGTATCCATTAGCAATAGGAACACAGAAAGCCAAGAAGGAGTGAGCCCATCATACACTGTGTCTCTCAGAGAGCGAGGAGAAGCAAGGGGGAACGAACAAGTTGAGCCTGCTTTCCCCTCCCAACAATAATCAGAACACTGTGGTTGGGCTCTGGGCCTGACTCCTGCTCCACTCCCTGTCTGCTCAGTAGCTGTCCTATCCTGAATGGCTCCTGGCATTAAGCAGAAGGTGATAGAATTACCTTGGGATGTCTGCTGACAGAGCATATAACTTTATAGTAGAGGCTGCACACTGGCAATCTACTGTTTGCATCTTGCTTGCAAATCATTAAAAAAAAAAAAAAAAAAAAAAATAGTTACCAGCTTTTAAGCATCAATAGACCTCCCATAAAAATCAGGATTTCAGGGCTTCCCTGGTGGCGCAGTGGTTGAGAGTCCACCTGCCGATGCAGGGGACGCGGGTTCGGGCCCCAGTTCGGGAAGATCCCACATGCCGTGGAGCGGCTGGGCCCTTGAGCCGTGGCCGCTGAGCCTGTGCGTCCGGAGCCTGTGCTCTGCAACAGGAGAGGCCACAACAGTGAGAGGCCCACATACCGCAAAAAAAAAAAAAATCAGGATTTCCATTTTACTTGAAAAACTTAAGGCCTGCAACCCTGGGCTTTCATTTTCACAGTGCCTGTCACTTACTTCCCTACTATGCCTCATCTCTGAGGATGCGGGCTGGTCACTGACAATCATCTCATATCCACTTCACATCACTTTTTTACTTTACATGCACTGTTTGTTTATATTACCTACTTGACTCCTCTAGACACCCAAAGTTGCCACCTCCCCTCCCCATCTCCTCATCACTGCCTCTATCCACAGGATCTTTTGAGGCACTCCATTTACTTGTCTACCAAGGTCCAAAGGATTGTACCAACATTTTCAGCGTTGTTGGACTGGACATGAGGAATGACACGACAAAGATGTGGCTTTGGTTTACATTCGAAACAGCTAAAACATCTCTTGGCTTATGGTCATCTGGACACAATTCCAGATTCCAGGGATATATACCCACTCCTAACCTTTCATCCCATTAAAGAAAAAAGATAACATGGTAAATGGCGGTTGGGTCTACAGTAACTTTATTGTAACAGAGAGACCAGGCTGCAATAAGTCTACATGATTAGAGCAAATGGTGGTTATCCTTCCAAAGGGTGAAGTCTGAGCCCAGCTGGCAGCACACAAAAGTTAAAATCAAAGCCCAGAACATCCTCTTTCCCGATTCTACCCTGCATTGCCTGACTCATGATATGAAATGAGTGACTGCACAACCATACTGAACAAAGCTACGAGGTCCAACTGGGCAGAGGCAACATCCCTACAGGAGATAACAGTCATTGAAGGGGATGCTGAAATAAAGTGCAGTTACCTACTCTTCGCTATTCTTTGCCAAGAAAAGCGAGGGTATGGGATGAGCAGTAAATAATGTTCTTCATTCTTCAAATAAGTAAATCCTATGGGATGGGACTGATGGTCAATCAAGGAGTAGAACAGGATGAAAATCTAGGCTAGTTATAGATCTTTGTGCCTAAGGAAAAGAACAGCAGTGAGTAAGGAGAAGAGGAACATTAAAATGCCTGCAAGTACTAAAAAGGAGAGCCTTCTTTCTTTTTTTCTTAAATAAGACGAGAAATTGCATCTTATCTTTGCTGCAGCAGTAGCAGACTCGCTGTAAAATATGATTTCTGTCATACGGTTTGTTGATAAGTTTGCTCAATCATGGGAGGACAAACATGAGGCCGACTGTTAATGTTAGAACTAGGTCTTTTCACAAAGCCTCTAATAGGTGCTATTTTCACGGTGGTTTTACAGAGGAACCCGCAACACCAAAAGGTGCTTCTGTTAAAGCTTCTGAAATATTGCAATGGTGTGATTGACAGGTATTTTTTGGGCTTATATCTTTCTTGTACATGTAAACTCTGTTGGAAAAACTGGAGATAAAAGGATGAGTGAGAGTTTGGTTTACAGCCACAAAGTTCCCAACACCAGCCACAGGTGCCTCCGCCCTATTTCACTGCACATTCTTTTCTGAGAAACACATTCAGTCGCTGAGTTTTAAAGTACTGTGGTTGAAAAAAATGATCCGCTCACCACCATCCACTCTCCCTCTTCCTCCATGTGAATCTCACAATAGCAGAGGCTGAAGACAGGAAGGTTGTCTCTGTTCCCTCTGACCAGGGGAATTACTTGGTGACCTGGTGAATGGCATGAGCAAGGTAGCCCACGTTGCCCGAGGTGACCCCTGCCACAGAGATACGGCCATCCTTTGTCATGTAGATGGAGAACTCCTTGGTCAGCCGCTCCACCTGCAGAGAGAAGAGTGTGTGGGCACTTCCTGGTCAGGGGGGTCTCCCCAGCCCTGGCATGGCACAATTAGCCAACAGTTAGGACAGGAAAATAACAGAAGGTCTGTTTTCTCACTTAAACCCTATTCCCAGAATTTGGTATGCTAGCTTAGAATGAAAGAAGAATAAAAAGCTATTTCAAAGTAGGATGTTGAATTCTGAAGTGTGACCAGGTGAAAAAAATCTTATATATATATATATTCAGCCTTTGTAGAAAAATTGATCCAGAATCCAGCTATGGAACAGCTACTCTTCCTATCAATATTCAGGCTCCTGCTTGTTCTGGAATCTTTCTGAGAAGCAGCAGTGTTTATAAAAATGATCAAAACAAGCTCTGTTTTTTAGAAGTTTGCAACCTCATAGAGGATACAGACAGGTAAACGACCAACAAAGAATAAAACGAAATGAAAGCTTCATATTTCTTTTACCTATGAATGAAGCTTCAAAATGACTGTTTTTAGAGTAATCCTAAATGGGTAGGTGACCTGAGGAATTTTGGTTTGCAAGGACTGACCAACTGGTCTGCTGCAGAGAAATCGGAGTCCACTCACCTGTTCAGGCTTTAGGCCTGTGAAACAAAACATGCCAATCTGGTCAACGATGTGCTGCCAGTTGTGGGAGGAGCCCTCCTTCTTGAGGTTGGAGACCAGCTGAGTCCGCATGCTAATGATGCGGTCGGCCATGCCCTTTACTTCTTGTAACCTGGAAAAAAACCCCAAGATGGAGCTCAATTCTGGCCAAGCGCTAACAGATAAGCCAGTTCCCGGCGTTTTTACCTCCCTTGAGTACTGCTCTAGCGTGCCTCAATTCTGTTTTTGACCGAGTCCTGTGCCGTCACTGGTCTCGGAAGAAAGCTATTTTACAGCATCCTGCTTTCTATCAGAACACCATTTTGATCAGGCAACTAAAATAGCTGACGTAATTGAGTTATTAAGAAAAATGAATGCAGAGTGCCTTTCTATTTACTAGATGGATACTGCCCAATTCATGAATTATTTAATAAAGCCAATTAGATGTTCAATTTAAAAAAAAAGAAGAATGAATGACTAAATCACTCTAAAACATAGGAGGACTAAGGCTCTCCATCCCTTACTCAAGGGGCAAAAGCTGCAAATTAAACAGTAAAATATAACCTTATTCTTTAACATGGATGGAAGAAACATTGCTGCCTTCACAATTAAAGGCAGTGTGCTGTGAACCTACCATGTGCCCAGCCATGTGCTAGGTGCTGAGGAGAAAGGGAGGACTGAGACCCGGCCCCTCCCTTTAAAAGCTTACCATTGTGGCTGGGAGCAAACCTGCAAACAACTGACTATGGAACAAGGTGGGATGAGAATAGACAGAACTGTGCTGTGTTAAGAGAGGCCCTGAGAAGAGAGGGTGAATTCTATCTGGGGGAGCACAGAAGGCAGTCCTCTGACTGTGCATGCTCGCTGGATTCAGGACACAGTCTTCCCCTTCCTCAGAATCTACCCTTTCATTCATTCTGTTCCTATGGAGCTATGGGAAATTCTTGTTGGCTCTCACTAACTAGATGACTGTAAATAATTTATCTCATTGTTCTTACGTGTTCACTTTTCAAACCATTTCTCCACCATGATGTCATGCAGAGGTAGAACAGAGGTTACATACTGCCAACGAAAGGCCAAATAAGAGTCTTCATCATGTCTTATTTGACCCAGTTAAACATTCTTAGATTTGGTACATGCACATAAAGACGTGGATTTGTAGCCTCTCTTGAAAAACAAGAAGCTGGCAACACTGCACCAGCCTTGTGATTACCGGCTGGAGCCCCCAGCCCCACTAAGGATGGCATATGATTTTAAATTTCCTGTAGTCCTATCCATCCAGCTTCATTCACTTTGAGGCCTGGGCCCTAAAGGCACTGAGTACATGACCATGG